>NC_091985.1:127207040-127513618 GCF_044704955.1 Pristiophorus japonicus | reverse complement strand
TCTGTTCGCCAGCCAATTCTGTATCCATGCTAATACATTTCCTCTGACTCCGCGTACCTCTATCTTCTGCAGTAACCTTTTGTGTGGCACCTTATCGAATGCCTTTTGGAAATCTAAATACACCACATCCATCGGTACACCTCTATCCACCATGCTCTTTATATCCTCAAAGAATTCCAGTAAATTAGTTAAACATGATTTCCCCTTCATGAATCCATGCTGCATCTGCTTGATTGCACTATTCCTATCTAGATGTCCCGCTATTTCTTCCTTAATGATAGTTTCAAGCATTTTACCCACTACAGATGTTAAACTAACCGGCCTGTAGTTACCTGCCTTTTGTCTGCCCCCTTTTTTAAACAGAGGCGTTACATTAGCTGCTTTCCAATCCGTTGGTACCTCCCCAGAGTCCAGAGAATTTTGGTAGATTATAACGAATGCATCTGCTATAACTTCTGCCATCTCTTTTAATACCCTGGGATGCATTTCATCAGGACCAGGGGACTTGTCTACCTTGAATCCCAGTAGCCTGTCAAGCACTACCCCTCTAGTGATAGTGATTGTCTCAAGGTCCTCCCTTCCCACGTTCCTGTGACCAGCAATTTTTGGCATGGTTTTTGTGTCTTCCACTGTGAAGACCGAAGCAAAATAATTGTTTCAGGTCTCAGCCATTTCCACATTTCCCATTATTAAATCCCCCTTCTCATCTTCGAAGGGACCAACATTTACTTTAGTCACTCTTTTCTGTTTTATATATCTGTAAAAGCTTTTACTATCTGTTTTTATGTTTTACGCAAGTTTACCTTCGTAATCTATCTTTCCTTTCTTTATTGCTTTTTTAGTCATTCTTTGCTGTTGTTTAAAATTTTCCCAATCTTCTAGTTTCCCACTAACCTTGGCCACCTTATTCGCATTGGTCTTTAATTTGATACTCTCCTTTATTTCCTTGGTTATCCACGGCTGGTTATCCCTTCTCTTACTGCCCTTTTTCACTGGAATATATTTTTGTTGAGCACTATGAAAGAGCTCCTTAAAAGTCCTCCACTGTTCCGCAATTGTGCCACCGTTTAGTCTGTGTTTCCAGTCTACTTTAGCCAACTCTGCCCTCATCCCACTGTAGTCCCCTTTGTTTAAGCATAGTACACAACTTCCTCACCCTCAATCTGTATTACAAATTCAACCATACTGTGATCACTCATTCCGAGAGGATCTTTTACTAGGAGATCATTTATTTTTCCTGTCTCATTACACAGGACCAGATCTAAGATAGCTTGCTCCCTTGTAGGTTCTGTAACATACTGTTCTAAGAAACAATCCCGTATGCATTCTATGAATTCCTCCTCCAGGCTACCCCGTGTGATTTGATTTGACCAATCGATATGTAGGTTAAAATCCCCCATGACTACTGCCGTTCCTTTTTCACATGCCTCCATTATTCCCTTGATTATTGCCCGCCCCACCGTGAAGTTATTATTTGGGGGCCAATAAACTATGCCCACCAGTGACTTTTTCCCCTTACTATTTCTAATCTCCACCCACAATGATTCAACATTTTGTTCATTCGAGCCAATTATGCTAGCATGTGATGCATCATCGTATGGAGTCAGGTGTGTATTACAACAAGCTAACGTTGCGAGGAAGTTGCAACCTGTCGCCTATGCCTCCAGGATCTTGTCTAAGGCCGAGAGGGCCTACAGCATGATTGAGAAAAAGGCATTATCGTGTGTGTTCGGGGTAAAGAAAATGCATCAGTACCTGTTTGGCCTCAAATTTGAGCTGGAAACCGATCACAAGTCCCTCACATCTCTGTTTGCTGAAAACAAGGGGATAAATACTAATGCCTCAGCCCGCATACAAAGGTGGCCACTCGCGCTATCAGCGTATAACTGTACCATCCGCCACAGGCCAGGCACCGAGAACTGTGCGGATGCTCTGTCGGCTACCATTGCCCACCACAGGGGTGGAAATGGCGCAGCCTGAAAACTTGTTGATGGTGGCGCAGCCCGCAGACTTGTTGATGGTCATGGAAGCCTTTGAAAATGATAAATCACCTGACACAGCCCGCCAGAGTCGGACTTGGACCAGCTAAGATCCTCTGCTGCCCCTAGTAAAAAAACTGTGTAATGCATGGGAGCTGGGCCAGCATCACCGTTGAAATGCAAGTGCCAATCAAGCCGTTCCAGCGGCAAAAGGACAAGCTCCCCATTCAGGCAGACTGCCTGTTGTGGGGTAACCACGTAGTGCTATCAAAAAAGGGCAGGGAGACATTCATCTCGGATCTCTACAGCACACATTTGGGTATAGTAATGATGAAAGCTATAACCAGATCCCACGTGTGGTGGCCCATTATCGACTCTGACTTAGAGTCCTGTGTATGGGAATGCAGCATATGTGCTCAGTTGAGCAACGCGCCCAGAGAGGCACCACTAAGTTTGTGGTCCTGGCCCTCCAGACCATGGTCGAGGATCCATGTCGACTATGCGGGCCTGTTTCTCGGTAAAATGTTCCTGGTGGTGGTGGATGCTTTTTCAAAATGGATTGAATGTGAAATAAGGTCGGAAAGCACCGCCACTGCCACCATTGAAAGACTGAGGGCCATGTTTGCCTCCCACTGCCTGCCTGAGATACTGGTCAATGACAACGGGCCATGTTTCACCAGTGCCGAATTTAAAGAATTCATGACCCGCAATGGGATCAAACATGTCATCTCGACCCCGTTTAAACCAGCCTCCAATGGGCAGGCAGAGCGGGCAGTACAAACCATCAAACAGAGCCTTAAACGAGTCACAGAAGGCTCACTCTAAACCCGCCTGTCCCGAATACTGCTCAGCTACTGCACAAAACCCCACTCGCTCACAGGGGTGCCCCCGGCTGAGCTACTCATGAAAAGGACACTTAAAACCAGACTCTCGCTGGTTCACCCCAACCTGCATGATCAGGTAGAGAGCAGGTGGCAGCAACAAAATGTAAACAATGGTCACGCCACTGTTTCACGGGAAATTGATCTGAATGACCCTGTGTATGTGCTAAACTATGGACATGGTTCAAGTGGATTGCGGGCACGGTGATAGCTGAAGAAGTGGGTAAGGTGTTTGTCGTCAAACTGGACAATGGACAAATTTGCAGAAAGCACCTGGACCAAACTAGGCTGCGGTTCACAGACTGTCCTGAACAACCCACAGCAGACACCACCTTTTTCGAGCCCACAACACACACCCAAAGGCTCAACGACACCACGTCGAACCAGGAAATCGAACCTATCACGCCCAACAGGCCAGCAAGGCCAGGCTCACCTAGCAGCCCTGCAGGGCCAACAACACGCCAGCCCAGCGAGGGCACAGCCAACACACCAGAACAGACATTTGTACCGAGGCGGTCCACCAGGGAAAGAAAGGCTCCGACCACCTCACCTTGTAAATAGTTTTCACTTTGACTTTGGAGGGGGAGTGGTGATGTGTATCTGTAAAGCATGCACTCCCATGTTCCGTCACCAGGGAGCGCATCCCCTGAAGTCCCAAGGGATCCCAGCATCCCTTGGGAGCACTGTATATAAACTAGCCCCAAGGTTTGTTCCTCACTCGAGTGTTTTATTAAAGACTGAGGTCACTGTTACTTTAACCTCCCTGTGTGCAGTCTCATCTGTGTTAGGAACACAATAGTCCACACCCGAACCATCAGAGACTGCTGCCGCCAATAGTCCACAGCCGGGCCTTCAGACCCAGAGCTTGTCTAGGGCATCCTCGACCATCTATACTGTCTGGTCCACCAACGCAGAAACCCTCAAGCAGCCTTGCTGTCGGCACTGAAGCCTCATTGAGGAGGAGCAGCAGGCGTGGGAGGGGGTTGAAGGGACGGGGCAGTGAGAGGGGGGCGAAACTCAGGACATGTCCCATTAAGGGGTGGGATAACGTTGTGGAGATGCCTTGATTATATTGACATGACGCATGTAAATAGTTGATTTTCATTAATCCAATGCATTGTTCTTCAGTGCCTTCCAGCGGAACGCTGTTTATTGAATGGTTTTGTTTTGTTGGAGGGGTGTCTGTTTGTTAGTTTGTTGTACTAAATTATCACTTTGACTGTTTGCCTTTGGTGTCGTGCATATCATTCCAAAGATCACCGGAGATGTTCACGTGTATTTGACAATTCGGAAGGACAGACAGAAAGGAAAAGGTGGTGGGGTTGCACTGTTAGTAAAGGATGAGATCAGTGCGTTAATGAGAAATAACATTGGCTCAGAAGATCAAGATGTTGAATAAGTTTGGGTGGAGATAAGGAATAATCAGGGGGAAAAGTTGCTGGTGGGCGTAGTCTTTAGGCCCCCTAACAGTAGGTGCACTATTGGACGGAGTATAAATCAAGAAGTAATGGAGGCTTTTAAAAAAGGAACAGCAATGATCATGGGCGATTTTAACCTTCATATTGATTGGACAAAGCAAATTGGCCAGGGTAGCCTTGAGGAAGAGTTCATAGAGTTTATCCGGGATAGTTTCCTTGAACAGTACGTTGTGGAATCAACCAGGGAGCAGGCTATCTTAGATCTGGTACTGTGTAATGAAACAGGATTAAGAAATGATCTCATTGTAAAGGATCCTCTAGGAATGAATGACCATGGCTTAATTTTCCCCAGTGATTTGTGCCGTTTTTTTGGAGCAGGCCACTTTTTTTGGCCGATGTTAAAAAACCACAGTTTCCCCAATCACTGTGCACCAGCGTAACTCAGTTGCTTATGATGTTTTTAGGTAAGTTATTTTTTTCAACCAAAGGGGGCATAACCTGCCACCTGTGCCAATTCTGGCCATTTCGGCAAGTTTGGCCAGCTGAGAGTTACTCCAGTTCTGCTTAGGCCAGCGTATGTGGCCTCTGCAGAAAAACCTTATGGAGAGTTAAAGAAAACGGCGTATGTAAGGAAATCGGCGCAGGTAAGTGCAGCAGATGCCCAGACAACAGCGGCAGCAGGAAAGGTAAGAGAGAGGTGCGGGGAGGGAGAGGGGATGGGGGGAAGCCTTTCGGGTGTAATTACGTGTGGTGACCGAGAGGAAGGAGGCCATTCGGCCTGGGATAGAGGTGGGGGAGCGGACTGGGAGGCCAGTCGGCCTGGGCTATGGTCGGGAGAGCGCACCGGCAAGCCCTTCGACCAGGGCTCGGAGCAGGAGAGCGCATGGGGCGACCACTCAGTCAGGGCTAGGGCCAGGAGAGCGCACCGGGAGACCACTCGGCCAGGGCTAGGGGCGGGGAGCGGGACCGGCTTTAATAATTGGAGGTAAGTTGCTGCAATATATTTTAACGTGTTTTTAAGTTGATGCAATATATTAAATGTGTTTTTAAATTGATGCAATGTGTTTTAATGTGTTGGGAGCTGGCTGTTTGTTTCACTTTGCAGCCTCAGCTCGCATTGTGTCCCTGGTTACCATGGCAGCCCCATCTTTTTGGCGCAGATCAAGGCTCCACCCCCAAAACTAAAGGACAGGTTAGGCCATGCCAAAATGAAGAAATCCGACGGGGAAAATTAGAACTTTTTTTGGTGTACTTGGGCCCAAAAAAAACATGCAGAACTCTTCAAATGCGCCAAAAAAAAGCTTTGGGGAAAATTGAGCCCCATAACATGGTTGAATTTCAAATTCAGTTGGAGGTTGAGAAAGTTGGATCTCAAACCAGTGTCCTAAGCTTAAATAAAGGAGACTACATAGTTATGAGGGCAGAGTTGGCTAAAGTGGACTGGGAAAATAGATTGGCCGAATGGCCTACTCCTGCACCTATTTTCTATGTTTTCTATTAAAGTATGGGACGGTTGATGAGCAGTGGCAGACATTTCAGGAAATATTTCACAACTCGCAGCAAAAATATATCCCAATGCGAAGGATAGACTGAGGAAATTAGGGCATACAAGACTAGTGAGAGGCCAGAGGACTGGGAAACTTTTAAAAGCCAGCAAAGAACGACTAAAAAAAATGAAGAGGGGGAGATAGATTATGAGAGTAAACGAGCACGAAATATAAAAACATATAGTAAGAGTTTCTACAAGTACATAAAAAGGAAAAGAGTGGCTGAAGTAAATGTTGGTCCCTGAGACTGGGGAATTAATAATGGAGAACAGGGAAATGGCAAAGACGTTGAACAAATATTTTGTATCGGTCTTCATGGTCGAAGACACTAAAAAAATCCCACTCGTGGATAATCAAGGGGCTATCGGGAAGCTGGAACTTAATACAATCACTTTCACTAAAGAAGTAGTACTCGGTAAAATAATGGAACTAAAGGCGGACAAGTCCCCTTGACCTGATGGTTTACATCCTGGGGTCTTAAAAGAAGTGGCTGCAGAGATCGTGGATGCATTGGTTGTGATCTACCAAAATTCCCTAGATTCTGGGGCGGTCCCAGCGCATTGGAAAACTGCAAATGTAACGCCCCAAGCAAAAAAGGAGGCAGACAAAAAGCAGGATACTACAGACCAGTTAGCCTAACATCTGTCGTTGGGAAAATGCTGGAGTCCATTATTAAGGAAACAGTAGTGGGACATTTGGAAAAGCATAATTCAATTAAGCAAAGTCAGCATGGTTTTATGAAAGGGAAATCATGTTTGATAAATTTGCTGGAGTTCTTTGAGGATGTAACGAGCAGGGTGGATTAGAGGGAACCAGTGGATGTGGTGTATTTGGATTTCCAGAAGGCATTCGATAAGGTGCCACATAAAAGGTTACTACACGGGGTTTGGGGTAATATATTAGCGTGGGTAAAGGATTGGCTAACTAACAGAAAACAGAGGGTCGGGATAAATGGGTCATTTTCCGGTTGGCAAACAGTGACTCGTGGGTTGCCGTAGGGATCCGTGCTGGGTCCTCAACTATTTCCAATCTATATTAATGACTTCGATGAAGGGACCGAGTGTCATGTTGCCAAGTTTGCTGATGATACACAAATAGGTTGGAAAAGAAATTGTGAGGAGGACACAAAATAGCTGCAAAGGGTGGATTACTCCTGCTCCTTTTTCTTATGTTCTTTTTATGTTCTTATGTGTCTTTATGGTGGCACATAGCTTGGCCAGTTTTAGCTGCATTCCTCAGCTTCCTCCATCAAGCAAAACGGTCCATTACGAGCTGGCGACGTGCGGCTCTTGGTCCGGCAGCATCTCAATGCGGCCTCCCATGTGGATGGGGTGACTGTGCAATCGGGGCCTCGCTAGGTTCATCTTTGTTGTCTTCTGCTCCTGAGGTGGGCCTGCACTCCCCACTGGCAAAGCCTGGCCCCTCATGATGAACATGTTGTGGAGCATACTGCACACCCCAATTAATTCGGAGATCTGTTGATGGGAGTATTGCAGGCTGCCTCCGGAGCGGTCCAGGCATCGGAAGTGTTGCTTGAACACCCCAATTGTCTGTTCTACGATGTTGCGGGAGGCTGCATGACTCTCATTGTAGTGTTCCTCGTTTTCTATGGTGGGGTTGTGGAGGGTGGGTCATGAGCCAAGTGGCTAGGCCTTATCCTTTGTCTCCGAGCACCCAACCGCTCCTTTCCCTTTGTCGCTGAAACATTTGAGAGGCACTGTTCTCACGCAAGATGAAAGCATCATGTGCAGTCCCTGAATTGCGGGCATTCACTGCGAGGATGCACTGAGTGTGGTTGCACACCGGTTGGATGTTTCGGGAGTGGTATCCCTTTCGGTTTCTTAATACCTCTGCGTTATGGAATAGTGCTCACAAGGCCATGTGTGTGCAATCAGTGGCTCCTTGTGCCCTCGGGAAGCCAGCATATGTCTCCTGCTGCTGCCTGGAAGGAGCCGGAGGCATAGTAGGCCAGCGCCACAGTCACCTTCAGTGCGACGGGCAGCGCAGTCCTGTTGGTGCTAGTTAGCTATAGGTCTGCCTGAATGAGATAGCATATCTCTGTCAGCACTTCCTTTTGGAAGCACAGCCTTCTCACACACTGCTGCTCAGAGAGCTGCAGGTATGAGCATGCCGCCTGTAAACCCGTGAGGGGTAAGTCCTCCTGCCCAGACATCTTTGGCCACTCTTCATCTGTGGGCCGACATGGCCATGAGCCCTTCTTCTATCTTGACGCCGCCTGGCAATAACATGGAGCATAATAAACTGGCGAACTAGTAATGGCCCCATTAAATTCTCTCACTGAAGTTAGAAGGACATTGTAATAGCAGATAAAACTGCTGCTTTCAAATCGGAGCTTTATGCAGTGTGCTGTGCGCAATCATTGCAGTCAACGTGACCTACGATGTAGGATCCTTCTCCCTCCATTTAAATATGCCGCAAATACTGCCTGCCGCACCCTGGGAATGCCTGGTTTTTCAGGCGTTTCCTGGGGTGGGCGTATAATGGGACGTTGGGGCCTAATTTTGCATTCGGGGCGCCAGCGGAGCGTTGCACGACGATTGACGTAATGATCTCACTGAAACCAGAGGGCGGGGTGGTAAGTTTTTTGCATTGCCCCAAACCCTGAGCCGAATTTGCCGATGAGGCGGTAAAAGCTGGACGGCCGCCGTTTTGCCTAAAAACACCCTTTACTATCCCTCCAGGGCCCTACCAGAGACACAACGATGCTG
Organism: Pristiophorus japonicus; assembly: GCF_044704955.1. NCBI lineage: Eukaryota > Metazoa > Chordata > Chondrichthyes > Pristiophoridae > Pristiophorus > Pristiophorus japonicus. The sequence goes on along the minus strand of NC_091985.1, from coordinate 127,505,064 downwards.
AAAATCCAGCCAACAGCCTCCGCAGCCCTCGGGTAGAGAATTCCAAAGATTCACCACCCACTGAGTGAAGAAGTTTCTCCTCATCTCAGTTCTAAATAGCCAACCCCTTATTCTGAGACTGTGACGCCTGGTTCTAGACTCCCCAGCCAGAGGAAACATCCTCCCTGCATCTACCCTGTCAAACCATGTAAGAATTTTGTATGATTCAATGGGACCACCTCTCATTCTTCTAAACTCTGGAGAATATAGGCCTAGTCCACTCAATCTCTCCTCATAGGACAATCCCCATCTGAGGAATCAGTCTGTTGAACATTCGTTGCACTCCCTCTATGGCAAGTATAACCTTCCTTAGATAAGGAGACCAAAACTGTACACAATGCTCCAGGTGCGGTCTCACCAGAGCCCTATATAATTGCAGTGACGTTTTTACTCATACTCAAATCCTCTGGTAATAAAGGCCAACCTACCATTTGCTTTCTTAATTGCATACTGTACCTGCATGTTAACTTTGTGATTCATGTACAAGGACACCAGGTCCTTCTGAACACCAACATTTCCCAATCTCTCACCATTTAAAAAATACTCTGCTTTTCTATTTTTCCTACCAAAGTGGATAACTTCATATTTCTCCACATATTTCATTTGCCATGTTCTTGTCCACTCACTTAGCCTGTCTACATCCCCTTGAACCTTCTTTGCATCCTCCTCACAATTTATATTCCCACCTAGCTTTGTATCATCAGAAAATGTGGATATATTATATTTGGTCCCCTCATCCAAATCAGATCAATCAGAAAATTTTCAGTATTATATCTTTTTTACTTTGTTTTACATCGTATTTATAGCACAGAAACATGCCATTCGGCCCAAGAGGTCTATGTGAGTGTTGGTGCTCCATACAAGCTTCCTCACACCCTTCTTCTAACCCCAGCAACACATTCCTCATGTGTTTATCGAGCTTCCCTTGAATGCATCTATGTTTGTCGCCTCAACTACTCCTGTGGTGGCGAGTTCCACATTCTAACCACTCTCTAGGTAAAGAATTTTCTCCTGACTTTCCTATTGAATTTATTCGTGACTATCTTATATTTATGGTCCCAAGTTCTGGTCTGCCCCACAAGTGCAAACATCTTCTCTCTGTCTACCTTATCAAACCCTTTCTTATTCTTAAAGGCCTACATGATGAGCTTAAATAGTATCACGTGATTTTAAAATTGCCTTAGCGCAACTGTATTTTGTCTCGATGTTGGGGATTGAAACACACATGGTTTGTTCCACATAAGATGGTGAATCATAGAATCATAGAAATTTACAGCACAGAAGGAGACCATTTCGGCCTATTGTGTCCGCGCTCGCCAACCAAGAGCTATCCAGCCTAATCCCACTTTCCAGCTCTTGGTCCGTAGCCCTGTAGGTTACGGCACTTTAAGTGCACATCCAAGTATTTTTTAAATCTGGTGAGGCTTTCTGCCTCTACCACTCTTTCAGGCAGTGAGTTCCAGACCCCCACCACCCTCTGGGTACAGAAATTTCCCCTCATATCTCCTCTATACCTCCACCCATGAAGAGGAACTCCATGGGAGTCATTGCTCGTGTAATTTATCAGATTTGTTTAAAAGCTTTTGAAAAGAACGACCAAAATCTTGGACTCTTTAATGTTTTGGAACAGTTTAGTCATGTATAAATTGAGTAGTGTTATTGGCTGCCTGTTTTCTGCTCAAGCACTGTTCCTACACCTTCCAAACCACCATTATCACCCACTCACCCTCAGCTCCCGATGTCCTTTACCGAGTTCATTTGCATTTTTTTTCTCCAAGGACTTTGAATGTTTTGCTGCCACCCAGCTCCGTCCACACTTCTCCCAATATCATTCTTTCTTTAAATCCTTACAATCTTGAGTTCTGGTCTGCCTGTAACAACTTCAAAGTTGCTAATTTCATCCTTTGTGACTGTGGTGCTCGATCCCTCCTTGTCCTTTACAACCTCTCTGTAATATTCAACATGGCTGATCACTTCATCTGTCTTTAACATCTCTCATCTGTGGTTCACCTTTGCGGGACCACGCTCAACTGGTTGCTCTCCTACTTGTCCCAAAGGAGCCAGCATACAGCTATCAACTACTCCTCTCCTCCCACCCCAGCAAAGTTACCTCTGGGCTAGCCCAGGGTTCCATTCTTGACCCCTTTTTCTTGTTTATGTGCTTCCCTTTGGAAACATTATCAGCTGGTGTGGGATTGGTTTCCATCTGTACAATGATGACACTTCTCCAACACATCTTTCCACCATAACACTTGATTCCACAGCCATTCCTGTGTTGATGTGACTGTGAACATCAGGAAAACTGACGTCCTCTTAATTCGGTTACCACCAAAAGCTTCCAGATCCTAACTCCTGATTGTCCTTCATTACCCATTCAGGGCTGCACCAACATGGTGATGCACTTCACAACCCCATACCTTAACCATCACTGAGACCTCTGTACACATTCCCTTCCTTCAGCCCATCTTGCCTCCTCCACTGGTAAAATTCTTTATTCTGCAATCAGTACTTCAAGACTTCACTTCTCCAATGTCCTGTTTATCACCCTTATGAACTCCTCCCTATACAAACTCCAAATCATCTAATTTTTTAATCTCATTCTTGACTGTAACTAGAGCTCTGGCTTTTCCTAGAGTGTGGCTGGTCTTGATCAGTCTGTGTTGGGTTGTGGTCATGAGATCGGTTTGTGGAAAGGGGCTTTTTCAGTGCTACTGAAGTCAACAGAATCTAAAACATTTTCCATGTTCCCTGATGTTGAAGGACACTGGATAGAGAAGGGCTAATTTTCTAAGAGGCCGAGGAATGGGCAGAAAAGTAAATCACGTAACAATTAGATTGACTGTAATATCTAATCCAAACAACCACAAGTTGCCTTTATATAGCGCCTTTAATGCAGTAGAATGTCCCAAGGCACTTCACAGGAGTGTTATAAAACAAAATTTGACACCGAACCACAAGGATATATGAAGGCAGATAACCAAAAGCTTGGTCAAAGAGATAGATTTTAATGAATGTCTTAAAAGAGAGAGTGAGGTAGAGAGGCGGAGATGTTTAAGTAGAGAATTCCAGAGCTTAGGGTCTTGGCAGCTGAACGCACGACCGCCAATGGTGAAGCGATTAAAATCGGGATGCTCCAGAGGCCAGAATTAAAGGAGTGCAGATATCTCAGGGGTTGTCGGGCTGGATGAGATTACAGAGATCGGGAGGGGCGAGGCCATGAAGGGAATTGAAAAGAAGGTTGAGAATTTTAAAACCAATATCCAATCTTTGTTCATGTTTGCATGCAGTATAAGCATTTAGAGGTACAATTTTATGAACTTCTTCAACCTACAGGGTTTCTATTCAAAAGGTGAGCTTTACACCAGATTATCACTGCCGAAAATAATAGGAACTTGGCTATTGGAGCCAAAGCATTGGCCTTATCAGTTCTGGAGAAGTGTGTCCTCGGGAAGCAATCTGTATATACAGCAAGGAGGGGAGAATAGGTGAGAGGAAAAAGAGAGAAACCGTTATTTTAAATATGCTGAGATTGAATCGTGTAATTTTTTTCAGATTCTTCATTTCACTTTTACAGTGACTTTTACAGTTACGAGGGACTTGGCAAAAAAATTTTTTATTCGATTTAATGCTTTCATTCATAAATAAAAAATGACTTGTAGATATCCACTCAGTGTTGGGAATTCTAACAAGCTTGACTTTATATAATGCAAGTCTGATTGCTTTACTTATTTATGGTGTAAAAAGACGGTTGGGTTGCCTGCTTGCAATAAAAGGATACTTAAGTGTAGCCACGGTGGAATTTGAATGCTAAGGTTAATCATTAATCCCTTCATATTTATGAATGCATAGTGTTTAGTAAGTGTAATAACTGCTAATTATTATTTTAGCTTATATTTTTTAAGTTATGCATTTGTGAGCTGCACATAGTGAAATTATGCATGGCACTCAATTGTGCAGCCACAGTTGCTCAGATTGTACAGTCAACTAATCCAGTAGAGCTGTTGAATGTGATATATATTCAGGATCAGACCATCAGTAATTATGGCCAATAATATCTTGATCCCCAAAGAAGTGTTTGCACATTTGAATGAGCCTGAGGCTAATCACTGGAGAGCTTGCTCCAGATCATTTTCCAGAGTGGTACAATTACCTCACTGCCACAGTGGTGGCTTGGAGACATGATAGATTTCCAATCAGATGAATCATATGACTGGCGAGCTCCCTTGTTGCTCAGCTGATTTTGCCAGTGAGTGGCTGAGCCATACAGACCAGGAAGAGCCCAGCTTTGATCCTTGCTCTGTGATGAATGTACTGACTTCAGCCGGAATGGTATTAAAATTGTATGAGAGAAAAACTCGGCCAGAGTTCCTGCTCCTGACTGCTGTCCAGTAATCCCTGCTGAAAGTGCAAGTATGTGGACATCTGATGTGGACAGGATTGCATTAGGCTCTGATTCTCCCTGCAGTCAAATAGCCCATTTACATTTATCAATAAGGTTCACACATGAATAATCATCACTTTAGCATGATACTGGGGAGTGATCACCTTCTATGGGGACATATTTTGGCAAGGAGTTCAATGCCTCTCAGAAAGGAAGGAAGGGTGGGTGGGGGGAGGGGAGATAAGTTGGCAGAAAAAAATGTTGAATTAAAATAAACATTAGAAACTGGTTTAAAATTGGTAAATGGCGATGACTCAGGAGTTGAAATATCAGACTGAGGTGGAATTGTAGAGTGCAGTTACAGAACGGCCAGTAATTGCATCCTTGACTGGAATTTTGCCGGCGCTGGGTGGGCAGGTCCACTGTCAAAATGGAAGAAATTTACAGCATGTCGATTGCCAGCTGTCAACTTGCCTCCACGCTAGTCTCCCAAGTGCTGGATCTGCCTGTGCTTTACAGACCTGAACCAAGCGGTGAGGGTGGCAATTGACATCATTAACAGATTGTTAAAAGGTATCTAGACCACATTTTACCATGTACTTACCATTTTCCAGTTTTTTGACAAGGTTCACAGTGCTCGGGGATCACGGCAGGTAAGTAGGTCGGGTTTTCAATGAGTGCCCATTCTTCTGAATAGTTGACAGCTGCAAATGTCGTATAAAAGCTACTATTTCACAACTGTTCACTTTCCAATCTTAGAAACTGCTGTCTTCAGGATTTGGAATACACTTTTGAGATTTATGCAGGTTGGAAGTGTTTGGATTAAACTCTTTATCCAATATCACCTCCTTGGAGCAACCCCTCTCACCATTGACAGATCGCTTCAGTCATCTCGACTTCAGCTGTCATCTATTCCATCAGCATCGGTGCCCTTGAAAGAATCTCACCTTTGCCCTCAGAATCCCACCACGATCAGACCCAACACCAACATCACTCGGCACACCAGTATCACCAGGCACACCACCAGCTCCAACAACAACACCAACCTTCTCTGCAATCACCTGATGCTACACAGGACATAGGACATCAGCACCTGACCACATTGCTGCCAGGGACGGCCTCACCATCGCCAGATTTACTTCACTTGACGCTGTACACTCTGGCTGCCACTTGATGTGCCAGGTTGGGACCACCCCACACCAGCACCATAAAGCATCCTTGCAATAGAATCATAGAAATTTACAGCACGGAAGGAGGCCATTTTGGCCCATCGTGTCCACGTTGGCCGACCAAGAACTATCGAGCCTAATCCCACTTTCCAGCTCTTGGTCCGTAGGTTACGGCACTTTAAGTGCACATCCAAGTATCTTTTAAATGTGGTGAGGGTTCCGGTGCCTTTCAGGCAGTGAGTTCCAGACCCCCACCACCCTCTATGAAATTTCCCCTCATTATCTCCTCTCAACTTCCCCACAATTACTTTAAATCTATGCCCCCTGGTTGTTGACCCCTCTGCCAAGGGAAACCAGTCCTTCCTATCCTCTCAATCCAGGCCCCTCATAATTTTATACACCTCAATCAGATCTCCCCTTAGCCTCCTCTGTTCCAAAGAAAACAGACCCAGCATTTCCAATTTTTCCTCATAGCCAAAATTCTCCAGTTAATCTCCTCGGCACCCTTTCCAGTATAATCACATCTTTCCTGTAATGTGGTGACCAGAACTGCACACAATACTCCAGCTGCGGCCTAACCAGTGTTTTATACAGTTCAAGCATAAACTCCTTCCTCTTGTATTCCATGCTTCGACTAATAAAGGTAAGTATTCCATATGCCTAAATCATTCCTTTCACACTCATCACCATTGTGGGAGGTAGCATTATGTCTCACCATTCACTACAACTCACTAAGCCACTTCCAAAGGTACACACAGATCTGTCCAAGAAGGCAAAGTGTTGAAAATAAAGATTTCAGTGTTTGACAACACATTAACAGAAATTTTACATGAACATTGGCTAAAAGACCCAAATCCCTACCCTTGTGTGTTATTAGTTGGTATGATTGGATAAGGATGAGGTTTCAGTGTGAGAGGTGTCTAGTGAGACGAGGATGTGATAATGTAGATAGAGATAGAGGCATGGATGGAGGTGCAAGGTAAGTTGACATGAGGAAGGATGTACAGGAGTAAGGTAGGAAAGGGGTGATGGGGGTGAGATGAATGGCACAGCAGGATGAGGTTGAGTATGGCTTAGCAGTAACATTTTGTGATCTATTGAGATCATTGAAAGGTTTGTGCCAGTGCAGCTAGCTCCTCCTGACGGCATCCCTGTTTGTTCCCTCCTATGCAATGTGCAACCAAGCTGTGTTGGTGTCCTGGGGAAGTCTCTTCCGCCCATTGGAAGGGAAGAGAACCTCCGTGCGTGCTGTGAATTGCTCCAAAAGCATCTGGAGGGAGTGATGGGAGAGCCTGGGTGCAGCCATGCACCTTTGAGCAGTGCTGGTCAGTGTTTGCAGCACCTCAATGCTGCAGAACACTGACAGCACAACTGTCAAAATCAATTTGGACATGGTCCCTTTAACGAAACCGGCTGATGATGCGTCATCAAATAACGTTGTCAGACCCGCTTCTTTTAATTGGCCAGGAACCTCACAGGATGGGCGTAACAAGTCCCATCAATGTAAAATTATTTTTGCAGAGCGCGATGGAGCCAGGAGTGGGATCGCCACCTATCACAGCCGCACTGGACCCGCCTCACTAGGCGAAATCGCAACCCTTGTTTCTAATCTGGACACCAGAACCAACTGTAGACTGGTGAAATTGCTGATGACATAAAGGTGAACAGTAGAAATAAAGGATACAGGAAAAATTGCACAAATAGCTGGTGCTGCAATTGGGTAGCTCCTACCAAATGAAATTTAACCTTGACATAAAATGCTAGACAACGAGTGAACATATGAAACATTAACACACGATGAATGGGATTGGCACAAGCAGAATTGAAACCCTAGGTGTAATACGCATTATTTTAACATTCAGACAATGTGCTGAAGTAATTTAAAAAGCTAATAGATAGAACAATAGAGTATAAGCCTGTAGAGATTATGCTAAGGCGTCACACTTAATTGGTCAGACCACAGTTGGTAAGGGTTAAGAGAAGGCTAACAGATCCCAGTTCTGAAGGAGATGAGTTGTGAACAAAGATTAGAACAATTTAAACTTCGCAGTCGAGAAAGGAGCAATTAAGGGTCGGGTGGGGCTCAACAATGACAACTTTAATGGCAAGAACCTCCCAAAGCATTATACCAATCGATGCAAAGGAAATGGATACCGAGCTGGGAAGAGGGAGTTGGGAGATGACCAAAGGATCAGTTAAAGACATGAATTCTGAGGAAGATTTTAAAGAGGAGTGTGAAATAGAGAGGCTTAGGATAAGAATGCCATCGAGTCGGACCCAGGAGGCTGTGAAGATTCTACCACCAACAGAGAGATGAAAGGGTGTTGGGGATGCAAAGAAGGACAGAATCAGAGGAATAGATAGTTTGGAGGAGATATAGGACGGAGATGGGCCAGGGAGGCATTTAAAGATGAGAATTTAATGCATTGGAGGATAGGGAGCGAGTGTAAGTCATAAGGACAGCGGTAATTCGTGAGTAGGACCTATTGCAGGATAAGATGCATGTGGTAGAATTTGCACAGGTTGGCGTTTGGAGGGTGGTGGAAGGGGAGAGGATTTAAAGTGATTGAGTCTAGAGGTAATGTATGTATATGAGTTTCAGTGGCAGAGATGAGCATTATTGCAGATGTGAAAGTTAGATCATGGTGGAGAAGATGTAGGGTCTGAAACTAAGTTCAGGGTTGGGCAGGATGCCAAGGTTGCAAATCGTCTGGTTAATCCTGAGACAGTTGCCAGGGAGGGAAAGGAATCAGTGGTAAGAGAATGGAGTTTGCGGTGGGTGCTAAGTTGAGGTTGAGTTGGAGAAAGTTGTGAGTCACCTAAGATTGGGTGTCGAACCGAGGTTGTTGAGGGCATCAAGAGAAGTCATGGAGAGTTAGAGCTGGGTGTCATCAGTGCACTTGTGGCATGGTGCATACCTGTAAGGGATATCAACAGGGTGCAGCATGTAGATGAAGAAGGAGTAGAGGGATATGTAGATCCTTGGGGAACTCTGGAGTTGATGCTGTGGGGAAAGGAAGAGTGATTGAGTCTGGAGGTAATGAAGGCATGTAAATGAGTTTCAGTGGCAGAGCTGAGTATTTTTGCAGATGTGGAAGTTAGATCATGGTGGAGATGCAATAGCTATATTTGGATGAGAATGATCAGTAGGTTCAAGAGCTAATAGATTGCAAGCGCGGGGCATTTCTGAGCCTTAAACAGCAACCCAACTCGGGAGCAGCAAAGCAGCATTACAGACAGCGAAAGGCTAAAGTCCAACAAAAAACACGGGACCTAAAGAACAGGTGGTGGATGGAGAAAGCACAGGAGATACAGCAGCTGGCTGACAGCCATGATGTGTGAGGATTCTTCATCGCAGTCAAGGCCACTTACGATCCAAACACCCAAGGCCCCACCCCGCTGCTGGCCAAGAACGGGGAAACACTCATCAAGGACACCGAGACAGTCAGGGCCCGCTGGAAGGAGCACTTCGAAGATCACCTCAATCAAGACTCTGCCTTTGACTTGAGTGTTTTCGACTCATTCCACAGCATGCTATCCGCCACCATCTCAGTGAGACCCCAAAACTGTACGAGGTAGAAAAAGCCCATAAGACAGCTACAAAACAACAGGGCTATGGGGAGCGATGGAATCCCTGCTGAGGCACTGAAGTATGGCGGAGAGGCATTGCTGGGACGAATACACGGCCTCATCTCTCTCATCTGCAGGGAGGAGAGCATGCCAGGAGATCTCATAAATGCAGTGATCGTGACCATCTTTAAAAAAGGGGATGTCCGACTGCGACAACTAGAGGAATCTCCCTGCTATCAGCCACTGGGAAAGCCGTCGCTAGAGTCTTCCTCAACCGTCTTCTCTCCGTGACCGAGGAGCTCCTCCCGGAGTCGCAGTGCGGATTTCGTCCCCTCCGGGGCACAATGTACATAATTTTTGTAGCGCGCCAGCTGCAGGAAAAATGCAGGGAACAGCACCAGCCCTTAGTCATGGCCTTCTTCGACCTCACAAAGGCCTTTGGCACTGTCAACTGCAAGGGTCTATGGGGCGTCCTCTCCATTTCAGATGCCCCGAAAAGTACGTCACCATCCTCTGCCTGCTCCACGACAACATGCAGGCCGTGATCCTTACCAACGGATCCATCACAGACCCAATCCACGTCCGGACTGGGTCAAGCAGGGCTGCGTCATTGCCCCAACCCTCTTCTCAATCTTCCTTGCTGCCACGCTCCACATCACAGTTGACAAGCTCCCCGCTGGAGTGGAACTAAACTACAGAACCAGTGGGAAGCTGTTTAACCTTCGCCGTCTCCAGGCCAGGTCCAAGACCACTCCAATCTCTGTCGTCGAGCTACAGTACGTGGACGACGCCTGCGTCTGTGCACATACACAGGCTGAACTCCAGGACATAGTCAACGTATTTACCGAGGTGTATGAAAGCATGGGCCATACGCTAAATATCAGTAAGACAAAGGTCCTCCACCAGCCTGTCCTCACCGCACAGCACTGGCCCCCAGACATCAAGATCCATGATGCGGCCCTGGACAACGTGGACCACTTCCCTTATCTCGGGATCCTCCTATCAACAAGAGCAAGCATTGATCCAACATCGCTGCCAGTGCAGCCTTCGGCCGCCTGAGTAAAAGAGTGTTTGAAGACCAGGCCCTCAAAATTGTTACCAAGCTCATGGTCTACAGGTCCGTAGTAATGTAGGCCCTCCTGTATGGTTCAGAGACGTGGACTATGTACAGTAGACACCTCAAGTCGCTGGAGAAATTTCACCAACGATGTCTCCGCAAGATCCTACAAATCCCCTTGGAATTTTTTGACGATGTAACTGGTCGAGTGGACAAGGGAGAACCAGTGGGTGTGGTGTATTTCGACTTTCAAGTGGCTTTTGACAAGATCCCACACAAGAGATTGGTGTGCAAAATTAAAGCACATGTATTAGGGGTAATATACTGATGTGGGTGAGAACCGGTTGGCAGACAGGAAGCAGAGAGTCGGGATAAACGGGTCCTTTTCAGAATGGCAGGCAGTGACTAGTAGGGTGCCGCAGGGCTCAGTGCTGGGACCCCAGCAATTTACAATATACATTAATGATTTAGATGAAGGAATTAAGTGTAATATCTCCAAGTTTGCAGATGACACTAAGCTGGGTGGCGGTGTGAGTTGTGAGGAGGATGCTAAGAGGCTGCAGGGTGACTTGGACAGGTTAGGTGAGTGGACAAATGCATAGCAAATGCAGTATAATGTGGATAAATGTGAGGTTATCCACTTTGATGGCAAAAACACAAAGGCAGAATATTATCTGAATGGCGGCAGATTAGGAAAAGGGGAGGTGCATCGAGACCTGGGTGTCAGTCATTAAAAGTTGGTATGCAGGTACATCAGTCATTAAAAGTTGGTATGCAGGTACAGCAGACGGTGAAGAAGGCAAATGGTATGTTGGCCTTCATAGCTAGAGGATTTGAGTATAGGAGTAGGAAGGTCTTACTGCAGTTGTACAGGGCCTTAGTGAGGCCTCACCTGGAATATTGTGTTTAATTTTGGTCTCCTAACCTGAGGAAGGACGTTTGAGGGAGTGCAGTGAAGATTCACCAGACTGATTCCCAGGATGGCAGGACTAACACATGAGGAGAGACTGGATCGACTGGGCCTGTATTCACTGGAGTTTAGAAGGATGAGAGGGGATCTCATAGAAACATATAAAATTCTGACGGGACTGGACAGGTTAGATGCAGGAAGAATGTTCCCGATGTTGGGGAAGTCCAGAACCAGGGGACATAGGCTAAGGATAAGGGGTAAGCCAGTTAGGACTGAGATGAGGAGAAACTCCTTCACGCAGAGAGTTGTTAACCTGTGGAATTCCCTACCGCAGAGAGTTGTTGATGCCAGTCATTGGATATATTCAAGAGGGAGTTAGATATGGCCCTTACGGCTAAAGGGATCAAGGGGTATGGAGAGAAAGCAAGAAAGGGGTACTGAGGTGAATGATCAGCCATGATCTTATTGAATGGTGTTACAGGCTCGAAGGGCTGAATGGTCTACTCCTGCATCTATTTTCTGTGTTTTGATGTTTCTAAGACAGACGCACCAACATTACCGTCCTCGTCCAGGCCAACATCCCCAGCATTGAAGCACTGACCACACTTGATCAGCTCCGCTGGGCAGGCCACATAGTTCGCATGCCAGACACGAGACTCCCAAAGCAAGTGCTGTACTCGTAACTCGTCCGCGGCAACCAAGCCAAAGGTGAGCATAGTAAACACTACATGAACGCCCTCAAAATCTCCCTGATAAAGTGCGACATCCCCACTGACACCTGGGAGTCCCTGGCCAAAGCCCGCCCTAAGTGGAGGAAGTGCATCCGGGAGGACGCTGAGGCCCTTGAGTTTCGTCGCAGATAGCATGCAGAAATCAAGCGCAGGCAGCGGAAGGAGTGTGCGGCAAACCAGGCTCCCTGCCTACCTTTCCCTTTAACCACTGTCTGTCCCACCTGTGACAGAGACTGTGGTTCTCGTATTGGACTGTACAGCCACCTAAGAGTGGAAGCAAGTCTTCCTTGATTCCGATGGACTGCCGATGATGATGATCATGATATTTGGATAGGTAGGAATGGAACCAAATGAGGCAGTCTCACAGAGCACACAATGAGGGAGAGGCTCTGGAGGAGGATGCCGTGATCAAAAAGTCAAACACTGCAGATAGTTAGCGGACTATGATGAGGAAGGATAAAGTGCCAAGGTCACGGTCAGAGACCTCCACGGTCTCTAAATGGTCAACCTGCTTGACCGATATCCAGTTCTGGATGAGCAGAAATTTTCTTCAATTGAATATTGGGAAGACCGAAGCCATTGCTTTCGGTCCCCGCCACAAATTCCGTTCCCTAGCTACTAACTCCATCCCTCTCCCCAACTTCTGTCTGAGGCTGAACCAGACTGTTCGCAACCTTGGTATCATATTTGACTCTGAAATGAGCTTTCGACTACCTATCTGCAGCATAACTAAGACCGCCTATTTCAACCTCTGTTACATCGCCCATCTCCTCCTTTGCCTCAGCTCATGTGTTGCTGAAGCCCTCATCAATGCCTTTGTTCCTCTGGACTATGCGAAGCTACTCCTTGCTGGCCTCCCACATTCTACTCTAGGTAAACTAGAAGTGATGCAAAACTCGGCTGCCCGTGTCCTAACTCGCACCAAGTCCCGCTCACCCATCACCCCTGTGCTTGCTGACCTACATTGGCTTCCGATTAAGCAACACCTCGATTTCAAAATTCTCATCCTTAATTTAAAATCCCTCCATGGCCTTGCCCCTCCCTATCTCTATAATCTCCTCCAGCGCCACAACCTCCCAAGATATTTGCGCTCCTCTAGTTCTGCCCTCCTGAGCATTCCTGATTATAATCGCTCAATCATTGGTGGCCGTGCCTTCTGTTGCCTAAGCCCCAAGCTCTGGAACTCCCTGCCTAAACCTCTCCGCCTCTCTACCTCTCTTGGCTCCTTCAGAGCACGCCTTAATACATACCTCTTTAACCAAGCTTTTGGTCACCTGCGCTAATTTCTACTTATGGGGCTCGGTGTCAAATTTTTATCGCATAATACGCTTGTGAAGCGCCTTGGGATGTTTCACTACGTTAAAGGCACTATATAAATACTTGTTAGTTAGGGCTGTTTCAGGACTGGCGGGTTTCAAACAAGGAGTTATGGGAGAGATGTACGCAAAGCTAGGAGGCAATAACATCTTTGTCGACCTTGGAGGGTGAAGAAAGGTTGGAGATAGATTGACAATTAGCAAGCATAGAGGGTCAAGGTTTAGTTTTGAGATGAATAAAATATTATTGGAGATTAAACCGGATTATTATTTGAGTGTGCCAGAAAAATGGGCAAAGAGAAAATTAAAACAGATATTGCGAAGAACTTCTTCTCTGAGACGATGATAAATAGTTTAAATAATTTACCAAGCGAGGCAAAACTATTGGAATATTTCAAACTATAATTTGAAGCAATGGTGGTAAAGTTGGTGCACGAGAGCAAGAAGGATTAAACCACAGCCGCCTATGAGACCTGACTATCTGTCTGCAATGCTCCACTGATACCTTTTATTTTTGCATTAATTTTTCTTAGGTCATTGGTTCCTCATCACTTAATTTCCCATGAGCCTGGCAGCTTACAAATATCTTCCTGGCGCTGCTGTTTTGTTGAGGGTTAATTCCTAAATCTGCCAATGAGCAATCGGTAGTGAAAGGTTGTTTTCACCATGCAAGATCAGCAAAATTCAAATTGGTGAGATCAGCTGAGAGAAGGAAATGTAAGCAGTGCAATCTGGGAGGATCTAACATTATGCCGGGGATCGTTCCTAGGGTTGCCAACACTCCAGGATTGGCCGGGATCTCCAGGAATTAAAGATTAATCTCCCGGGCACTGCTACAAGCAAACCCAGGAGAAAAATCATAGATGCATTAAAAAAATAATTGTTTGAGCACTTTCATTTATTAGTTGTAAAAAAAAATATTGGAGACGAGAAAATTGGCTGTTTGACTGACAGTCAACAATTATCGAATCAGGTAACAGTCTGTTCCCTTTGCACTTGCTGTGGGAAGGCAGGGTATCGCGAGGATGGACATGTCGGCCGACCAATGGCGGGAATGTGGGGGTGCGAGATCATGTGATGAAACCTTCTGGAATATGCCCAACTGGAGTTGGCAACCCTAGGTGGGAGATTTTTTTTTCTTTGTTCATGGACGTCGCTGGCAAGGCCAGCATTTATTACTAATTGTCATCAGTAATTGCCCTTGAGAAGGCGGTGGTGAGCGACCAAGAGTCAACCACATTGCTGCGGGTCTGGAGTCACACATAGGCCAGACCAGGTAAGGATGGCAGATTTCCTTCCCTAAAAGACGTTAGTGAACCAATGGAAAGTGTCATGGTCACCATTACTGACACTAGCTTTTTATTCCAGATCTATTTAATTAATTGAATTTAAATTCCCCAGCTGCCCTGGTGGGATTTGAACTCAAGTCTCTGGATCATTAGTCCAGACCTCTGGATTACCAGTCCAGTAACATAACTACTATGGTACCGTAACCCCAGTACAGTGCAGATAAATTGAAATGAGACGCGATAGTTAAAGTGGGGCCTGGGGCCTCATGCTGAGGAATCTGTGGGGACCTCCTGCCTGCCTTGCTCCCCACCCGCCCCTAACACCCCCAGGATTAAATCCGACCCTGATAGTTTCTACTTTGAATATTTATCTAAGGATTTGTGATATGCAATTAAGACACAAATAGTGGCAATCCCTGTTGTAGAGGGATTGAATTCTCATTTTCTCAACATTGACTTTTTTTAACGTCCTTTGTTTGATAACCTACCATTTGGATTGCATTACGGTATATAATCCGAATGGTCGGTTATTGTAAATTGGATTGTGAAGTAAAATTCAGTATGGTACTATATCAATGTGACTCAAGTTTCATTATCTGAGAATAACCCTCGTAGCCTTGAAAATATTATGCATTGTTCAAATGTCGAGGAGACAAATGGCATCCAAGGAATCCACTTGATCCAACTTTGATATTATGGAAAGCTTTGAATACCATCTGTATTCGCTAGCTTCAGAAAGTTGACTGATTTAATTGCTCAGTTATAAATCAAGATTGTTTTCATTTATTCAATTTTCCTCCAGCAATGGACAGTAATTTAATAAATGAATACATTCTTGATATATATCTAATTTTGGTCCATCATGCTTGCTCTTGTGTGCAGTTACATTAGCGTCAAATGATAAAAAGCCTATACAACAACGTCATTGCAATGTAACAGAATAAATGAAAAATGTAACATCAAACAAAACTAGTCACACTGACTATCACTGGCTTACTTGTTCACAGATCATTGACTCCTGAAAGCATAAAGTGTGGGGAAAACCAATGGACAACTTTCTCAAGCTCTTGCCATTCCTCACACCACTCCTGTTGCTATCATCATTGCTTTTCAGTGACAAGTTTTTTTTTGCCGAGAAACTATTTTATTTGTTGCACAACAGAACTAGCCATATCATTTTTCTGAGATAAGAGAAGATTGATAAATCACAATATTTCGGCAAATTTTTTTTTTGTATCTTGTTTTTCTCTCTGAGCACAAATTTCCTTCCATTCCAAAAGCACTGCATTTCGGGCAGCCAAGTTTTAGTTACTTTTGTTATCTCTAAAAGAATCATCAGTTAGAATTCTCTACTAAATATTTTCTCATCCTGCACAAGGTTGGGTTGTTTTCTTTGGAACTGTGGAGGCCGAGGGGAGATTTAATCGAGGTACATAGAATTATGAGGGGCCTCGATAGAGTGGATAGGAAGGACCTATTTCCCTTAGCAGAGAGGTCAATAACTAGGGGGCGTAGATTTAAAATAAATGGCCAAAGAATTAAAGGGAAGTTGAGACTTTTTTTCATCCAGAGGGTGGTGAGGGTCTGGAACTCACTGCCTGAAAGGGTGGTGGAGGCAGAAACCCTCACTATATTTAAAAAATACTTGGATGTGCACTTGAAGTGCTGTACAGGGCAACGGACCAGGAGCTGGAAAGTGGGATGAGACTGGATAGCTTCCTTCAGTGCTGTAAATTTCTATGATTCTATGAGGGACTGAGGGCACTTGAAAATGCCCAGATTTTTGAGGATTCTAAATGTGATAATTTGATGGGGATAGTTGTACTTTGTTTCTTTAAAAAAAAAGTGACAACTCCCTTTCCCTTTTAAAAACATTAGGAATTTACATAGCAATTGAAATCTTTGGAATCTTTAGCTGAGTAGAAGCTCTTAATAACTGCACTGTAAATTTAGAAATGTTTTCAGAAAATGTCATCCATATTCAACGTGGCTTCAGCACTTTACACATCAGTAACATGTGTTACTGTGTTGGGCAAAGATGGACTTTTGTAATAAGAGTTGTGGGTGTCTGTTGATGAAACTTGATCTTCCAGCTTGAAAGAAATACCTTTTGTAACATTAAACCTCACTCTGCTCTCTTCCCTCCAACATCTGGGGATGTTAACCTGCCCTTTTGGCCCCTATTTCTCAATTCTCATTCTTCCTTTATAAACACCAATGACATGTAATTTGCTTTTCCACCTATAGACTGCACTTAGAATTGGGAATTGCTTTATAACTGTATCTAAAAATATATATATATACTGTGTCAGTATCGACAGAAGTGTCTTTGTTTCGTCTGAGATGAATGGAATTTAATTACCATGTTTAATTCTGGCCTCTTGAGCCTCCTAGATTACCTTTGCTCCACAATTGGTGGCATGCCTTCAGCTATCTGGGCCCTAAGCTCTGAAATTCCCTCCCGACACCTCTCCGCCTCTCTTCCTTCTCTTTCTTTTGCAAAGCCCCTTAAAATCTACCTCTTTGAACAAACTTTCGGTCACTTGTCCGAATATCTCCTTCTTGTCTCAGTGTCAGATTGTGTTTGATAATCACTCCTGTGAAGCGCCTTGGGACATTTTAATACGTCAAAGGCGCTGTATAAATATAGATTGTTCTTGTAAATAGTGTCCAAACTAAATTGCTGACAAATTCACATGGGTAGATTTCCTGCATGCCTGATGAGGGTGGCACATTCACCATTCAAGGACACGTCAATTGAGAGATTAAATGTTGATTGGAACCAAGGCTTCGTACCCGACATATTCACATGGGGGCATATTCCAGTTGCTGGAGGTTACCTGGCTAAAATGGTGCAGATTACCAGAACGGTAAATTTCCACTTGCTTGCCTAAGTGCAACAGCACTATTTATTTGGACATTGGCTTGCTGGGATACCTGGGGCGAATTGCGAAGAATCTGAGTCTCTGGTGACAGGTCCTCTTGTCCTGGTTCCAACAATGAGCTGGTTGGTTGATCACTGCTCTGAAGTACTGCTGACCCACTTGACGGATGTAACAGTTTATAGGGTCTGTCAGGGAGTTTCAACTTTGTTCTAATCTCCCATCACCAGTCGTGTCATCTGGGAACCAACTCAACTCTGCTTGTCTCTCCTCAAGGTAGATGGTTAGTGGTTGGTGTAGGACTGAGACTCCCAATTTATTGTAACCTTTCCATTGAAATCTGCCGCTTTGTGTTCTGTTTCAGAATATCATTCTGCTTTAACTTGTTTGTTTTATTATTTTAACAACTGGAATATGCTCCTATTGCTTCGAAATTTGATGTGTTAATACAGAATATTTTCCTAACAGCTGCGAAAGCTTTGCATATTCTTCTATGTACTCCCCATAATTCTACGCATTCAACAGATGGCATGCCTTCACTCCAAATCCTATGAGGTCATTTGAAGTGTAAAAGATCCCGTTAGTCATTCCTTATGATTCCCTTTCCTTTCACAATTGTACCAAGCCATCAATGTCACACGTTGAACTGACTGCATTATTCGACCTGTCACCAGCTGATGAATTCAAGAGAGAGTGGTTAGAATGTGGGACTCTCTATCACAGTGCGGAGTTGAGGAGAATAGCATAGATAGGGGAAGCTAGATAAGTACACGAGAGAGAGAAACAAATAGAAGGATATGCTGATAGGGATAGATGAAGTAGGATGGGAGGAGGCTCAAGTGGAGCATAACCTTTGGCTAGACCAGTTAGGCCAGATGGCCTGTTACTGTGCTGTAATTTCTATGTAATTTTATTTAATATTTAACATCTCCAAATACAGATATTGTAAAATTTCATGATTTCATATTTTTAGGATTCAAAATGAACTTTGAAGTTATCGAGTCTTCTCCATAGATCCCACGGAGTCTGAGTCGGTATGTCCAAAGAGAGCCAGGGTAACTCCAACAACAATCTCTCTTCCTGCCGTGCTCTATCATCTCTAGTCGCCTATGGATCTAATCTTGGCCCTTCTCATTTACATGCAGCCCCTCGGGGGCGATCATTTGGTGGCATGGGGTCAACTTTCCTAATGTGCTCCGATGGCACCCAGATCTGGGCCTCCCCAGCTACCTCTGCACTGTCACATGCAACATGCAGTCTCGGATAAGTCATAACTTCCTCCAACTGAGCATCGATTAGACCAATCACTTCGTCTTTGAACCCCACTGCAAACATTGGTCCCTTGCTACCGATTCCTTGCCCCTTTCTGGCCAGAATCTTGGGTTCAGCTGGACCATTTACAACCTGTTCAATCCTGAACTGAGCTACAGACCCGATGGTAGGCAATTTTCACTTTCATTGCCTGAGTGGTATTCTGTTCCACCAGATTATTGCCCAGACAGTGAAGGTGAAACTTCGCCCCTACACCTTTTTCATCACTTGCATTACTTCCAATATGCCCACCTCTGCCCTTCCCTCTGCTGCTGAGACCTGTATCTATTCCCTTGCACATCCAGACTCAACTTCTCAAACACTTTCCTTGTTGGCCTCCTTTCTTCCACCCTCCACGAAGTCTAGCTTGTCCAAAATGCTACAGGATGCACCATGTCTCACTCGTCCATCAACCCAGGCCTCACTAACCAACAATGACTCTTCGTTTCCCCAGCATGTTAAATTTAAAATCCTCTCCTTTAAATCACTCTCTGGCCTTGTCCCATCCGAACTCTGCAATCTTCACCAGCCCTATATCTCCCTGAACACTCAGTTGCTGACTCCAACCTTCTGTGCATCCCACATTTCCCCCTCGCCTG
Source organism: Pristiophorus japonicus (assembly GCF_044704955.1). Taxonomy (NCBI): domain Eukaryota; kingdom Metazoa; phylum Chordata; class Chondrichthyes; family Pristiophoridae; genus Pristiophorus; species Pristiophorus japonicus. The sequence continues at coordinate 127,485,810 of NC_091985.1, read as the reverse complement.
TGATTGATGGCAGGACTTTCAGCCACCTGGATTCTATCTGGAATTGCCTTCCCTAACCATCCCATCTCTTTACTTCTGTCTCCTCATTTACACACCTTCTCAAAACCTGTTTCTCAACCAACTTTTTGGTCACTTTTCCTGATATCAACCTTTCCTGATATCAACCTTTCCAGATAATCATCCGGTTTCCTTGCGCCTATCTACAAAGCGCCTTGGGACTTATTTATAATTTTAAAGGTGCTATGTAAGTGCAAGTTGTTGTTGTAGCTGTTATGTAATTAGTAACGGTCTGACTGGAAAAATATTCTGCGCAAAACATTTTTTTTACAAATATCAATACCATGTTGCTTTAAATGTCATAGAGAATTGAAGTATCTTACGGAGTTTTTGTGACTGATTTCAGCGTTAGCAAATGATCCATTAAGTTGTACGAGAGGAGAGAGGCAAGATTCAGGTGATAAAGCAAATCTGCTCCTTTGTCTCGAGGGAACTTGATGCTGTTAATTCGGGACCTACTTAGAATAATCTATGAATGAATGAATGCTTCCATCATTTGTGTGACTGAATAATTGCACAGAAGCCAAGTAAGATAATTAAAGTGACTGGCTGATGAGTAAAGTTGTGCAGGTTGTTGATTAGAGTCACCTTGGTTTTAAGCTTGTTCCAAAATCCCCCTAATCCATCTTGAGACCTTCAATTCAAAGTTGGATTTCTAGGCAAATTAATGCCCAGGTGACCAAACAGACCTTTGGGAGGCAAAAGTAAAATGAGTACAGCTGAAATAGTAATGAAATAGTCTATTATCTATTAAAGCACACACAACGTTTATTTAATTTAATGCATCATTGCTGTTACTTTTCTTTGTGTTTTAAATTGGCAGTGCTTGAAACCAGATTGGTAGTTATCAAAACATTTTAAAGCACAGAGTAAGAGTAAAGAGCTCGCTTTGGCTGCATTCATGCATGAAGGAGCTAGATCACAAAATAGCATTATTGTAGCAAGACCCTCAATCTGCAGTAAGTGAGTTCCCCATTTTCGCTGGGGTGTTTAGAGAGATTTTGAATGAATAACGTGAGAGAAGGAACAAAAGGAATAAAACGGATACCGAGATATGATTTGAAGAGGCGGCATAAGGAGAAAAAAATTACTTAATGAGGATATAGTTTCAATAGTAGCCTTCAAAATGGGCATTGGATAAATACTTGAAGGAGGAAAAATTGCAGAGATATGTGGAAAGGGCGGGGGAGTGGGACTAACTGGATTGATCTTTAAAAGAGCCGCGCTGACTCGATGGGACGAATGGCCTCCTTCTGTACTGTGCTATTCTATGATACGGAATGTTGAAATGTTCTGTTCCTTTCAATCCATTTGGAGAAGATGATTTAATTTTCAGTTGATTAGTCAATTGCGGCACCAAAATGACCAAACATTAAATTCCTCCAAGATGCCTTTTAATTTCATGAATTGGCTTATTTTGAGTGCCTTAATTCTGAAAAGTTGCAAAGCATTTTTTTCCCTATTGTAAGAGATAAGGGAATAAGGGGTTATGAGGAGCGGGCAGGGAAGTGGACCTGGGTCCATGATCGTATTAAATGGCGGAGCAGGCTCGAGGGGCAGTATGGCCTACTCCTGCTCCAATTTTTTATGTTCTTATGTTCTAAGAGAGTGCAATGATGAGTCCCCTTGTTTAATGACCTGTCCTATTGTACTCTGCTATTAAAAGCAATAAAACTAACAAGGAGTCAGGAATGTATCCTGCACCATGCCGGATGAATATCAAACAGGTAAAGGCAATTGCTTCATTTAAATGATGAACAAAGTGGTATCAGTTTCTTTTTTAATGGTGTTCATCCATCATATAAAATTCTTTTTAACATTAAAATATATTTTTATTGCTGCAGTGACACTTTTCCTTTGTTTCTCAGTTGATTTGTTTTCAAATGTTTATCTGCATGACAAAAGTCCACATTTTGCCTTTTTAAAAAGAAACCATGCTTAACTAATACTTTTTAGATATTCTGATTTTGGCTCCACACACATCTATTCTCTGAATTTATGTGCAAGCCTACAGATCCCTGTTTAATTTGGCACTAATGGATAGGGATGGGGCAGCAAATATTAGCATGAGTTGTGCTTTTAAGCTAACAAAAGGCAATCCTTTTTTGCACATGAGCCATCTCGCGAAGTAACTGTTCATCCATATCATTTTAGTCTATGAACCACTAATAGCTACTTGAAAGCCACTTCCTCCACACTGACCATGAGAAATTGATCTGGAGCGCTGCACTTTCCAAAATCCCTTGCAAGGTTTTGTGAGAAAGTTTAGTTGACAGTAAAGTAACTTTTAGATGCCTTTCTTCTTTTAATTGTTTTTTTAAATTACTGAATCAGACCAAAGGAAGCAAAACGTCTTCATTATTAAACTTGGTCGTGTATAATTGTAGCTTTCACACTATGTGAGAGCTTTTCCTCTAAGGTCAATAGGCATAGAGAAACCTGATCTGGGAATAGAGCTTCTGGCTTTCACATCTGTTGAAATGGCTTCACAGAGACAATTAAATGTTTTATCACATTGTTGTAAACCAGACAGTTTTTATTCTTTTATCACTAAATTATTTTTGCACCTTTTTGTCATGTGCCCTGTATGTGGTGCTGAATTACTAATTTAAGTGCTGTTTATATGAAGTGTGAATTTAACTAAAGAGTCAATTTGGCTGATTAATGCATGTTATTCGCAACTTGTAATTCAGATATGATTCTGGATTAATCAGGCATGCAATGACAATTCAGAAATAAACAAATTGATGCTGAGACTGTAGAGCTTCCCTGAATATAGAACGTACCCAGAGACTTTTTTTGATTCACTTTATTTCTATCAGTTCCTTCCCCTCTCCATTTCCTCCTAACTGTTACAACCCATGGCTATGTGGTTAATTGTTCTCCTTGGTTAGTGCAGGGGAACCATCTGGTCCACATTTACGATGAATATTGTTCATTACACTATCTCCTGAGATGGTTTCTGAAGCACTTTAAAAAAAAATTCATTCTCAGTAGGGTTGCCAACCCTCCAGGACTTTCCTGGAGTCTCCAGGAATTAAAGTTTAATCTCTTGGACACTGCTGTGAGCAGCCAAAGGGAAAGAAATCATTGGGGACATAAAGAAAAAATTGTGTCTTTTCCCTTTTCTTCAAACACTTTTGTTTATTACAATAAAAATATTGAGAGATGGAAAGAAAAGTTGTTTGACTGACAGTCAAAAACCATCCAGTCGGTTAATGAAGAGTCTGTTCACTTTTCAAATAGCCGTGGAAAGGTGGGGTACTTACTGCGAGGATTGACATGTCGGGTGACCAATGGTAAGACCGTGTAGGTGGAGCGGTTGGAGGCGTGAGTGTCGTGTGATGAAACCTCCAGGAATAGTACAACCAGACTTGGTAACCCTGGTTTTCAGGATGTGTCCATCTCCAGAAAAGCTGGTGTAATGTGCACCTTATTTGTAAAACTGAAGTGTTTAATGTTTGTAAACTTCTCTTTAACCCCCCCCCCCCCCCCCACCATTCCCTACGCCTGATTTGTAACCTACGCCTGATTTTCTAAAGTGTAAACAAGGTTTTTTCGAACGCACAAAAATCTTCACTTACTCCATTCTAAGTTAGTTTGGAGTAAGTTTTCACTGACGAAACTTTGAAAACAGGCGTAAGTGGCCGGACGTGCCCCCTTTTGAAAAAAAAATTCTGTTCCAAAGTGAAACTGTTCTAACTGACTAGAACTGGAGCAAACTAAATGACGAGAATTCCGATTTCCAAGATACTCCGTTCTACACCAGTTGCTCCTAAAAATCAGGAGCAAATCACGTGGAAACTTGGGGCCCACGTGTCTGGCATACTATCTTGGATGAGTCTTAACTTCCTCCAACGAAGCATTGGGAAAACTGAAGCCATTGGGGGAGAAATTCGGTCGCGTCTCATTTTTGGCGGTAACCCAGGCGCAGCGGTAATTTTAGCGCCTTGAAATTCATCCAGAAATTCGTCGGAATCGGGCGAGGAGCTGAAGGTGGCGTAAAATCAGCTGTTACACACACTCGACTTGGTTGGTGGGAGGGGGGCGCAAACGAAAGTTCTGTCGCGAAATTTTGCGGAGCCATTGCACATGCGCCGCGCGATTCAGATCCTGGGAAAATCCAAGTATCAAAGGCGTGGCATAGTAATGCACCCATTAAAGTTTTCAAAATCACATCTTTCCAACCAGTACTGTTATGTCTGTCTGCCAGCTGCAAACTCGGAGGTTTATGCACCGTGCTTTGTGTAAACATTGCACTGACTGTAACCGCCGAGGGAAGCAATTGCTCATCCCTTTAAGTAGCCACCATTTAATGCCTGTGGAAGGCTGCACTAACCGTTTTTTCCGGCTTGATTATTGCTGATCGCTAAATGAGGTGACCGCATGTAATTTACTGAACTGGACGCAAGCGTGGGCGTTGCACCTGGAATACGTCATGGTCGTCAGCAGCCAGGTGCTACTAGTTTGCACCCCTGGTGAACCTCTAATGAATTTTTGGTCGGGGCGCTAAATGCTGCGCTCCCGGTCGGTAACTTGTTACACTCCCATTAACGCCCTCTCTGGCCGCTAACTGAGGTGCTAGACAACCGCAAATCCAGTCCATTATCTTTATCCCTGACCATGGATCCTGCTCCCTCCCCCATTGACTCCATCCCTCTCTGCAGCCACTAACTCAGGCTTCACTACACTAAATACTGTAAGTGTTATTCATTGCTGATTCCAAGCCACATAAAGTATGTCAGTGAGTGGCCTTTGACCGAGGGAGGATGCAAGTCCATATCTGATACTGTGATGGAAACTCTAATTGCAGACATTTACTCTGGATAAGATTGGAATAAGGAATAGCGCAGTGGACTGCAAATTAATTAAGCAAATTGATTATTCAAATAGTTTTCTTTCTCCCTATTCTTCTGAAAATGTGATTGCATTTCACATTCAGCTGATGTACAGTATATTACATTCACTAGTGAAATAAAATACTTGGTATATATGTTTAACCAAAAGATAATTAGCTGAACATTCCCAATTTGGATAACGCACATTGTACAGTAGCCCTACATTTACTGTCGAATTGTAGTCTGTGTATTCAAACGTTATGTATCTCTTTTCTTATTATAATGACGGTTTAATGCAACACTGTCCTATGTCGGTGGGAATTAAAGCTGTTTTACATTACCTTCCAGCTCAAGGACTCTTATTTTCTTGTTGGAATATTGTGATTGTGCCATCAGCAATCTAACACTAGGAAATATATCATAGCGAGAGTAGCATTCCTGTTATTTTGAATATAGGTGGCCTGAAGAAATTACATAGAAACATAGAAAATAGGTGCAGGAGTAGGCCATTCGACCCTTCAAGCCTGCACCACCATTCAATAAGATCATGGCTGATCATTCCCTTTGTACCCCATTCCTGCTTTCTCTCCATACCCCTTTAGCCGTAAGGGCCATGTCTAACTCCCTCTTGAATATATCTAACGAACTGGCCTCAACAACTCTCTGCAGTAGAGAATTCCACAAGTTCACAATTCTCTGACTGAAGAAGTTTCTCCTCATCTCGGTCCTAAATGGCTTACCCCTTATCCTTAGACTGTGACCCATGGTTCTGGACTTCCCCAACATCGGGAACATTCTTCCTGCATCTAACCTGTCCAATCCTGTCAGAATTTTATATGTTTCTATGAGATTCCCTCTCATCCTTCTAAACTCCAGTGAATACAGGCCCAGTTGATCCAGTCTCTCCTCATATGTCAGTCCTGCCATCCCGGGAATCAGTCTGGTGAACCTTCGCTGCACTCCCTCAATAGCAAGAGTGTCCTTCCTCAGATTAGGAGACCAAAATTGAACACAATATTCCAGGTGAGGCCTCACCAAGGCCCTGTACAACTGCAGCAAGACCTCCCTGCTCCTTTACTCAAATCCCCTAGCTATGAAGGCCAACATGCCATTTGCCTTCTTCACTGCCTGCTGCACCTGCATGCCAACCTTCAATGACTGATGTACCATGACACCCAGGTCTCGTTGCACCTCCCCTTTTCTTAATCTGCTGCCATTTAGATAATATTCTGCCTTCATGTTTTTGCTACCAAAGTGGACAACCTCACATTTATCCACATTATACTGCATCTGCCATGCATTTGCCCACTCACCTAACCTGTCCAAGTCACCCTACAGCCTCTTAGCATCCTCCTCACAGCTCACACCACCACCCAGCTTAGTGTCATCTGCAAACTTGGAGATATTACATTCAATTCCTTCATCTAAATCATTGATGTCTATTGTAAATAGCTGGGGTCCCAGCACTGAGCCCATTTACAGTTATTCATTCTCACCTACCTGAGGCCTGAGCCCATTTCTAAAACAGTACACGACAGTGACAAATGTAATAAATTCACTTTCACCCCATCTGATCTACCATTAATTACTGTGTGATTTGAAAGGAAATAAAAATAAAAATTTCTATTTATATCGTGATTTTCGCAACCTCAGGATGTCCAAAAGTGCTTTACAGCCAATTAAGTACTTTTGGAGTATAGTCACTGTTGTAATGTAGAAAATACAGCAGCCAATTTGCACACAGCAATGTGATAATGATCAGATAATCTGTTTTAGTGATGTTGATTGAGCTATAAATATTGTCCAGAACACAAGGATAACTCTTCTTCAAAATAGTGCCATAGGATCTTTTATGTTCACCTGAGAGCAGACAGGGCCTCAGTTTAGAAAGAAGGTACCTCCGACAGTGCCGCGTTCGCTCAGTACTGCATTGATTTTTGTGCTCAAATCTCTGGAGTGGGATTTGAATCCACAACCTTCTAACTCAAGAGGCAACAGTGTTACCCACTGAGCCACGGTTGACACAGGAGATGGGACTAGATCGATTAGGGATACATCAGGTGCGTAATTCTTGTTTTTATTTAGAAATTGCTTTAAAAAAAAATAATTCCCATTGATAGTCTGGCTAGGTCATGTAACATATGCCACTAAAATGTTCAGAAAGATATCTTGCTTCCAGTTTGCCAGCAAGGACATTGCTTATTAGTGTGGGGAGGTGAGGGATACCAAAACATAGCATCAAGAACTTCTATGAAGATTTTCCCTCTCTCTTGCATTCATGGTACATCACCTAATGACAGACTTTTTCTTTTAAGTAATCACTGATTATGCAAATGTATTTCAGCAGAAACTTGAATGGTAACCTAACCAGTACAATTTTGAGCGTGTTAATAACATAAGAACATCATAATTAAGAGCAGGAGTAAGCAATACTGCCCCTTGAGCCTGTTCCACCATTCAATAAGATTATGGCTGATCGTCGACCTCAACTCCACTTTCCCGCCCTACCCCATATTCCTTGGTTCCCTTAGTATCCAAAATTCTAGTGATCTCAGTCTTGAATATACTCCACAGTTGCGTTACTCAGTTGCATGCAAGTGTTGCACTAATGCATGCATGACTCCATGTCCGAGTCAATGCTGGGCCACCAAACGTGAGACCTGGAAATGGCTTTCATCATGACAATGACTAGGTGGGTACTGTGTAAATCTCGCACAAAAGTTTCCCTGCCTTTTTTTGGCAAAACAACACGATTACTTTATAACAAACAATCAGACTGAATAGACAATTCATCTTTGCGGCAGCCATAAGGCTTAATTTCATCCTGCATTTCCCTGGGAATGGCAGACCAATTTTCATTTAGGACACACCTTTTTACGCTTGACAGTACAGGATCCTGGCTGGTCCAGGTCCTAATTTGGCGAGCCGTGACGGGTGACCCCTCGCTCTCGAAGGCGTCCATGACCAGCAGCAAGTCTGCGGGCTGCGGCATTTCCACCCGGTTATGGGCAATGGTAGCCAGCTAAGCGTATCAGCACAGTTTTCAGTGCCTGGTCTGTGGCAGATGACATAATCATAAGCGGATAATGTCAGTGCCCATCTTTGGATGCGGGACGAGGCATTGGTGTTTATAACTTTGCTTTCAGAAAACAATGAAATGAGCGGCTTGTGGTCTGTTTCAAGCTCAAACCAAAGCCCAAATGGGTATGGGTATATTTTCCTAACCCCATATACGCATGCTAACGCCTCTTTCTCTTCCATACTATAGGCTCTTTCAGTCTTAGACAGACTTCTGGATGCGTATGCAACTAGTTGGAGTTTATCTGACACATTGGCTTGCTGGAGCACACAATCGACCCCATATGATGAGATTGGCTTGCTGGAGCACACAATCGACCCCATATGATGAGGTGTCGCAGGGCAGGACTAACCGCTTACATTGGTCATAGTGTACCAGTAATTTATTGGAACATAGCAGGTTCCTGGCCTTCTCAAAGGCTCGGTCTTGAGATTTACCCCAAACCCAGTTGTTACCCTTTCTCAGCAACATGTGCAAGAACTCTAGCAATGTGCTCAAACTAGGTAGAAAGTTACCGAAATAGTTGAGAAGACCCAGGAACGAACTCAGTTCCGTCAAACTCTGGGGTCTGGGTGCATTCTTGATGGCCTCTGTCTTCGAGTCTATAGGTCTGATGCCGTCTGCTGCAATCTTTTGACTTCTGGTGCCATGAAAACGCACTTGGAGCGTTTTAGTCTGAGTCCCACTCTGTCCAGACGACATTGAACCTCTTCCAGGTTGTGCAGGTGTTCGGTGGCATTGCGACCGGTGATCAAGATGTCATCTTGGAACACGACGGTTCTCCGGATGGACTTCAGCAAGCTCTCCATGTTTCTCTAAAATATGGCTGCCGTCGAGCGAATTCCGAAAGGACATCTGTGGTATATAAACAGTCCTTTGTGTGTGTTGATGCACATCAGTTTCTTCGATGATTCGACCAGCTCCTGTGTCACGTAAGCGAAGGCAGGTCCAATTTGGTGAACGACTTCCCCTCACCGCTAGTGTTGCAAACATATCGTCAGCCTTGGGTAACGGATACTGATTCTGTATCGAGACTCGGTTGATCGTTACTTTGTTGTCGCTGCAAATCCTGACCGTGCCACCACTTTTCAACACCGGGACAATTAGACTGGCCCATTCGCTGAACTCGACTGATTCCTTCCTGTTGAGGTCTGTCCAGTTCGATCTCGACTTTCTCCCTCATCATGTCCGGAACCGCCCGAGCCTTATAATGGGTCTTGCATCTGGGCCTAGGCAGATCTGCACCTTGGCTCCCGTGAAGTTGTCGATGCCCAGTTTGAACAATGAGGGAAACTTGCTCAGCACTTGAGCACACGAAGCGTCATCCACTGATGATAAGGCTTTAATATCATTCCAGTTCCATTTAATTTTATCAAGCCAACTCCTGCTGAACAGTGTTGGGGCATTGCCTGAAACGATCCACGACAATAAATCATGCACAGCTCCATCGTATGGTACTTTTACTGCCGCGCTGCCAATGACTGGTATGAGCTCTTTGGTGTAGGTACGCAGCTTCACATTGGAAACATAGAAACATAGAAAATAGGTGCAGGAGTAGGCCATTCGGCCCTTCGAGCCTGCACCGCCATTCAATGAGTTCATGGCTGAACATGCAACTTCAGTACCCCATTCCTGCTTTCTCGCCATACCCCTTGATCCCCCTAGTAGTAAGGACTACATCTAACTCCTTTTTGAATATATTTAGAATATATATTGATTGGGCTCAGGTTGGGTCTTTTTACCTTAGTGTCCCACAACTTTTCGAAAGCCCTCTGGCTCATTATTGACTGATTCGCCTCAGTGTCCAATTCCATGGATACTGGAAACCCATTTAATTTAACTTCCAGCATTATCATTAGACTTTTGGTAAAAGAATATACCCCATACACCACTTCATCCTGTACCTCGGGTTGAGTTGCCTGTGCCACTTGATCCACACTGGATCGATCATCCTCAGTCACGTGGTGTGTCGCAGCACGCTTGCTCGGTTGCGGACACATTTGCTGAAGGTGCCCATTGTTGCACAGCCTTTGCACACGTATTGCTTGAATTGGCATTGATGGGCCCGATGATAGCCCCCGCAATGCCAACAAGGCGAGATTTGATTCACTCCCGATGGCGGACTTTGAGCAGTTACAGGGCGTACGAACGCAGAGAAGTAAGCCCTGCCATGTGCAGCTCTGCCTGCCGACGATATTATTTTATGCACAGTACTTGCTGGTGAGTTTCGATGCTAGGAAGATATCTGTTTTGAGTTTTCGTCCATGGACATGCATGCCTGGGTGATCGTGATGGCCCTGCTCAGGTCTAGCGATTCAGCAGCCAGCAGCTTTCGAAAGATGACCTCGTGGCCAATGCCAAGCATGAACAAGTCCCGCAGCATTTTCTGCAACGCAGCTCCGAAGTTGCACGGCCCAGCGAGACGTCTCAGGTCAGCGACAAATTCCGCCACGTCCTGGCCCTCGGAGCGATTGTGCGTATAGAAACGATACCTCGCCGTGATCATGCTTTCCTTCAGTTTAAAGTGTTTCCGAACCAGCGTACACAATTCATCGTAAGTCTTATCCGTTGGTTGAGTCGGTGAATGTAGATTCTTGATAAGGCCATAAATATTTGACCCACAAATGGTGAGGAGAACCGCTCTGCGCTTAATTGTGTTATCAGTTCCTTCCAATCCGTTGGCTGCGAAGTACTGGTCGAGGCGATCAGTGAAATCCTCCTCCTCATCCCCTTCCACGAATCTCTCTCAAATTCCAACAGACATGGTTGTGTGAAAGTTCGTATTTTTAACTCATCGCCAATTGTTAAGTATCGAATAACTCCACGAGGCTAAGTACGGTGAGCTAGCTCAGGCATGACCTTACTCCAGTTTATTTATTCTCAAAGTGAGGAATGGCTGCCAACATTATATATACTGCTTGCACGTGTCTGCCAGTGACCATTAGGACTCTGACAGTCGTGCCCTCCGGTGGCAGGTAAAACCCAGTTAACATACATAACACCACGGGATGGTGCACATGAGGGATTTGGAAGGATTAAGGGTGGAGGAAAGGGATTTGTTAAGATATGATCTGCAGCAGATACATTGAAGCAGCTGTAGGGACAGAGGGGTAGAATTTTGGAGTTTGAGAGCATGTTGGAAAGGGAGCTGGGGGATAATTGTAGAAGCAATGAGGGATTGTAAGGGATTTGAAACCGGCAGGGTGATGTGGATATTGAGGGAAATGAAGCAGTTATCAGAAATGGTTTTGTTGGAGACAGAAATCTTGAAGGTGGAGGCTTTTCTAAATGCTGAGATGAAGGGATAAATTGTGGAGTTTAGATGGCGCGTAAGGTTCAGTAAAGACTGGAATTCAAAGAAATCCAAGGAGAGTGGAGCAGGTTAATTTCGGTAAAGGTTGACATCACCAAGGATGAGATCTGGTATTTTCCTTGTAAGTCTGCTATGTGAAACAGAGAAAGTGCTGGTACGTGTATGTATGTTCTGATCCCGTTACAACAGCAAAGACTGAGAGCGTATGTGAAATTCATATCCAGTACCTAGGGCAAGATGCATTTTTATTGCCCACTCGCATAGAGTTGGCATAGAGGTGTGTTTAATAATAATCTTGTACATTTATTGCTGGTCATATATTTGACAGCCTTTAGAAGCTATTCACTACTTTGATAGGGAACGTACAGCCAGTTTTGGCTTCAACTGAAATTTTCATTCACTAACAGAGCCCTTATTATTATTAATAATGAGCCATCGAAGCTGAACTCGTGAAGGTAGGATTAGGTTTTCAGCCACATACTTCTCCTAGTACATGTTCTGCTTATGACAATCGACAGTTTCTTTTAACTTCTCACAATACCTGTAGACATCACTGAACAATTCTACAGTTTAAAGTTGCAAAAAACAGTTTTTGCAATGATGTAAAGAAATACGATTGCTCAGTGTGATGGAGCAGGATATCAGATGCCTCAAATGGTTGTGCATGGAGCGGTGGGACATGGGATTATACTCTCCCATTAACTTAGTAATTTCAGCCAGATATTGCTTGGTGCCTTAACATGTTCAGGGAAGGAAAGTCAGTGTAACCTTGTTCAGCTGTGAGAAGACAATAAATAGAAGGCGATTTCCTGCTGGAAGGACAAGATATTATGGACCAGATTGTGCTATATAGCAGGGCACCTAATACAGTAGTATCTGCTGTGAGTTAGACTTGTCCTTGCACGTTTAATTTCACCTATTTTTGCGTGGCAAGTTGCTGAAAGTGCAAGCTGGTAATGGCGCAGCAAGAGAAACTGGGCATCTGGGACCTGAGTGAACAGGGCAAGTAACTGTGTATCTCCTCAATCAATCAGACTGAAGGATTGTGAAATTAACAATGCCAGGACTGAGAAGGAAGTGTAAATTAGAATGGGTGAATTCAGTGTCATCAGAAACAGAAAGATAAATAAAGAGAGAGAAAGAAAGATTGGCAGAGAAAAAAAGAGACAAAAGTGAAAAAAAATGTAAAAATTAAAAACGTTACATTTATAAAATCTCCAACAACAATTAAAACCTGAAGGAATTGGACTCCACACTTGTAATCATTCATTTTCAGTGCCAGAGAGGTTGATTGCCAGTAATTAACACCTATCAGATTGTTAAAAGGGTACTTAGACTTGAAATGACTTGGCTTAACTTTTTGTGACAAGTTTACTTTGTGTCTACCACACAAATACAGCAACTTCACGCCATTCAATGCATGTCAGTGGTGAGGCAGACAGTGAGATGCCGTTTTTATGTTGCTGAGGGTGGAGCACATATGCCCCTCACCTGGAGCTGCTACACCATTTGCGCATAAATAATGGGAAACGCCAGGAGCCTCATTGTTATTTTGACAACAAAATCTAGCCCAATAATTTTATTTTTATGCTCTGCTGAGCACTAAAGTCAGAGTGGCAGATTCTGTCTCCAGTGCACCAGTTGCCATTACTTTGGATTCACTAAGACCTGCAATGTGTCAACTTTTTTTTGTTTATTTATGATTTACTTCGGAAATGTAACTTTACATTTGACTTGTTAAAATTTAAATAAAATTCCAGGAATCGTGACTGTTAACAGTGATAATTTGGAGACTATTGCAAAACTGTGGAAAATGGCTGCAATCATTAATGTGAGATGCATCTTGGCACCTCTCAAAGTGGAAAATCTATTGTGTCCAATTCAGGGCACCACACTTTAGGAAGGACGTGAAGGTTTTGGAGAGTTACTAAAATGGTTCCAGGGATAAGGGATTACAGTTATGTCGATAGACTGGAGAAGCTGGGGTTGTTCTCCTTGGAGCAGAGAAGGCTAAGAAGAGATTTGATAGAGGTGGTTAAAATCATGAAGGGTTTAGATCGAGTAGATCAAGAGAAACTATTTCCATTGGCTGAAGGGTCGATTACAAGAGGGCACAGATTTAAAGTGATTGGCAAAAGAACCAGAGACGACATGAGGAAAAAGAAATGTACGCAACAAGTGGTTAGAATTTGAAATGTACTGCCTGATAGGGTGATGGATACAGATTCAATAGTAGCCTTCAAAAGGGAATTGGATAAATACTTGAAGGAGAAAAAAATTGCAGGTATGCGGGGATAGAGCAGGGGAGTGGGATTAACTGAATTGCTCTTCAAAGGAGCCGGTGCAGGCTTAAGAATCCGAATTACCACCTCCTGTGTTGTACTATTCTGATTCTCGAATATATTTAAAAAACTTCCTTTCCTCATGAGGACTTTGTGTAATTACATTGTGTAAACTCTGATTTCCCCTCCAAGTCACATACCAACCTGACTTGAAATATATTATCGTCGCTGGGTCAAAATCCTGGAACTCCCCACCTACCTTCATCGCACAGGCTGCTGTGGTTCAAGATGGTGGCTCACCACCACTTTCTCAAGGGCAATTAGGGATGGTCAATAATGCTGACCTTGCCAGCAACGCCCACATCCCATGAATTAATAAAACATTTTTTTGGCCTCTTAAGCATCCCCGATTTAATCACTCCACCATTGGCGGCCGTGCCTTCAGCTGCCAAAGCCCTAAGGTCTGGAAGTGCCTTCCTAAACCTCTCTACCTATCTCTGTTCCTTTAAAAAGCTCCTTAAAATCTACCTCTTTGACTAAGTCTGCCCTAATATCTCCTTATGTGACTTGTGTCAAGTTTTGTTTGATAACGCTCCTGTGAAGGGATGTTTTACTGTGTTAAAGGTGCTATATAAATGCAAGTTGCTATTTTCCAGTCTAATTCTCGCTTGTAAAGTTTTATTTCAGACAGCTACTGGGTTACATTCCTGTTCTTGCTAGAGTCCAAATATGAAAACATGACCTCCTTGGAGAAAGAAAGTGTGAGAATGCATCAGAGCCCCAGGAGATTTTGGTTGCCTTGAAAATACTGGATCTTTACTCTTTGGTGAAGGTGCTAATAATGGCATTACTGGTTACAAAATAATTCAACAGATCACGAGATTGCCCAAGCAATTCTCGTAGCCAAGACCGAGGCCATAATCCCAGCTGGAGTTTCTTTCATGTTCGAAGAGTTGTTTTTTTAACAGCTTGTTCATCGTTTATTATTAATAGGGAACTGACTAGGATAGAAGGAAGGAACGATACAACAAAAGTGTACACTGCCACCATCTATCAGCAGGCTAACTGGCCTGGTATTGCACAGCTTCTCTCGATTGGAAAGCCCTCAGGAGGATGCAGTGAGCAAAAGAGAAATTTAGTCCTTGTACTTTTAAAGAAGTTGATTTAAAATATACGCAGCGTGTTCCTTGTGTGCATCCAATAGGGCTCTGCAAAACATTCTTTTCTATTTTTTAGGTCTTTGTTTATGCTGGTGCTTGTCCAGTTCCTTGAAAGCGTGACACAGAACTCTGACATTTTTAATTTTTACCTTCCTCAAAGACTTGAGCACAAAGATCTAGGCTGACACTCCAGTACAGAGCTGAGGGAGTGGTGCTCTGTTGAAGGTGCTGTCTTTCACATGAGACGTTAAACTGAGGCCTCGTGTACCCTCTAAGGTGATTGTAAAAGACCGCATGGCACTATTTCAAAGAGCAGGGGAGCTATCCCCGGTGTCCTGGCTAATATTTATCCCTCAATCAGCATCACAAAAACAGATTATCTTGTCATTACCACATTACTGTTTGTGGGAGCTTGCTGTGCATAAACTGGCTGCCGTGGTTCCTATATTACAGCAGTGACTACACTCCAAAAGTACTTCATTGGCTGTAAAGCGCTTTGGGACATTCTGAGGTCGTGAAAGACATTATATAAATGCAAGACTTTCATTTCTTTGCAAATTGACACTACTACTAGAAACCTATGACCTCTCGTCCCATAGTGCAAGAGGTGGGAACACAAATGCAAGGCCGAACTTGCTTTTGATGGGGAACAGTCTATCATGTCCAGGATAATAATGGTGCTTACTGGCATAAAATTAGTACATGATTCTTAATCAGTTCCTGTACTGAAATAAATGGTACACGTCTGTGATTTGAAGCCCTTGATTCAGTGGAATCCACCATACTGAATATTTCTAGTCTTAATTCAACTTCATGTTCCTCTCCAAGTTATTGAATGAAAGATTATTGTAGTATTTTGCTTCCATGTAATTACGCCGATGAATCAGAAAAATGCATGTCTCTTGAACACTCAGGGCTAGAATTTCCCAACAATCCGCCAGCACCCGAAAGTCGCCCAAAAGGCCATTAAGATTCCCAAGATTATCGCCGGCAAAAACTTCCCCCACAAAAAATTTAAAAATCCGCCCAACGAAAAAATGGGCATTGCACTCCGATTCTCGGCGAAAAAGTGGAATTTAGGGTCGATTGGGCGGTTCCTAAAGAAAATGGGCGATTAAATTTTAAAAATCGCTAAAAAAATTTACCCCGAGGCTGCGGGTTGGGCTGAGGAGCAAAAAAACACACAATATTTTTTTTTAAAAACAGAACATAACAAATCATAGAAACATTCTCCAGGCCCTTTTAACCTAAATCACCACAACATAATTTTAAAATAATGAGTAAAAAAACAATTACTAACCTTTTTTTTGAAGAGCTACTCACCTACCGCCCAGCTCCGCTGATTCATGTGGGCGTTTTATTTCATACTTAACCTACGGGTCACCGCTGAGTCAAAAATTGCGGCAGGGCGATCTGAGGACAGTGCACGCCGGCGGTCCGCTCCCCAGCGGTACCTCGAAACCGCCGGCGTAACTCAGGTCGGGAATTTCTCGCTCACCTGGTTATCGCCCACAATGGCCAATACCGCCCAGAAACCGGGCGGTAAGCCAATGGAAATTCTAGCCCTCAGTTTTTACACGAATAGGATGAGGGAGTAGCAATTTGGGCTTTTGTCTGAACAGCTCAAAGGTTATTATAACCAGACTCATTCTGGTTTTGGGATGAAACAGACCATGCACTCTTATACATGTCATGTATTGGTTAGCATGACCAAGTTTAAGAATCAGCCCCTCATTGCAGCTTTTGCTCATTGGAGAACACATGTAATACCCATCAAGTTGCCTGATCTCTTCCAAAGGGTGAAAAATGCACAGACAAACCAACTTATGCAGGGTAAAACCACGCATCCGGATAGATTTACAGGAGCCAAATCATACAACAAATACTGAAACAGCATATTATTTTAAAAAGCTGATTAGAATCAATCCACAAGGGGTTAATATACCACTATTTAAAGACAGTGTTTCTTACATAGTTTGACAATGAATGAACAGAGATACTAGATGAAACAGACTTTCATAGACACCCACAATATGCTCTTCTATATGGATGGCACAAGTCAATTAAGCTCAGAATTTTTACCTGATCTAACAATTACAAGAGTATTCCAGTTTTTGTACCCATCAAGTTTTTGTACTGTTTTAAGAGTCTTCAAAGATACCCAAAAAGTATGAAATAATTTAATAGAATGCTCATGAAAAATTTATCACAGATTGTCCACGTCTTCAGTACCTGCTGAGACCTCCAGTTCAATTTCCACCTGCCACAAAATTGCTGTATCCTGACTAATTCTCAGATCAATGCGCTGGGTTCTCATCGGCAATCCATTTACTGTCATCCAATGAGGGAGGCCAGCTTCCGACTTCTCTTCATGACAATTTCTGTAAAGGTTTTCTATTGTCACATAAGGGTATCAAGATGGATGATTAAAAAGCTGCAATCAACCTGCATCCAAACAATCCGAGATTGTTCACAACTACAAGAAGTTCAGGGATGTGAAATCAAAGAAATGTTGAAGGACCATTGCAGTAGTAACTAGTCATTGATAACTGGTTTGAACTGCCCTCTCTAGGGGCTTAATTTTCCCCAAAGCTGTTTTTTGGTGTACTTGGAGTTACACTTGTTTTTTTGGGGGCCCAACTACGCCCCCCCAAAAAATCATCCACCATTCCCCGTTTGAATTGTTGATTTTGGTGCCGCCTCGCCTGCCCTTTAGCTTTTGGGGTGGAGCCTAAGATCTGCACCAAAAAGATTGGGTTGCCAGGGTAATCAGGGACACACTGCGGGCTGAGGCTGGAAAGAGAAACATACAACACATTCTGGCCAGCTCACATCAATCTGCACAAGCACCTTACACAATTCAGCAGCATTAAATTATTAAAGTATTTATACCAAAAAGTCTATCTTCCTCCCCCACGCCCCCCCCCCCCTCCCCTGGATGCTGGTATCTGCAACTATCCCTGACCGAAGGGCCTCCTCCCTCCCAGTACCCGCTACTATCCGAGGCCGAAAGGCCTCCCGGTACCAGTACCTGCTCCTAACTCTGGCCGAAAGGCTTCCCTCCCCTCCCGATGCCAGTACCTGCTACTATCCCTGGCCGAAAGGTCTCCCCCCGCCCTCTCCCACTCTCTTCCCCACTCTCTGTTGCTGCTGTCTGGGCTGTGGAACTGCATCTGCTGCGTTGATTTCTTTACCTGCGCCGATTTTCTTAACTGCCCAGAAGGTTTTTCACAGCGGTCACATGTACTGTCCTAAGAAAAATTGGATTAAATCGGAGCTGGCCAAACTTGCTTAAATGGCCAGAATTGGCACGGGTGGCAGAGTCCTAGTGTCTTAAGAGAAGTAGCGGCAGGGATTGTGGATGCATTGGTTGTAATTTGCCAAAATTCCCTGGATTCTGGAGAGGTCCCAGCAGATTGGAAAACTGCAAATGTAACGTCCCTATTTAAAATAGGAGGCAGACAAAAAGCAGGAAACTATAGACCAGTTAGCCTAACACCTGTGGTTGGGAAAATGTTGGCATTCATTATTAAAGAAGTAGTAGCAGGACATTTGGAAAAACAAAATTCGGTCAGGCAGTCAGCCTGGATTTATGAAGGGAAAGTCATGTTTGACAAATTTGCTGGAGTTCTTTGAGGATGTAACGAACAGGGTAGATAAAGGGGAACTAGTGGATGTGGTGTATTTGGACTTCCAGAAGGCATTTGACAAGGTGCCACATAAAAGGTTACTGCACAAGATAAAAGTTCACGGGGTTGGGAGTAATATATTAGCATGGATAGAGGATTGGCTAACTAACAGAGAACAGAGAGTCGGGATAAATGGTTCATTCTCTGGTTGGCAACCAGTAACCAGTGGGGTGCGGCAAGGATCAATGCTTGGACCCCCACTGTTTACAATCTATATTAACGACCTGAAACACGTGGAAACATAGAAAATAGGTGCAGGAGTAGGCTATTCGGCCCTTCGAGTCAGCACGACCATTCAATAAGATCATGGCTGATCATTCACCTCAGTAACCCTTTTCTGCTTTCTCTCCATATCCCTTGATCCCTTTAGCCGTAAGGGCCATATCTAACTCCCTCTTGAATATATCCAATGAACTGGCATCAACAATTCTCTGCAATAGAGAATTCCACAGGTTAACAAGTCTCTGAGTGAAGAAGTTTCTCCTCATCAGTCCTAAATGGCTTACCCCTTATCCTCAGACTATGTCCCCTGGTTCTGGACTTCCCCAACATCGAGAACATTCTTCTGCATCTAACCTGTCCAGTCCCGTCAGAATTTTATATGTTTCAGTGAGATCCCCTCTCATCCTTGTAAACTCCAGTGAATACAGGCCCAGTCGATCCAGTCTCTCCTCATATTTCAGTCCTGCCATCCCGGGAATCAGTCTGGTGAACCTTCGCTGCACTCCCTCAATAGCAAGAACGTCCTTCCTCAGATTAGGAGACTAAAACTGAACACAATATTTCAGGTGAGGCCTCACTAAGGCGCTGTACAACTGCAGTAAGACCTCCCTGTTCCTATATTCAAATCCTGTAGCTTTGAAGGCCAACATACCATTTGCCTTCTTCACTGCCTGCTGTACCTGCAGGCTAACTTTCAATGACTGATGTACTATGACATCCAGGTCTCGTTGCACCTCCCCTTTTCTTAATCTGCCGCCATTCAGATAATATTCTGCCTTCGTGTTTTTGCCACCAAAGTGGATAACCTAACGTTTTTCCACATTATACTGCACATGTCACGTGTTTGCCCACTCACCTAACCTGTCCAAGTCACCCTGCAGCCTTTTAGCGTCCTCCTCACAACTCACACCGCCACCCAGCTTAGTGTCATCTGCAAACTTGGAGATATTACACTCAATTCCCTCATCCAAATCATTAATGTATATTGTAAATAGCTGGGGTCCCAGCACTGAGCCCTGCGGCACCCCACTAGTCACTGCCTGCCATTCTGAAAAGGACCCGTTTATCCCGACTCTCTGCTTCCTGTCTGCCAATCAGTTCTCTATCCACGTCAGTACATTACCCCCAATACCATGTGCTTTAATTTTGCACGCCAATCTCTTGTGTGGGACCTTGTCAAAAGCGTTTTAAAAGTCCAAATACACCACATCCATTGGTTCTCCCTTGTTCACTCTACCAGTTACATCCTCAAAAAATTCTATTAGATTTGTCAAGCAGGATTTCCCTTTCATAAATCCATGCTGACTTGGACCGATCCTGTCACTGCTTTCCAAATGTGCTGCTATTTCATCTTTAATAATTGATTCCAACTGTAAAGTCCTGTCCCTGCAGTACAGCCTCACACGAGGCACATGCTGAAGTCAAAGTCACTCAGGACCTGCACCTTTAGTACACAGCTCTCGAATGCCACACTTGCCTGAGACCTGTCTCTATATACCTGTGTGGAACAGGTATCCAGTGTCTCCTGCAAGTGCACCCCTGGTGGTAAGGTGTGCTTGTGTTTACAGGTCATATCTAGTTACAGTCATGTATAGCATGGTAAGATACAGTTATGTATAGTAGTGTGAGATACATGACACCAACATTTTCCCCAATACTGATGTCAGGCTAACCGCTCTATCATTACCCATTTTCTCTCTCCCTCCTTTTTTTAAAAAGTGGTGTTACGTTAGCTACCCTCCAGTACATAGGAACCGATCCAGAGTCGATAGACTGTTGGAAAATGATCACCAATGCACCCACTATTTCTAGGGCTACTTTCTTAAGTACTCTGTGATGCAGACTATCAGGCCCCGGGGATTTATCGGCCTTCAATCCCATCAATTTCCCTAACACAATTTTCCGCCTAATAAGGATTTCCTTCAGTTCTTCCTTTCCACTAGACCCTCGGTCCCCTAGTATTTCATCATCATCGGCAGTCCCTCGGAATCGAGGAGGACTTGCTTCCACTCCCAAAGTGAGTTCTTTGATGGCTGAACAGTCCGATACAAGAGCCACAGACCCTGTTACAGGTGGCACAGACATTCGTCGGGTGAAGGGGTCGGTAGAGCTGGTTTGCCGCACGTTCCTTCCGCTGCCTGCGCCTGGCCTCTTCATGCTCCTTGCGTCGAGACTCAAAGAGCTCAACGCCCTCCCGGATGGACTTTCTCCACCTCGGGCGGTCTGCGGCCAGGGTCTCCCAGGTGTCAGTGGTGATGTCGCACTTTACCAGGGAGGCTTTGAGGGTGTCCTTATAACGTTTCCGCTGTCCTCCTTTGGCTTGTTCACCATGAAGGAGCTCTGCATAAAGCATTTGCTTCGGGAGTCTCGTATCTGGCATGCGAACGATGTGGCCTGCCCAGTGAAGCTGATCGAGTGTGGTCAGTACTTCAATACTGGGGATGTTAGCCTGGTCGAGGATACTGATGTTGGTGCGCCTGTCCTCCCAGGAGATTTGCAGCATCTTGCGGAGACATCGTTGGTGATATATCTCCAGCGACTTGAGGTGCCTTCTATACATCGTCCATGCCTCAGACCCATACAGGAGGGCAGGTATTACTACAGCCCTGTAGACCATGAGTTTGGTGGTAGATTTGAGGGCTTGGTCTTCAAACACTTTCTTCCGCAGCCTGCTGAAGGCTGCGCTGGTGCGCTGAAGGCTGCGCTGGTGCACTGGAGGCGATGCTGAATCTCTGCATCAATGTCTGCCTTTGTTGATAAGAGGCTCCCGAGATAGGGGAAATGGTCTACATTGTCCAAGGCCGTGCCGTGGATCTTGATGATTGGAGGGCAGTGCTGTGCGGTGATGACAGGCTGGTGAAAGACCTTTGTCTTACGGATGTTAAGTGTAAGGCCCATGCTTTCAAATGCCTCAGTGAATACATTGACTATATCCTGGAGTTCAGCCTCTAAATGTGCACAAACACAGGCATCGTCCACATACTGCAGCTGAATGACAGAGGTTGGGGTGATCTTGGACCTGGCCTGGAGGCAGCATAGGTTAAACAGCTTCCCACTGGTTCTGTAGTTTAATTCCACTCCAGCGGGGAGCTTGTCGATTATGAGGTGGAGCATGGCGGCGAGGAAGATTGAGAAGAGGGTTGGAGCGATAATGCAGCTCTGTTTGACCCCGGTCCGGACATGGATTGGGTCTGTAATGGATCCGTTGGTAAGGATCACGGCCTGCATGTCATCTTGAAGCAGGCGAAGGATGTTGACCAACTTTTGGGGCATCCGAATCGGAGGTGAATGCTCCATAGGCCCTCACGGTTGACAGTGTCAAAGGCCTTCGTAAGATCGAAAAAGGCCATGTACAGTGGGCTGGCATTGCTTCCTGCATTTTTCCTCTAACTGGCGCGTTGCAAAGATCATGATTATGATGCTGATGATTTCTGGAAGGTTATTTGTGCCTTTCTCCGTGAAGACAAAACCAAAGTATTTGTTTAACTAGTTCGCCATTTCTTTGTTCCCGATTATAAATTCACCTGAATCTGACTGCAAGGGACCTACATTTGTTTTCACTAATCTTTTTCTCTTCACATATCAATCGAAGCTTTTACAGTCAGTTTTTATGTTCCTAGCAAGCTACCTCTCATAGTCTATTTTCCCCCTCCTAATTAAACTCTTTGTCCTCCTCTGCTGTATTACAAAATTCTCCCAGTCCTTAGGTTTGCTGCTTTTTCTGGCCAATTTGTATGCCTCTTCCTTGGATTTAACACTCTCTTTAATTTCCCTCGTTAGCCACGGTTGAGCCACCTTCCCCGTTTTATTTTTACTCCAGATAGGGATGTACAATTGTTGAAGTTCATCCATGTGATCTTTAAATGTTTGCCATTGCATATCCACCGTCAACCCTTTAAGTATCACTCGCCAGTCTATTCTAGCCAATTCACATTTCATATCATCGAAGTTACCTTTTCTTAAATTCAGGACCCTAGTCTCTAAATTAACTGTGTCACTCTCCATCTTAATAAAGAATTCTACCATATTATGGTCACTCTTCCCCAAGGGGCCTCGCACAACAAGATTGCTAATTAGTCCTTTCTCATTACACATCACCCAGTCTAGGATGGCCAGCCCTCTCGTTGGATCCTCGACATTTTGGTCTAGAAAACCATCCCTAATACACTGCAGGAAATCCTCCTCCACCGCATTGCTATCAGTTTGGTTAGCCCAATCAATATGTAGATTAAAGTCGCCCATGATAACTGCTGTACCTTTATTGCACACATCCCTAATTTTTTGTTTGATGCTGTCTCCAACCTCACTAGTACTGTATTGTGGTCTGTACACAACTCCCACTAGCGTTTTCTGCCCTTTGGTATTCCGTAGCTCCACCCATACAGATTCCACATCATCCAAGCTAATGTCCTTCCTTACTATTGCATTAATTTCCTCTTTCACCAGCAATGCCACCCCACCTCCTTTTCCTTTCTGTCTATCCTTCCTAAATGTTGAATACCCCTGGATGTTAAGTTCCCAGCCTTGGTCACCCTGGAGCCATATCTCCATGCTGCTAATTACATCATATTCGTTAACTGCTATCTGCGCAGTTAATTCGTCCACCTTATTACGAATACTCCTCGCATTGAGGCACAGAGCCTTCAGGCTTGTCTTTTTAACATCCTTTGCTCCTTCAGAATTTTGCTGTAATGTGGCCCTTTTTGCTTTTTGCCTTGGGGTTCTCTGCCCTCCACCTTTAATGAGGGACTGTGTGTAACGTAGCCAAGTTTGCTGACAATACAAAGATGGGAGGAAAAGCAATGTGTGAGGAGGACACAAAAATTCTGCAAAAGGACATAGACGAAGTGAATGAGCAAAAATTTGGCAGATGGAGTATAATGTTGGAAACTGTGAGGTCATGCACTTTGGCAGAAAAAAATCAAAGAGCAAGTTATTATTTAAATGGAGAAAGATTGCAAAGTGCTGCAATACAGCAGGACCTGGAGGTACTTGTGCATGAAACACAAAAGGATAGTATGCAGGTACAGCAAGTGATCAGGAAGGCCAAAGGTATCTTGGTCTTTATTGCAAATGGGATGGAGTATAAAAGCAGGGAAGTCTTGCTCCAGCTATACAAGGTATTGGTGAGGCCACACCTGGAATACTGCGTGCAATTTTGGTTTCCATATTTACGAATGGATATACTTGCTTTGGAGGCAGTTCAGAGAAGGTTCACTCGGTTGATTCCGGGTTTGAGGGGGTTGACTTATGAGGAAAGGTTGAGTAGGTTGGGCCTCTACTCATTGGAATTCAGAAGAATGAGAGGTGATCTTATCGAAATGTATAAAATTATGAGGAGGCTTGACAGGGTGGATGGGGAGAGGATATTTCCACTGATGGGCGAGACTAGAACTAGAGGGCATGATCTTCGAATAAGGGGTCGTCCATTTAAAACAGATGAGGAGAAATTTTTTCTCTGAGGGTTGTAAATCTGTCGAATTCGTTGCCTCAGAGAGGTGTGGAAGCTGGGACATTGAATAAATTTAAGACAGAAGTAGACAGTTTCTTAAATGATCAGGGTTTATGGGGACCGGGCAGGGAAGTGGAGCTGAGTCCACGATCAGATCAGCCATGATCTTATTGAATGGCGGGGCAGGCTCGAGGGGCTGTATGGCCTACTCCTGTTCCTATTTCTTATGTTCTTATGTTATGCCCCCAATGAAGTTTAAAAAAAACCTGAACAAATCATAACTGAGTTACACTGGCGCACAATCTTTGGGAAAACTTGGATTTTTACATTTAGGCCAAAAAAAGCGGCGCAAATAACTGGCGAAAATTGAGCCCTCGAAGTCAGAGGTCGCCGAAGGCAGAAATTGATCACAGTGATATAATTCAGACATGGATTATTTGGGTCTATTTTGTCCCTGGATATCTAGCGAACCCAAATCGGGACAACGTGAGTCCACGTAGCTTCATGAGAAACGTACCTTGTACTCTGACAAATCCATTTCATAAATGTGCTTTTCTGGTCCTTCATGAACTGTTTCACAGTGGGTATGTGAACTTAAGTTGAGTCTAAATCAATTCGTTGTTCCTCAGTTCCTGCTCGGTTCACATGCATTAAGGTTTACTTTTGATCAGGAAATTATAGATCTGTTTTTTGCCACCAACGCAATGCTTCATGCTGTGCCAACAGCAGAATAATTTCAGATCAAATGATCACAATACTTTGATCGGTATTAATTATGAAGTCTGCTAAACGATTTCCTTCATAAAAACAGAGCTGCTATTAATCCAGAGCGGGCTTTGGGCGGCGGGAGGCAGAATGAGTGGAAAATGCACTCGCTGGCCTAGAATTCTGGCTTGGGGTATTTTAAGTCCAGGGCCTCATGAACATTTGATTGACAGGTTTCCCACCACCCGAATCTATAGGAAACTTTATGAATGTAAGTTCCAAGGGCCTCCAGAGGCCAACTTAAAGCAAGGATTTACCTCTTCAAGGAGTTTGCATTCCCTCTGGGAGATTGAGTTATGTGAAGAGGTTAGAGAAGCTGGGATTGTTCTCCTTAAAGCAGAGATGGTTAAGAGGAGTTTTGATCGAGGTATTCAAAATCATGAAGCGTTTTGATCGAGTAAATAAGGAGAAACTGTTTCCAGTGGCAGAAGGCTCGGTAACCAGAGGGCACAGATTTAAGTTAACTGGCAAAACAACCTGAGGCGACATGAGGATTTTTTTTTTGCAACAAGTTGTTACGTACTGGAATGCATTACCTGAAAGAGTGCTGGATGCAGATTGAATAATAACTTTCAAAAGAGAATTGGATGTATCGCTGAAAGGGAAACCTTTGCCGGGCCACAGGGAAAGAGCAGGTGAGTGGGGCTAATTAGACAGCTCCTTCAAAGAGCCGGCAAAGGAACGATTGGCCAAATGGCCTCCTCCTGTGCTGCATCATTCTATGATTGCTGCAAGAAGATTTATTTGTCGACAGATGAGTTGGCAGCATGTGTCCAGGTTCTCTGAGGCCTCCCTGGTGGCATTGGTTGAATAGATGAGGTTGAGATCTGAAGTTCTCTTTCTGATGAGTAGGGGAAAGTTCCCAAGCATGAGATCCACCCACCTTGGAATGGTGGTCGAGATCGCCAGCTCCAGGAACATCAGCCAGGACCTGGATCCAGGGCAGGAAGTGCTTCGATGACCCCAAAGGGCAGCAAGTGTGAACAGAACTCATTATTTCTCTCTCTCTCTCAGGAACACCTGGCAACAATTCTTCCTCACCCCCTCCCCTAGCACTCAACAATTTCCCTCCCTAGCAACTCATCCTTTGCCATACATCACAAGGGCACATTTGTTAACTTATGACCATCCCTATCTCTGTAAGCTCCTCCATACCGACATTCCTCTGAGATCTCTGTGCTCCTCCAATTCTGGCCTCTTGCACATCCAGGTTACAGCACGGAAACAGGCCTTTTGGTCTGTTTCTGCTCCAGATGAGCCTCCTCCCACCCCTTTTCATCTAACCCCACCAACATATCCTTCTGTTCCTTTCTCCCCTCATGCATTTATCCAGGTTCCCCTTATAATGCATCTATACTATTCACTTCAACTGCTCCCTGTTGTAGCGATTTCCACATTCTTACCACTCTCTGGGTAAAGTTTCTCCTGAGGTTCCCTATTAGATTTATTAGTCACTATCTTATATATATATATGGCCCCTAGTTTTGGTCTCTTTCCCGCGCCCCCCCCCCCCCCCCCCCGCCCCCCGCCGCAAAAGGTGGAGGCATCTGCTCTATGTCTACCCTGTGAAACACCACCTTAATTTTAAAGACCTCTCTCAGGTCACCCCTCAGCCTTCTCTTTTTGAGAGAAAAAAGCACCGGCCTATTTAGCCTTTCCCTGATAGGTATAACCTCTCGCTCCTGGTTTCATCCTTGTAAATCTTTTTTTGCACCTTCTCCAGTGCCTCGATATCCTGTTTACAATATTGAGACCAGAACAGTACTCTCCTATGTCTGGTGAGCAATAGCTCTCTCAGTTTTCGCCTCCTCCCTCCCCCAAATATCCATTGTTCATAACATAACTGGATTTAATATTGGGTATATAAACCAATATAGAATTTGTTTGATTAAATAATTATCATGCGTTTTGGAGTTGAAATTTAATGGAGTGACTTCACAGGTTGATATCAGTGAGAAATATGAGAATATTCATCATGGAAACATCTTAAGAGTAACACTTTTTAATACAGTGCTGTGCGGATTAATTAGTTACAAATGTCTATCAGTAGGGATTTAGGTCAGTGACAAATTATCTTGTCATCAGGCAGGCCAGGACATGTTTTGATCTGTATTCCATTACTCAAACGACTGAAATGATCTTTGCAATCACAAAACAATTGCTGGTGGTATCTGGAACATGCTGTTGGTGTTGAGGTTATATGAGCTGTTATAACCATTGTGTGGGAAAATAGAAGGTACAAATAAAACTCATGTTTCAACAGGCAAAGTGCTGTCACATAGCAGCTTCAACTGATTCCTTCCCCCCCCGCCCCACCCAAGGAGAATTGCATGGGCGGAGGGGGATTACTTTATTAATTCTCTGGATGTAGGCACCGACAGCATGGCCGACATTTATTGCCCATACCTAGTTACCCTAAGGAGGTATTATTGGGCCGTCTTCTTCACACTAGACATGTGGTGACACTTGTACAACCAGCAACTGCTCTCTGGTGTCCTTCCTCACTTCGCATTCCATTCGTCACCTCCACACCTTGATTCCACTTTGCTTCTTCGCCAGCTCTCAGCCGAGACATTCGAGCAGAAGCCCGACGAATGTCCACTTTCTTTTTCGATAGGCAATCACTAATTCTCGCCTCTCTTTCTGCAGCACAAAATAGCACACAGTACAAGGGAGAGAGTTGGGGAGAAACATCCGATACCATAACCCTTATCCAATGGAGCAGGAACCCCAAACCTTCAGTGGCCCGGCAAAAACTATGAGCATCAAGGAAGGTGATGCTGGCAGTTCATCTGTGTAAGATGTCTGCTGATTACTTGCAACCCTTCATTTACCTCAGCCAATTGTAAATTCACCCAGCATGATAACTTCAAGTTGCATTCTGAAGACTGTCAACTGCTAATGTCCAGTTTGTCAGTGCCATGCTAATGTAGCTCCCTTTTAGTCCTGAGCAGTAAGAGGCTCCTGAAGAAAACATCTTGGAGGAGGCCAATCCTCCCGAGGCTGCATCTCTGTGCTCGTGCTTGGGATGCATTGTCACATGCTCCATCCATCCTAAGCACCAGCACAGAGGTTGGCATGGGTTAGACAGCATGTTTGAGGAGTTTGTACCTGCTGAAGCACCCAGCATGAGTGAGCAGCATCAGGCTGTGGTGGTGGGTGGTGGCAAGGACAAACCAGGAGACAGTTCACCAGAGGGTGAGGTCATCTCCCAGCACTGTTGAGCAGGATAGAGATGAGGACTTAAGGAGGCCCATTTGGGAAAAGAAAACCAACAGTTGCATCAGATATTGGAAGGCTTGCCAAGGTGCTTCTGCTGAGTTGGGAGCAACGTGAGTCCGTTGGAGAGGCCTATAAAAGGTCGGGAGGTGCGTCGCTGAGTCGGGAGCAGCGTGAGTCCATTGGAGAGGCCTATAAAAGGCCGGGAGGTGCGCCGCTGAGTTGGGAGCAGCGTGAGTCCGTTGGAGAGGCCTATAAAAGGTCGAGAGGTGCGTCGCTGAGTCGGGAGCAGCGTGAGTCCGTTGGAGAGACCTATAAAAGGCCGCGAGGTCGGGAGATCCGTCGCTGAGTCGGGAGCAGTGTCGAGGAGGTGCGTGGTGAGACGTGGCTTGTGCAGCAACAGGGAGAAGGCAAAAAAGAAGTAGAAAGAAACAGAAAGGTGACATCACAGCCAAGGGGGTAAGTGATTGGCTGGTGATTAGTGAGTAGTTTTTCTTTTTTCTCTTCTATAACAGCACGTAAACTTGAGCATTGTTGTTGCCAATTTAAGTGTATCTTAGGGTTAAGTCATGGCAGGAGAGCTCGGTCACGTGATATGCTCCTCCTGTAACATGCGGGAACTCAGGGACACTTCCGGTGTCCCTGACGATTATGTGTGCGGGAAGTGTATCCGCCTCCAGCTCCTGACAGACCGCGTTGCAGAATTGGAGCTGAGGGTGGAATCACTCTGGAGCATCCACGATGCTGAGAACAACGTGAGTAGCACATGTAGCGAGTTGGTCTTACCGCAGGTGAAGGGTCCACACCAGCTAAGGAATGGAAGACCAGCAGGAAGAGCAATGCAAGGAAGGCAGTGTTGAGTACTGTTGAGGGGGATGACTCATCAGGGGAGGGCAGTAGCAGCCAAGTTCATGGCACCATGGCTGGCTCTGCTGCACAGGAGGGCAGGAAAAAGAGTGGGAGAGCAATAGTGATAGGGGATTCGATTGTAAGGGGAATAGATAGGCGTTTCTGCAGCCGCAACCGAGACTCCAGGATGGTATGTTGCCTCCCTGGTGCAAGGGTCAAGGATGTCTCGGAGCGGGTGCAGGACATTCTGAAAAGGGAGGGTGAACAGCCAGTTGTCGTGGTGCACATTGGTACCAACGATATAGGTAAAAAAAAGGGATGAGGTCCTACGAGACAAATTTAAGGAGCTAGGAGCTAAATTAAAATGTAGGACCTCAAAAGTAGTAATCTCGGGATTGCTACCAGTGCCACGTGCTAGTCAGAGTAGGAATCGCAGGATAGCGCAGATGAATACGTGGCTTGAGCAGTGGTGCAGCAGGGAGGGATTCAAATTCCTGGGGCATTGGAACCGGTTCTGGGGGAGGTGGGACCAGTACAAACCGGACGGTCTGCACCTAGGCAGGACCGGAACCAATGTCCTCGGGGGAGTGTTTGCTCGTGCTGTTGGGGAGGAGTTAAACTAATATGGCAGGGGGATGGGAACCAATGCAGGGAGACAGAGGGAAACAAAAAGGAGACAAAAGCAAAAGACAGAAAGGAGATGAGTAAAAGTGGAGGGCAGAGAAACCCAAGGCAAAAAACAAAAAGGGCTACTGTACAGCAAAATTCTAAAGGGTCAAAGTGTAATAAAAAGGCAAGCATGAAAGCTCGGTGCCTCAATGCAAGGAGTATTCGGAACACAGGAGAGGGCTCTGAGCTAGTTAGAATGGGTGAGAGCTCAGATGAACAGGATACCAAGAAAGAATGCAAAAGGCAGGAGGCAACAGAGCAGAGTAGCACTGGGGTAAGTGTAAACCACAAGGTGATAGGAAGGGACAATATGTATGAATATAAAGGGGCTGCAGGAGGGGTCAAAACTAAAAATCATGGTTTAAAAACTAGGATGAAAACACTCTCCCTAAATGAACGCAGCATTAGAAATAAAGTAAATGAGTTGACGGCACAAATCATTACAAATGGGTATGATTTGGTGGCCATTACAGAGACATGGTTGCAAGGTGGCCAGGACTGGGAATTCAACGTACAGGGGTATCTGACGATTCGGAAAGATAGGCAGGAAGGGAAGGGAGGTGGGGTAGCTCTGTTAATGAGGGATGATATCAGGGCAGTTGTGAGGGATGATATTGGCTCCAATGAACAAAATGTTGAATCATTGTGGGTGGAGATTAGAGATAGTAAGGGGAAAAAGTCACTGGTCGGCATAGTTTATAGGCTCCCAAATAATAACTTCATGGTGGGGCGGGCAATAATCAAGGGAATAATGGAGGCATGTGAAAAAGGAATGGCAGTAGTTATGGGGGATTTTAACCTATATATCGATTGGTCAAATCAAATTGCAGGGAGTAGCCTGGAGGAGGAATTCATAGAATGCATACGGGATTGTTTCTTAGAACAGTATGTAACAGAGCCAACAAGGGAGCAAGCCATTTTGGATCTGGTCCTGTGTAACGAGACAGGAAAAATATATGATCTCCTCGTAAAAGATCCTCTCGAAATGAGTGATCACAATATGGTTGAATTTGTAATACAGATTGAGGATGAGGAAGTTGTGTCAGAAACGAGCGTACTGTGCTTAAACAAAGGGGACTACAGTGGGATGAGGGCAGAGTTGGCTAAAGTAGACTGGAAACAAGGACTAAACGGTGGCACAATTGAGGAACAGTGGAGGACTTTTAAGGAGCTCTTTCATAATGCGCAACAAAAATATATTTCAGTGAAAAAGAAGGGCAGCAAGAGAAGAGATAACCAGCCGTGGATAACCAAGGAAATAAAGGAAAGTATCAAATCAAAGACCAATTCGTATAAGGTGGCCAAGGTTAGTGGGAAACTAGAGGATTGGGAAGATTTTTAAGCAACAGCAAAGAATGATTAAAAAGGAATAAAGAAAGGGAAGATAGATTACGAAGGTAAACTTGCACAAAATATAAAAACAGATAGTAAAAGCTTTTACAGATATATAAAATGGAAAAGAGTGACGAAAGTAAATGTTGGTCCCTTAGAAGATGAAAAGGGGGATTTAATAATGGGAAATGTGGAAATGGCTGAGACCTTAAACAATTATTTTGCTTCCGCCTTCACAGTGGAAGACACAAAAACCATGCCAAAAATTGCTGGTCATAGGAATGTGGGAAGGGAGGACTTTGAGATGATCACTATCACTAGGGAGGTAGTGCTGGACAGACTAATGGGACTGAAGGTAGACAAGTCCCCTGGTCCTGATGAAATGCATCCCAGGGTATTAAAAGAGATGGCAGAAGTTATAGCAGATGCATTTGTTATAATCTACCAAAATTCTCTGGACTCTGGGGAGGTACCAGCGGATTGGAGAGCAGCTAATGTAACGCCTCTGTTTAAAAAAGGGGGCAGGCAAAAGGCAGGTAACTATAGGCCGGTTAGTTTAACATCTGTAGTGGGTAAAAGGCTTGAAACTATCATTAAGGAAGAAATAGCGGGACATCTGGATAGGAATAGTGCAATAAAGCAGACGCAGCATGGATTCATGGAAGGGAAATCATGTTTAACTAACTTACTGGAATTCTTTGAGGATATAACGAGCATGGTGGACAGAGGTGTACCGATGGATGTGGTGTATTTAGATTTCCAAAAGGCATTCGATAGGGTGCCACACAAAAGGTTACTGCAGAAGATAAAGGTATGCGGAGTCAGAGGAAATGTATTAGCATGGATCGAGAATTGGCTGGCGAACAGAAAGCAGAGAGTCGGGATAAATGGGTCCTTTTCCGTTTGGAAATCAGTGGTTAGTGGTGTGCCACAGGGATGGGTGCTGGGACCACAACTGTTTACAATATACATAGATGACCTAGAGGAGGGGACAGAGTGTAGTGTAACAAAATTTGCAGATGACACTAAGATTAGTGGGAAAGCGGGTTGTGTCGAGGACTCCGAGAGGCTGCAAGGAGATTTGGATAGGTTAAGCAAATGGGCTAAGGTTTGGCAGATGGAATACAATGTAGGAAAGTGTGAGGTCATCCACCTTGGGGAAAAAAAACAGTAAAAGGGAATATTATTTGAATGGGGAGAAATTACAACATGCTGTGGTGCAGAGGGACCTGGGGGTCCTTGTGCATGAAACTCTTTTGGAAACAGTGTAGCACTCCCTCAGCATTGCACTGGAGTGTCAGACCTAGATTTATGTGTTCAAGTACCTGGAGTGGGACTTGAAACCACAACCTTCATTACTCAGAGGCAAGGGTGCTACCCACTGAGCCACAGCTGATACTGACAGCTGCTACACTAGCTCCTTCGAGCCGGAATCCCAAAAGGTTAGTTTGCAGGTGCAGCAGGTAATCAGGAAGGCAAATGGAATGTTGGCCTTCATTGCGAAAGGGATGGAGTACAAA
Organism: Pristiophorus japonicus; assembly: GCF_044704955.1. NCBI lineage: Eukaryota > Metazoa > Chordata > Chondrichthyes > Pristiophoridae > Pristiophorus > Pristiophorus japonicus. The sequence continues at coordinate 127,453,364 of NC_091985.1, read as the reverse complement.
AGCAGGGAGGTGTTGCTGCAACTGTATAAGGTATTGGTAAGGCCGCACCTGGAGTACTGCGTGCAGTTTTGGTCACCTTACTTAAGGAAGGATATACTAGCTTTGGAAGGGGTACAGAGGCGATTCACTAGGCTGATTCAAGAAATGAGGGGGTTACCTTATGATGATAGATTGAGTAGACTGGGTCTTTACTCCTTGGAGTTCAGAAGGATGAGGGGTGATCTTATAGAAACATTTAAAATCATGAAAGGGATAGACAAGATAGAGGCAGAGAGGTTGTTTCCATTGGTGGGGGAGACTAGAACTAGGGGGCACAGCCTCAAAATACGGAGGAGCCAATTTAAAACCGAGTTGAGAAAGAATTTCTTCTCCCAGAGGGTTGTGAATCTGTGGAATTCTCTGCCCAAGGAAGCAGTTGAGGCTAGCTCATTGAATGTTTTCAAGTCAAAGATAGATAGATTTTTAAGCAATAAGGGAATTAAGGGTTACGGGGAGAGGGCGGGTAAGTGAAGCTGAGTCCACGACTAGAGCAGCCATGATCTTATTGAATGGCGGAGCAGGCTCGAGGGGCTAGATGGCCTACTCCTGTTCCTAATTCTTATGTTCTTATTCCGGAGATGAGGGGGTTACCTTATGATGATAGATTAAGTAGACTGGGTCTTTACTTGTTGGAGTTCAGAAGGATGAGGGGTGATCTTATAGAAGCATTTAAAATATTGAAAGAGATAGACAAGATAGAGGCAGAGAGGTTGTTTCCACTGGTCGGGGAGACTAGAACTAAGGGGCACAGCCTCAAAATACGGGGGAGCCAATTTAAAATCGAGTTGAGAAGAAATTTCTTCTCCCAGAGGGTTGTGAATCTGTGGAATTCTCTGCCCTAGGAAGCAGTTGAGGCTAGCTCATTGAATGTATTCAAATCACAGATAGATAGATTTTTAACCATTAAGGGTTACGGGGAGCGGGCGGGTAAGTGGAGCTGAGTCCACGGCCAGATCAGCCATGATCTTGTTGAATGGCGGAGCAGGCTCGAGGGGCTAGAAGGCCTACTCCTGTTCCTAATTCTGATGTTCTCCTGTTCAACAACAGCAACTTGCATTTATATAGTGCCTTTAATGTAGTAAAACGTCTCAAGGTGTTGGTGTTTCACAGGAGCATTATCAAACATTTGATACTGAGCCACGTGAGATATTAGGGCAGATTGCCAAAAGCTTAGTCAAAGAGTTGGGCTTTAAGGAGGGTTTTAAAAGAGGAAAGAGAGGCGGACAGCTTAGGGACTTGGCAGCTGAAGGCACGGCCGCCAATGGTGGAGCGTGGCTGAAAGCATGGAGGACTCCACTTCCCGCCTCTCTACCTCTCCTCCTTTAAGCCACTACTTAAAATCTAGCTCTTTAACCAAGCTTTTGGTTACCTGCCTTAATTTCTTCCTATGCGGCTCGGTGTCAAATTTTTGTCTTATAATACTCCTGTGAAGCACCTTGGGACATTTTACTACATTCATGTGCTGTATAAATACAAGCTGTTGTTGTGTTATATCACATGACATCAGCACTCTGCACTCTACCTTGGAGTGGGTGGCCACCTCCAGGAACACTGCAGCATGGTCGTCCCAACAGAATTCTTTGGTAGAAGCTCGACAGGCTGCTGTGCACTCTCTGGGCTCCCATTTGGAGAGACAGATATCACTCGCCTTCTGCTGTCTGCTCTAAATTAGTGGAAGTGAGGAGTTCCAGCCTGAGTGAAGCGGCAGTGGTGCAATGAGAGACCTCTTGCAGGATGTCAGCACATCTGTTCCTTTGCTACCCCTCAACCAATACCTGCCAATGGTGCCAAGAATTAAACTGGGCCAGATTGCCTTGGCAGCAGCCGAGGTGCAGCAGTCTGAGCTGGGGCTCCACAGGGTCCAGCAGGAATACAGCCATCAACCTCCACACACACAGCAGAAACATGCAAACCAACCTCATCCCCATCTCCAACACACCAGCAATTAAGCCACAGCCAGCACACCCGACGAAGCAGAAATCCTGCCACCAATCCTTGCGCTTGAGTTGAAATTATAGCACTTCCATCACTGAGAAATCAGCAGCAATTTCCCACCCGCCGACCTAAAACCGCACAACCCCACCCAACCCCAACCTCCTCAGTCAGTAGACAAACCAACAACTTCCCTCCCACTGAACAGAAACCCCACAACCCCGCCCAACCCCAACCTCCTCAGTCAGTAGATAAACCAACAACTTCCCTCCCATGGACCAGAAACTCCACAACCCCATCCCACTGCAGAAATTTAGACAAACCGTACCACCCGACACTGAGGGCAAATTCCTGTTGCAATTCTCCTTCCCTTCCTTTTCCCCCTTCCCCATTTCCATCTTGTCCCTCTATGAAGAAAAATGAACCTAAAAAGCTAACACAGTGACGTCCAACTTAGTTTAACTGCTCTACTGCAGGAATATTGAAACGCGCGGCAGCAACACACTTAGTGAGAAGAGAAAGGAGCCAACTGCACCATTGTGTACTAATGATGGGATGTCACCACACGTCATATTTTAGAGCCAAAAAGAATCAAGGCAAGTGCTGGTAAATAATAACCTTGTTTATTCAGTGGCGGCTGCCTGGGGAGTCAAAGTTCCAATTGACATCAAAACAAGATGTCTTTTGTCGTGTTTTCTAAACTAAACAATGGCGAGGCTGATCACGAGACTCTGACTTTCTACCCGCATGATGTTTCCAGAAGTGATCCTTTAATAATCATTCTTTTTTTTTTCATGTGATTGTATAGGTGGCCTTTATTTGAACTGTTGATTAATCATTTGACAATAGGCATGTTTGGTAATTAACTGATAATTAATGACTGTGACAGACGTTGGGATAAATACATAAGGTGATAGAGATGAAACGTGTCTGTTTTTCAGCCTATTTAAAGATAGCAATTTTGAAATATTTCTCACAAATTAAATAAGTATAATGTATAAGATTGAGAAAATAATGAAGTATTCTGTAAAATGTCAATGAGGTCAAGATTTATGTGTCAAATTCTTTTTATGACTTTGTAAGTATGAAAAGATGATCACATCTTGTCATAAATTATGTTGGATTGTCTTGCAGGAAGTACTAATGGGTAATATTCTTAAATTGGCAAGACTAATGGTCCATTCATTCTGGAGCCTTTGATTTACATTTGCAATGAATTTGCTGATGCTGAATTAAAAGCTGGATTGTAAATATTGTAGAGAAAACAGATCTACATTTAACGTGAAGCAAAGAAGTCATGCCTCATCATCTCCAGTCGACAGTAAGTCTTCAGCAATTAACTGCAGTATGTACTTCCCTGCAACACAAAGGCTCTAGCTATTAACCCGAGCTGTACAATAGATGCTCTGGAATTAATGCCAAAATGTAACATAAAATGGTGGAATTTCCTGTGTTGGCACAAGCCTGAAGTTGCATCTGAAATTACGGCCATTCCGCCGATGTCAAATTCCACTCAAATTTCCTGCCAATCTTATGAGCATACGGCTGAACATAAAAATTGGTGTGAATCAGCGTAAACAATCGGGGCCCAAAGATAGTGCTAAAACTCGCACCAGCCATTCCTTCTTCAAGTCTAAAAAATTAAGAATTCAACCCTCTTAACTATTACTCACACCATCAGCATGTTTAAGAGCCTGCAATCAGGGATACTTCTAAATTTTTAACGTGATATATACTGATGCCATAAAAATTGATTTGAAACAACATAAAATACGAGTCGGTCTCTGAGAGGATAAATTAAAAGAAAACACTCAAAAAAATTTAAATGAAACACCAGAAAAATTACTTTGTTTTCTGCTGTGACTGAAAATCTGGTTGCAATTTGAAGAGAGCCTCAAACCAAAGCACAATTGCAGGAAACTCGCATAAATGAAGCTCTGTAATAGAGGGGGGCGGGGGTGGACATTACTATGGGCGGAAGACAGAGGGATCGATAGATGACTGTCGAAGATCGTGCGATTTGAGCGTGTTGCACTTAAGCGCGTAACTCACTTCGGCCCAAAATTCTGCAAACCTTTTACGCTTAGCACCACGATTGTGCAGGAAATTCCAGGCCCGTAGGTTATTGACTAGCTTGTAGCCTTATTTTAAAACGCATTAAAAGGGAGAAGGCAGTGATACTCCTGAGTCAAAACGGAATATCTTGAATGTTTGTGTGGACACATTCTCCCGTGTTTCTTTGATCACAAAATCCTATCGTTTTTCGGATGTGGACTTCATGCACCAGTAATTTCTGTTTCTGCCTGAGACAGAAAAATGGTTGTATCGGACTACAAGTGGTATACAAGTGGACTATAATTTGCTTTGCTGATATGTTAAGCACATATCTGATTCATTGCAAATTTAGAAATTGAAAGGCCTACATTAAAGTACTGTTAACCACATAATCAAAATCATCATACATTCAGTCTTCTCAAAAGAAATAAATACCTCTTACTAAATCACACTCTGATCTACTGTGACCTTTTCTATAACATTTTCTATTCTAGGATAGAAACAATGTTCCTCTCCACCCCCAAGATTATAATAGCCTTTATAAAGCTCTGAGTGATTTTCTTTCAGACTCTGTCTGATTGCATACACTCAACGTAGTGATCAGTGCAGTAATATGGTTTATCACCTTTAATTACATAGTGCAGGTGCAACATCCCGAAAATCGGAATTGTCCGAAAAACGGACATTTTGTGCATGACTGATGGAGTCATCCGGAATTATTGTCCGAAAACCAGACATTTTTGAGGCAAAACCCAAAATCCAGCACTGGTTCGGTCGGGGATTCCAGTTTTCAGACTATTGATTTTCTTGTCTGAAATCCAGAAAAACCCAAAAACTGGCACAGATCGGTCCTGAGGATTCCGGATTTCAGATGTTGTACCTGTATCACATAGTATTTATAGCACAGAAACAGGCCATTCGGCCTAATAGGTCCATGCAGGTGTTTATGCTCCACATGAGCCTCCTCCTCCCCCCACTCCTCATCCAACCCCATCAATGTATGACTCTTGCAACCTCAGCTCATTCAAGGTTCTTTTGGTGTCAATTTTCCTTTGTCATGTCTTGAAAAAGAAAGTGAGATTTGCATTTATACAGCATCTTTCATGACTTAGTTCGTCCTGAAGTACTTTTGAAGTGTAGTCGCTGTTGTAGTGTTGGATATACGGCAGCTAATTTGCACACAGCAAACTCCCACAAACAGCAGTGTGAAAATGACCAGATCATCTGTTTTGGTGATTGTTGATTGAGGGATAAATACCGACACCTGGGAATCCCTGGCCAAAGACCGCCCTAAGTGGAGGAAGAGCATCCGGGAGGGCGCTGAGCACCTCAAGTCTCGTCGCTGAGAGCATGCAGAAAATAGAAGGAGCGTGCAGCAAACCAGACTCCCCACCCACCCTTTTCTTCAACCAATGTCTGTCCCACCTGCGACAGAGACTGTAATTCCCGTATTGGACCATACAGTCACCTGAGAATTCAGTTTTCGAGTGGAAGCAAGTCTTCCTCGATTTCGAAGGACTGCCTATGATGATGATTGGCCCAGGACATTAATGATGCATTTATGCTGCAAATGTCACGAAAGTGGTTTGTGTTTGGACGAGGGGAATAATATACATGTGTATTGCAGAAATTTGTGCCACCTATTCTGATTCTATAGGGCTCATCAGAACTCCTAATTGCAAATGTACATATTCGGGGCAGGGTGGGTTGTTTAACTTGGCAGTATTTTCAGGCTTCAAGTGGAGCATTCTCCACATACCAAGGAGTGTTCCCCTCTTTTTGTTGGCCCTGGTGAATCATGTGCGCAACCTGAAGACCATGACACATGATGACGTGTTTGTCTGACTGTTCCTCAAAAAAAGATAGCCATTGTAATTGAGTACCAACTCATTTTAATCTGCGCTACAATAATTGGCTCGACGATATATCATGATTTTAAGCACAAAAACTTGTTCAGTGTTTGTGGGGACGATGGAAAGGAAGCACAGAATGCAGGGTACCTAAACTATTTATCGATCTTGATTCTGTGTTCTTCTCACACGACAGGAACATGCCAAAGTAGTAAAACTTTAGGAAGACTGTGCAATGGCTTTTCAGCAGCAATTAATACCGAATTCCACCACTGTAACATCATCTACCTACACCCCTACCTCAGCCCATTTGGAACTGATTCACACTGAAGTCACCTCCAGACTCCATTGCTCATCTAGTCAGTCTCCCATCCTCCAGCCTCTCTAAATTACCAAAGCTCTGCTGCTCTGTTCCTATCCAGCACCAAATCCCATTAACCCATCACCTCTTGTCCTCACGGACCTAAGTTGGCTCCCAGTACCACAACACCTCAAATTTAAAATTGTAATTATTTTGTTTAAACTTCTCCATGGCCTCCTCCCTCCCCATCTCTGTAACCACCGACGACCCCGACTGCGCCCTGCACCCCCCCCCCCCCCCCCGGCAAAGTATCTGTTCTTTTGACTCCAGCGTAATGTGCGTTTCCCCGTCCCCTCACCCCACCATTGGTGGCTGTGTCTTCAGCCACATAGGCCACACACTGTGGCATTCCCTCCCCAATCCTCGACATTTCCTTAAAGACCCTCCTTAAACTCCACCTTTGGACCAATCTTTTCGTCACCCTTCCTTATCTCTGCTTCTTTGGCTTAGTGTCTATTGCTCCTTACGCAGCTATAAAGCAGCTTTAGACATTTTCGTGCATTAATGGTGCTATATAAATCCAAGTTGTTGAGGGTACGGTAGCATAGTAGTTATGTTACTAGTCTAGTAATCCAGAGGCATCGACTAATTATCCAAAAAAACATGAGCTTAAATCCCACCATGGCACAGTTTAAAAATTTGAATTCAGTTTCTTTTAAATCTGGAAACAAATAGCTGATTTCACTAAGGCCCTTAAGAAAGGAAACCTGCTGTCCTTTCCCAGTCTGGCCTATGTATGACTCCAGTCCCATACCACGTGGTTGACTCCAGCAAGCCTCTCGGTTATAACATCACCAGAGATGGTCTTGCCAGTGGCGCTCACATCCCGAGAATGATTTTTTTTTAAAAGGACAACGGTTATAACCTCGAAAGCAGTCAAATCCAATAAGAAAGGTGAGGCGATACTCCCATATTGCAGACTTACAAATAAGTTCAATTGACAAGTAAGGAAAGCCTCTGACAAGTCTGTGGAATGGTAGAATGGGCTTTAACTTGTCCTGAGTTCGATATGTGCTCAGCATTAACAGTGGGGAATACATTCCACCATCCATTTAGCCACGCATTGTTTACTTTATGGCTTACCCATGCTGTTTGTTCCATAAGAAACGCATAACTCTCATCATTTACAAAATGATTTGGTATAGTAGATATACATTGGCAGACCCTTGCAGGTCACCAGGGAATGGAGCCAGTGAAGTGATTTTAATTTGTGAGGTGTGATATATTCACAGAGCACAGCACACACAGCTTCCAAACATGGCAGGCAACTCTCTCGGAAGTCTCCAGAAAGGTGCCTGGTTCTGTTTATTATTAACCCTGCACTTGCAGTACACAATATGTCCACATCCACAGTGTGGAGCTACAAGCATTACAAGCTTACAGACATTACACTTCTCCCTCCTTTATAAAGAAGTTACATCATACATAACTTTCATGTTTATACATAACACAGGATATAAATGTATTTTTCTTCCATATTTACAAATTTAACTTTACCACTTGTTTTCTGTTTCGAAGAGGATACCTTCGCTCTTGAACAGAACCTTCCAAACATGGTGTCGGATCTAAACTCAATCAAGACTCATCCTGAGGAACGTTTTCCTCCACAGAATTTCCTTGATTTTCATTTGAACTCACTCCAACTTCAGGCTCTTTGTTTTCCTGACTCAGACTCAGACTTTCATTCTGATTCTCTCCTGGATTTATTTCCAGTACATTTGATTTAGGATTTGCTGCTGGTGTATCAAAACTATCTGATGAGTCAGAAATAATTGAACTCCTTCCATGTCTGTAGGTAAAATATGATCAATATGAACAAACCTAACCTGTCCATTATCAAACATCCTTATCAAATATGTGCGAGGACCACATATCTTGACCACTCTTCCTGGTAACCACTTTAACCATTTATGGTGATGGTTCTTCACTCTCTCCTTCTGGTTTAATTTCACATTTCTCTATTTTACTCTACCTCAATGATGATTCTCTTTCTGTCTTAATTGTGTCTCTTCTACGGACTGTACCAAATTTGGCTTTAACAACGAGAATCTGGTTTGTGGCTGTCGTTTGAGAAACAACTCTGCTGGTGTTCTACCAGTAGTTGTATGAGGAGTATTTCGATATGTAATCAAAAAATTAGCCAATTTGTGATCCAATGACAACTGTCGTTTCCTTGGATTTGGATCTAACAATTGCTTTATGAGGGCACGTTTTACAATTTGTACAGTGCACTCTGCTGCACCATTCGAAGCAGGATGGTATGGTCGAACCTTGGTATGTTTCACACCATTTTGCTCATGAATTGTGCAAATCCTTCTGAACGAAATTGTGGTCCATTATCCGAAACAATTTCTTCAGGGAGGCCAAATGCAGAAAATAATTTTCATAAATAAAATGTCCAATGTTTTACTTGTTGTTACACCTCAACCCACTTCAAATGGCTATCAATCACAATGAACAATTGTTGTCCTTCTAACTCAGCAAAATCAATATGTAGCCTTTGCCACACCCTGGGAGGCCATTTCCATGGCTGTAATGGTACTGATGGTGGTTGCTTGCTTACCAATTGACATGTCGTACACTGACTCACGAAATACTCTATATCTTTATCAAGACCTGGCCACTATAAATAACTGCGTGCAAAACTCTTGGTCAAGCACATTCCCAGGTGCTGGTCATGGCGGTCTCCTAATAATTTGGACCTAAATTTTTTTGGGGTATAACCACTCTTGCACCCCACATGATACAATCTTTATCGACTGATAATTCATTCCTGCGAATGAAGAATGGATGTGTATCTTTGTCTGTTACCTGGTTTGGCCATCCATTTGCAATATACTCATTCACCTTTGACATCACTGGGTCACGTTTGGTTGCTCTACCAATCTCTTGAGCTGTGACTGGCAGTTCATTAATGTATGAAAAATAAAACACTTCTTCCCTATCGGGTGTAAGTTGTGATGGGGAAGGCAATCTAGACATTGCATTAGCATTACTGTGATCAACTGATTGTCTGTATTCAATATCATATGTATATGCTGACTAAAATCAAAGCCCATCTCTGCATTCAGACTGCAGCTAATGTTGGAACTGGGGACTTTGGATGGAGGATTGCTGTTAGGGGCTTATGGTTCGTAACGATGGTAAACTTACGACCATACAAGTATTTGTGAAACTTCTTGACCCCAAAAATTAATGCCAAAGCTTCCCTTTCAATTTGCGCATAATTACTCACACTGGCACTGAGAGTGCGTGAAGCAAAAGCAATTGGTCTCTCCTCCCCACTACTTAATACATGAGAGATTACTGCCCCAACTCCATATGGAGAAGCATCACATGCTAGCTTAATCTGCTTAGATATGTCATATTGAACTAACATGGTGCTCTCTACCAATTTGCTTTTACACTCCTTGAATGCTGTATTGCATTCTTTTGACCACTTCCAATGGACCTGTTTTTTTCAATAGGTCATTCAGTGGATGTAATACTGTAGCTAAATTTGGTAGGAACTTCCCATAATAGTTCAAAAGACCCAAGAATGAACGAAGTTCAGTGACATTCCTGGGAGTGGGTGCATTTCTAATCGCATCCAATTTTTCCATGGTTGGATGTAAACCATCTTTGTTGACTCTGTACCCTAAGTATTCCACTGAGTTTTTAAATAACTCACACTTACGAGCAGACACTCGTACTCTGTGCTTCTCTAGCCTTTTGAGGACTTCATTCAATATGTTATTATGAATTTGCCTATTTGGTGCTGAAATTAGTATGTCATCCAAATAACATACTACCCCTTCAATACCTTGCAAAATCTGGTTCATCACCCCTTGGAATATGGCAGGGGCGGAAGACACTCCAAACGGTAGCCTATTAAATTGATATAGACCTAGATGAGTATTTATAGTCAAACATGACTTGGACTCCTCATCTAGTTCAAGCTGTAAGTAGGCATTTGTAAGATCCAGTTTTGAGAAGATCTGACCACCTGTCAGTGTTGTGAACAAATCTTCTGTATTCGGCAATGTATTGGGGACATTACCCTCTAGAACCTGGTTTACGGTTACTTTATAATCACCACACAATCTTACCGTACCATCAGACTTAGGTACAACAACAATGGGTGTAGCCAATTACATCGATCTATCTTACAAATAATGTTCTCAGTCTCTAGTCTTTTTAGTTCTTGCTCAACTTTCTCCTTGAGTGCATATGGTACGGAACGTGGCTTGTAGTAAACCGATCTAGCGTCCTTCTGTACCCTGACACTCGCCTTGAAGCCTTGGATCGGACTGCCCGTTTCGCAGAACACCTTCGGATACTGCTTGATAACCTCATTCGTTGATGAAAATCTCGCTTCCACAGAGAAGATCTTACTCCAATCCAGCTTCAGTGAGCTCAACCAATTTCTTCCTAGTAAGGCAGCCTTGCACTACTATTAGAGGCAAGTTCTGAAATTGATCTTTATATTTCACCGGTACGGTGATACGGCCTACTACAGGAATTTTCTCTCCCGAGTAGCCTCGCAGCTCTATCTTGGATTTCTCCAGTTGGAAATCACGCAATTTATCGCGGTACAGTGACTCCGGTACTACACTCATGGAGGCACCCGTGTCAATTTCCATTGGTATCTTGAATCCCGCAACATCTATGTGGATTTTGATGCTTTCCAAATCACTGTCCGTTAACCTCGTGCTCCTGATGATGTGTAATTCTAACATCTCCTCGTCCTGTTGTTGTTCTTCCATACTATAAAGTTTCTTTGGATTTCTACTCATAGCTTTGAACGCTGGACTCATCGCTTTAAAAACTGGTTTACCCTTCAGTCGGCATGCCTTCGCAAGATGCCCAGTCTTTCTGCAGAAGAAACACTCTGCCTTCACATATGGACAACTTTTAGCAATGTGTTGTCCCAGACACCTACAGCACGACTTCGACTTTCTGGTAGAATTTCCAGTTTCTGAGACTTTCGGCCATGGACTTCTTTTACTTTGAACTTGCAGGTGATTTACCTCGGTTGACTGACAACCGTAATCATTATTTAATTCTTGGGAATATTGTTCAGCCATGCTCATCGACCTTGCTGTCTGACGAGCAATCTCAAAAGTTAAGTCATCTGTCGTCAATAACTTCCTTCTGATCGCATCAATTTTCACCCCACAAACAAAACGATCCCGTAATGCTCGGTTTTGAAAGTTTCCAAAATTACAGTGCATTGATAACTTTTATAATGCTACAATGTAATCACTGATACTTTCATCAGACTTTTGATTCCGAATCCCGAAACGATAGCTTTCAGCAATTTCTAACGGTTTGGGGTTATAGTGCTGCTCCAGCTTCATTAAAATCTCTTTAAGCATTGTGTCCTTTGGCTCGTCAGGCACAAGCAGATTTACAAGAGTGTCATATAATGCCGGACCTGCCTCCGATAAGAAGATCGCTTTCTTACGTTCCAACATAGCCCGGTTCTGGACTGCATTGTCTGGAACTTCGATTATGTTATTTGCAATGAAATACATTTCTAGCCGATCCACATATTTAAAACATTCCCGGGCATGTCTATATTCTCCCAAATGTCCCAATACACCTGCCATTTTAATCTCTAGCTGTTCACACCATGTGCTGTATTTTACCTCGGATTTTGTAGTTTTTTTACAAAGACAAAAACTTCCAAAGTCTCTCTGTCGGCTGGCTGAATCCTTCACCAACAAAATTTAAGCTTTAAATCATCCGAAAAATCCCATCTCAGTTGCCAAATGTGATATATTCACAGAGCACAGCACACACAGCTTCTTAACATGGCAGGCAGCTCTCTCGGAAGTCTCCGGCAAGGTGCCTGGTTCTGTTTATTATTAATCCTGCACTTGCAGTACACAATACGTCCACATCCATAGTGTGGAGCTACAAGCATTACAAGCTTACAGACATTACAAGGTGGAGAATAAATGAAAGGATATGAATCTAACGAAAATGAAAACAAGAAGCTGCTTTGAGAAGGAGTTCAGGGTGAGTTTTGAGAACCACAATTAGGAAACGGGAGTAAATTGTGTTAATCTATAACGATGGTTTGCAACTCAGTGGCTCCGTGTGCTGAAACTAATGCTAATTAATAGTAAGCCACTTTTCTAAGACGGTGCTTCAAATCACACCAATTCCGACATTCAAATAGGACATTCATTCATTATTTTCGGATAAAACTAAGGTCACAATTTGGAACCAATGAAAGTCTAACTGAACATAATTTCTGCATTGCCTTAATGATACGTGACACCAATTAGCGAGCTCATGAAGGTTAATGAAAAACTGAAATAGCAGCAGCAAGAGAGCGAATGGAACTGGCTTTTAATCAACACTAAAATTAACGTGTTTCAAGTATCTTAACGCAATGTTTGGAACTTGCTGTTATAAGCTTTAATTGTTGATAGAACTGATTAGTGTATTTGCCACTGTGCAAGGAACACATTCCTGTATTAATCTTTCCCTTTCAAGAGCCAGGTGGCCAAATGGAGTGAACATGGATTAAGGTGGAGGATCGAGCTGATAATTGTGCAATGCAATCCAGTGGGAAGATTTTCTCAGGTAGCGCATCCAGGAACTATATCTCATTTAATGTCTGGGAGTGGTAGTGACTGAAGATGGAACATTCACAATTTCCAATATGAAAGGGGAGGGGCTAGTTCTTACTGCAGAATGAATAGGCAGATTTGTTTTATTCTGGGGTAGGGAAGACATTCTCCAACAGGTGATGGTCAAGGTTTTTTAAAAAGTTGAAAACTCCAACTTGGGAAATTTCGAGTTGATTGTTTACAGTATGCATGGGATACTGCCAATAGAAGGTAGTCTGCAGCGTGAAATATCTGAAATTCAAGATTGTTTTGAGCCTACTGGTTCTTTTTGTTTGGTTCTGGGTTGTTAGGGTTCTTTTAAAAAAAAAGCACTCAGAAGATTGTCGAGGGAACTCAATAGATTTAATCACTGGAGTTCCTTGAAAGCTGTTACATTGTCGTAAATGGAGTGTCTCGCAGTAGGCTTGGCTCCGATTCCTCACCAGCACCATTTGGGGATGGGGTTTTGGGACGACCTTGGGCACGGACCAATTTCTTTTTATTGATCTGCAGCAGAGACAAGGCTCTGCTGACCTGCAGTCAGTTTTTGAGGTGGCAAATGGTATTTCAGTGCTATTATTTGATTTTAACCAGCAGGCCATTGCAAGAGGTTGGTGTCTGATGAAAAGGCTTGTTTTTTTTTTAAGATTATGGAGGTAGATTTAATCTAACTCGCTGGACAGGAAGCTCACAGGGTAGGGTGGAATGCTGGTTTTCCACCCTGCCCAATACAGGTTGAGCATCCGAAATCTGGAATTCCAAAATTCGGAATGTTCTGGAATCCGGACACTGGGCTGATCCATGGTGGGGGTCATCTGGAAACCGGAAAATGTTCCAAAATCCGGACTCTCCCTGCCTCGGCAGCCCGACTTCGCCCGCCTCAATCTGGCCCTCGGTGGCCCGACCTTGCCCCGCCCTCGCTCCGGCCCTCGGCGGCCTGACCTCGCCCCGGCTCGACCTCTCCCCGGCCCTCGGCGGCCCTACCTCGGCGAACCGACTTCGCCCGCCCCGGACCTCGGCGGCCCGACCTCGCCCCGGCCCTCGGCGGCCCAGACCTACCTCAGCGGGACTACCTCGGCGGCCCGACCTCGCCCCGGCCCTCGGCAGCCCGACTTCGCCTGCCTCAATCTGGCCCTCGGTGGCCCGACCTTGCCCCGCCCTCGCTCCGGCCCTCGGCGGCCTGACCTCGCCCCGGCTCGACCTCTCCCCGGCCCTCGGCGGCCCTACCTCGGCGAACCGACTTCGCCCGCCCCGGACCTCGGCGGCCCGACCTCGCCCCGGCCCTCGGCGGCCCAGACCTACCTCAGCGGGACTACCTCGGCGGCCCAACCTCGCCCCGGCCCTCGGCGGCCCGACCTCGCCCCGGCCCTACCTTGGCGGCCCGGCCCTCGGCAAACCGACTTCGCCACGACTTCGCCCACCCCGGACCTTGGCTGCCAGACCCCACCTACTTCAACCAGGGGAAAGATATTCCAAAATCCAGAAATATCCAGTCCCGAGGCTTCTGGATTTCGGACGCTCAACCTGTATTGCACTCCTCCGACTTCAGCATTGCACTTGATCACATCAGTTTTCCGGCAGGCGGGTTAGATTAAAATTGCTCCCAATGGATTTGTGTCAGCAGCAATGGACGTTCAATGCTGTGCTGAGCTCATTGTTTTCAAAAACTACAGCTGGGGAAGAATGAACGGACACTCTGGTATGCTGATTCGTTGCTCACGCAATCTACAAGAGACATTCACATGTCAACAACAACTTTACGGCAACGCTTTCTTGAGGTAACATACACGATTTCCCAGAACCAATAGGACTGGGACCAATGTTACCGGTAATTTTCTTTTGACACAAGACTCCCAAAGCAATTGCTCTATTCGGAACTCCTACACGGCAATCGAGCCCCAAATGGGCAGAGGAAAAGTTTCAAGGACACCCTCAAAGCCTCCTTGATAAAGTGCAACATCCCCAGCGACACCTGGGAATCCCTGGCCAAAGACCGCCTTAAGTGGAGGAAGAGCATCCGGGAGGGCACTGAGCACCTCGCGTCTCATCGCCGAGAGCATGCAGAAACCAAGCACAGGCAGCGGAAGGAGCGTGTGGCAAATCAGACTCCCCACCCACCCTTTCCTTCAACTACTGTCTGTCCCACCTGTGACAGAGACTGTAATTCCCATATTGGACTGTTCAGTCACCTGAGAACTCATTTTTAGAGTGGAAGCAAGTCTTCCTCGATTTCGCGGGACTACCTATGATGATAATGATTTGGGGGCCACGCGGCCCCTTTAACGGGATGCACAGCTCATTCAAAAGTCGGCGTATGCATGTTTTTTTCCAATTTAAAAGTCAGCTCACCGGCTGCGCGGAATCCCTGGAGCTTTGCACGGCTTCGCAGCTTAAAGGGAACATTGACTGGGACCAATTTCCATGGTATATAGGGCCCAAGTTTCAGTTGAGGATTAGAACGGATCTGAGAGATCCGCCAATTTCCAGGAATAAAAAACGCGCCTGTTTCCTACTTTAATATTCTCGACTTTCCTGTGGTCTCGGCGCAGCGTAGCAGCAACAGTGGGGGGCGGAGCTACTGTCCTGCGCTAAAAGACTGCCGGCAGCTGCCCACATGCGCAATGGCTCCTGGCCCCCAGATTCTGTGTGCGTGTGCTGCAGGCTGTGTGGGAGTGGCCCGAAGCACGCCGCCCCTAGCCTTGGCTGAATGGGCTCCTGGAGCGGGTGACCGACTATGCGGAGGAGAAGGAGATCCTGAGCTCGGACCAGGAGATGGCAAACAAGAAAGGGAGAAGGAGCTGGCAGAGGTGACCATCAAGAAGGAAGATGTCGATTGCTCTCACTGACTGAGGCCATTGAGTGTTCCTTGGGACAGTCTCGGAGATGTTCGGAGGGGCGGGGGTAGCAGGAAAGCCAAGAGATTGGGGGCAAGACGAGGGTAGGATGGGACCTGGGCAGGCTCGTCTGTTTCACGTTGCCCCCCCCCACCGCCCCCCCCTCCCCTCACATCCTCCCCTCCTGGCCGTGCTCTCGACCCTATCCCTGGCTGAGTGGCCTGCCACTGCTTGCTGCCTGTGTGTATGGGCTGGGTGCACTTGCTGCTGTGTGCGCTGTTGGAGGCCTCCCAGAGCTCCAGAACGGGTAGGTGAGGTAGGAACTTTTAATTTCTTATTGATTTATTGTTTTTTTATTTATTTTATTTATTGATTGATTGATTTATCATTTATTATTTATGATGGTTCTTCATTTTTAAAAGTAAAGGTGTTTAGTGCTCTCTCTTCCCTCTCCCTGCCGCCCCCCCTGCCAACCTATGGTTGGTGCGCTGATTTCTTAACTCTACACAAGGTTTTTCGTGGCGTACAAAAGTGGACACTTACTTCATTCTAAGTTAGTTTGGAGTAACTTTTTGCAGTCTAAACTTGCAAAACAGGTGTAAGTGGCTGGACACGTCCCCTTTTGGGGAAAAAACCTGAATTAAAACGAAACCAAACTAACTCACTGAAACTGGAGCAAACTAAATGTGGAGAATTGCAATTTCTAGGATACTCCAAAAAAAAATGGTTGCTCCAAAAAAATAGGAGCAAACTTGGGCCCATAAATAGAGACTACGGAATAAGGAAACGGAATGGATTTTGGAGTCACCGTGATTCTCTCGTGTGGTGTAAATGTTGCAAATAGTTTAATAATAATGTAGTACAAAAGTCCAAGATAATGAGCCGATAAATGATGCCACAACTAACGAGAAAGCAGCTGAGATTCATAAACACTCCAATTAAATATCAACATTTAGTTCTTTTTTCCATAACAAATTGCCAGGTTTTTTTTATTGGTTTTTAGAAAGCTTCCTCCACCCTGATTCGTCACCTTTCCTGTGAAAATAATTTCCTGTGTTATAAGAAGCTAGATGTGTGCTTCAGCTGAAAATTGTGATATATTTTGATAAGTTTGCAGAATAGCCGTAACATATTTGGTTAAGTGGCTGCAACGTTTGGATTGCTTAGTTATCACTGTGCAGAAGTGTGGCTATACAGTCGATCAGATGATGTAACAATATTGCAGATTTACCAAAAGGAAGATAAATGATTGTCAGTTGCTGACAGACAGCTATTATGTGGCAAAGGGTATTAAGGGTTCCGGAAGCAAGGCGGGTAGATGGAGTTTTTATGCTGATCAGCCATGATCGAATTGAATGGCGGAACAGGCTTGAGGGGCTGAATAATGACCTTCTCCTGTTCCTGGCTATCTAGCAATTAAAACGTTTGCGAAAGTACGAAAATAGACACAGTTTATGAAATCTTTAAAGAAAAATATTCCTTTGGAGTTTTAGCTTTTATAGAACTAAGGAGAGTACCTTGAAGTATTATTTTATTGCTATACTTTCATCAGTTTTTATTATTTAAAAGATAAAGCCTTAAGATGCTAATTTTAAATCTCTCCTCCGGATACAGAATCTTGTGGTGTACAGATGTGTCTATGCTTAATTGTTTTCAAATTATTACAGGACTTAAGTGGTGATGTAAACATTCTTCTCCAGCTTCAGGCTGATGAAGCTCCCATTTCAGCAGGTGGAATCCACAGTTTGGAGGGCCAAGACCCTAAACTTAGCGGGGCCTCCCTGGATGCATTGCTTAACTGCAAGCATGCATTACATCTGTGAACGCAGGACTCTAAGTCTGCATCGATACCGGGCCACCACATGTGGGATCTGGCTATCGCTTTCATCATTACGATGCCTGGGTGGGTACTTTGGAGGTCATTGATTAAGGTGTCTCTGCCCTTCTTGGGGACCACAACTCGATTGCCCCACAGAAGGCAGTCTGCCTGTATAGACATTTCACCTTGCGCCGCTGGAACGGCTTTATCTCTTCCTGCATTTCCACTGGGACACAAGACCAGCTCCCGTGAAGCACACAGCTTTTGACGAGAGATAATAAGGGGTCCTAGCTTGTCCAGGTTTTGATTTGCCGGGCAGTGACTGGTGATTGCTCACTCTCAAATGCTTCCATAACCATGGCTAGATCTGCAGGCTGCCCCATTTCCACCCCCGTGGTGGGTAATGGCAGCCTACTGAGAGCATCGGCGCAGTTTTCTGTGCCTGGCCTGTGGCGGATGGCGTGGTTGTTTGCGGACAACATGAGCGCCCATCTCTGGATACGGGCCGATGCGTTGGTATTTATCCCTTTACTCTCGGAGAACAGGGATATAAGTGACTTATGGTCAGTTTCGAATTCGAATTTTAGCCCAAACAGTTATTGATGCATTTTCTTTACCCCATAGACACATGCTAACGCTTCTTTCTCAATCATGCTGTAGGCTCTCTCAGCCTTAGACAGACTCCTGGATGCATAAGCAACCGGTTGCAGTTTATCGAAACCATTAGCTTGTTGCAATACACACCCGATGCCATATGACGACGCATCACATGCTAGTACCAAATGCTGACATGGATCATACAACACGAGCAATTTGTTTGAGCATAAGAATTTTCTCGCTTTTACAAAGGCATTATCTCGGCTTTTGCCCCAAACCCATTTGTCCCCTTTTCGTAATAAGACATGCAGTGGTTCTAACAGTGTGCTGAGACCGGTAAGAAGTTACCAGAGTAGTTCAGGAGTCCCAGAAACGACCGCAGCTCTGTCATGTTCTGTGGCCTCGATGCATTCTCGATTGCCTCCGTCTTCCTGTTGGTGGGCCTGATGCCGTCCACCGCAATCCTCCTTCCCAGGAACTCTACTTCAGGCACCAGGAAAACGCACTTCGAGCGCTTTAACCTGAGCCCCACGTGATTGAGTTGACTAAGAACCTCCTCCAGATTCTGCAGATGCTCGACTGTGTTCCAACCTTGACCAGATGTCGTCCTGGAAGACCATGGTGTGCGGGACCAACTTCAGTAAGCTTTCCATGTTTCTCTGGAATATCGCCGCCACCGATTGGATTCCAAACGGGCATCTGTTATAAACAAAAAGACCTTTGTGCGTGTTGATGCAGGTGAGGGCCTTGGATGATTCCTTCAGTTCCTGCGTCATGTAGGCTGAAGTCAGATCCAGCTTCGTGAACATCTTTCCTCCCGCCAGCATTGCAAAGAAGTCGTTGGCCTTTGATAATGGGTATTGGTCCTGCAGGGAGAAACAATTGATAGTTACTTTGTAATCGCCACAGATTCTGACGGTGCCGCCTCCCTTGAGGACTGGGATGATAGGACTGGCCCAATTGTTGAACTCGATTGGAGAAAAGATGCCCTCTCTTTGCAGCTGGTCTAGCTCGATCTCTACCCTTTCTCTCATCATGTACGGTACTGCTCTCGCGTTGTGATGGATGGGCCGTGCCCCTGGAATTAGGTGTATCTGCACTTTTGCTCCTTGGAACTTCCCGATGCCTGGTTCGAACAGCGAACAAAATTTGTTTAAGACTTGGGCACACGAAGTGTCGTCAGTGGGCGATAGCGCTCGGACGTCGTCCCAGTTCCAGCATATCTTTCCCAGCCAGCTCCTGCCGAGCAGCGTGGGACCATTGGCCAATACCGCCCAGAGTGGTAGCTTGTGCACCGTTCCATCGTAGGAGACCTTTACGGTAGAACTGCCGATTACAGGAATCAGTTCTTTCGTGTAAGTTCTGAGTTTCATGCAAACTGGAGTTAAGACTGGCCTTGAGGCCTTGTGGCACCACAACCTTTTGAAAGTCTTTTTGCCCATGACGGACTGGCTCACGTCCATGTCCAGCTCCATTGACACCGGGAGTCCATTTAGTTCAACATTTAGCATTATCGAGGGATAATTCGTGGTGAATGTGTGCACCCCATGTACCTCTGCCACCTCGATCTGAGGCTCTGGTTCGTCGTGATCCTCCGTGGATCTGTGGATCTGTCCTCCTCTGCAACATGGTGGTTTGCAGGTTTAACAGGCTTTGCAGCTCGCCTGCACACTTGTTGGAGGTGTCCCATTGTTCCACAGCCCTTACAAACGTACTCTTTGAATCAGCATGAATGGAAACGATGATCACCCCCGCAGCGCCAACAAGGTGTTAATGGCCTTGCATTCATCACCCTTGATGGTGGACTGTGAGACATCTGTGGTCATGTAGCTGCAGGTATGTGTGACCTGCCCTGTACATTACGATTCGAAAACAACATCACATTGTTCACAGTACTTGTAGCAGCACTTGTGTGCTGAGAGATTTGCTTCGTATTGTCATTGGTGGCAATGAACGCCTGGGCTTTCGCTGTGGCCTTACTCAAAGTTGGGGTCTCTCCAGTCAAAAGTTTGCGAAGTATGGTTTCATGGCCAATGCCAAGTAAAAAAAAGTCTTTGAGCATGTGCTCCAAATATTCTTCAAATTCGCAATGTCCTGCAAGGCGTCTTAGCTCGGCGACATAACTCGCCACTTCCTGGCCTTCAGACCTTTTGTAGGTGTAGAACCGGTACCTCGTCATCAGAATGATTTCCTTCAGGTTCAAATGCTCTCGGACCAATGTGCACAAATTGTCGCATGATTTCTCCGTGGGTTTTGCTGGAGTGTGCAGATTCTTCATGAGGCCATAGGTTGGTGCCCCACAGACGGCGAGGAGGATCGCCCTTAGTTTGGCAGCGCTCTCTTCCCCATCTAGCTCATTGGCCACGAAGTATTGGTCAAGTCGCTCCACAAAAGTTTCCCAATCATCTCCCTCCGAGAATTTCTCCAGGGTGCCCACTGTTCTCTGCAATCTTTGGGTTTGTTATCTGTATCTCGTCACCAGTTGTAGTGTATGGAGAGTCAAACTGATCACTGTGAGCTCAAAGTAAAGTGTGACCTTAGTCTTTTATTGCAGGTCTCCAGAGTGCCTCTCCAACCTGTGAAGCCTCCTTAAATACCTGTGCTTCCAAGGGATTATGGGATCCCTTGGGACGCCAGGGGATGAGCCCTCTGGTGGCTGTACAGGCTGAATACAAGTTTACATATATAACAGTATATATGTGTTTTTTTTCTTCGTTCCTGGGATTTGGGAATTGCGGGTTTGGGAGTTGCTGCCGAAGAAACCTTGGCGAGTTGCTGCAGTGCATCTTGTAAATGGTACAGCTACGATGCGCTGGTGGTGAGGAAATGAATGTTGAAGGTGGTGAATAGGGTGCCAATCAAGCGGGCTGTTTTGTTCTGGGTGGTGTCGAGCTTCTTGAATATTGTTGGAGCCGCACTCATCCAGGCAAGTGGAGAGTATTCCATTACACTCCTGACGTTTGCCTTGTAGATGGTGGAAAGGCTTTGGGGAGTCAGGTGGTGAGACACTCGGCACAAAATACCCAGCCTCTGACTTGTTGCCACAGTATTTATTTGGCTGGTTCAGTTAAGTTTCTGGTCATTGGTGACCCCCAAAATGTTGATAGTGGGGGATTC
The DNA here is from genome assembly GCF_044704955.1 of Pristiophorus japonicus. Lineage (NCBI taxonomy): Eukaryota > Metazoa > Chordata > Chondrichthyes > Pristiophoridae > Pristiophorus > Pristiophorus japonicus. The sequence goes on along the minus strand of NC_091985.1, from coordinate 127,432,158 downwards.
GGCGATGGTAATGCCATTGAAGTACCCTCTTCCATTCTTTTTAGGTCCAAAGTTGATGACTCCCATTTGCCTACATTGAAATCCATTTGCCACAGTTTTGTCCATTCACTTAATCTATCAATATCTCTCTATAATTATATGCTTTCAACCACAATGCCTACAATGCCACCTATCTTTGCATCATTGGCAAATTTAGATATGTGGCTTTCTATCCCATCATCTAAGTCGTTAATAACTACGGTGAATAGTTGAGGCCCCAACACAGATCCCTGCGGGACACCATTTGTCACATGCTGCCAATTTGAGTACCTGCTCATTATCCCCACTCTCTGTATCCTGCTGTTCAGCCAATTTCTCAAACAAGTCAATAATTTGCCTCAATTCCATGGGCTTCTACCTCAGTTAGCAGTCTCTTTTATGTCTGACTTTATAAAATGCCTTTTGGAAGTCCATCGAAGTAACATCCATAGACAGTCCCCTATCCACTATTTTAATCACCTCTTCAAAAAAATCAGGTTCGTCAGGCCTGAGCTACCTTTCTCTGATCAGTTGAACATTTTCAAGGTGTTCAGACACTCTATCCTTAATTATTGACTCTAGTAATTTCCCGACAAGTAGTTTAACATCTGTAGTGGGTAAAATGCTTGAAACTATCATTAAGGAAGAAATAGCGGGACATCTAGATAGGAATAGTGCAATCAAGCAGACGCAGCATGGATTCATGAAGGGGAAATCATGTTTAACTAATTTACTGGAATTCTTTGAGGATATAACGAGCATGGTGGATAGAGGTGTGCCGATGGAAGTGGTGTATTTAGATTTCCAAAAGGCATTCGATAAGGTGCCACACAAAAGGTTACTGCAGAAGATAGAGGTACGCGGAGTAAGAGGAAATGTATTAGCATGGATCGAGAATTGGCTGGCGAACAGAAAGCAGAGAGTCGGGATAAATGGGTCCTTTTCGGGTTGGAAATCGGTGGTTAGTGGTGTGCCACAGCGATCGGTGCTGGGACCACAACTGTTTACAATATACATAGATGACCTGGAAGAGGGGACAGAGTGTAGTGTAACAAAATTTGCAGATGACACAAAAATTAGTGGGAAAGCGGGTTGTGTAGAGGACACAGAGAGGCTGCAAAGAGATTTGGATAGGTTAAGCGAATGGGCTAAGGTTTGGCAGATGGAATACAATGTCGGAAAATGTGAGATCATCGACCTTGGGGAAAAAAACAGTAAAAGGGAATATTATTTGAATGGGGAGAAATTACAACATGCTGCAGTGCAGAGGGACCTGGGGGTCCTTGTGTATGAAACTCTTTTAGGATCCTTGTGCATGAATCCCAAAAAGTTAGTTTGCAGATGCAGCAAGTAATCAGGAAGGCGAATGGAATGTTGGCCTTCATTGCGAGAGGGATGGAGTACAAAAGCAGGGAGGTCCTGCTGCAACTGTACAGGGTGTTGGTAAGGCCGCACCTGGAGTACTGCATGCAGTTTTGGTCACCTTACTTAAGGAAGGATATACTGGCTTTGGAGGGGGTACAGAGACGATTCACTAGGCTGATTCCGGAGATGAGGGGGTTACCTTATGATGATAGATTGAGTAGACTGGGTCTTTACTCGTTGGAGTTCAGAAGGATGAGGGGTGATCTTCGAGAAACATTTAAAATCATGAAAGGGATAGACAAGATAGAGGCGGAGAGGTTGTTTCCACTGGTCGGGGAGACTAGAACTAGGGGGCACAGCCTCAAAATACAGGGGAGCCAATTTAAAACCGAGTTGAGAAGGAATTTCTTCTCCCAGAGGGTTGTGAATTTGTGGAATTCTCTGCCCAAGGAAGCAGTTGATGCTAGCTCATTGAATGTATTCAAGTCACAGATAGATAGATTTTTAATCAAAAAGGGAATTAAGGGTTACGGGGAGCGGGCGGGTAAGTGGAGCTGAGTCCACGGCCAGATCAGCCATGATCTTATTGAATGGCGGAGCAGGCTCGAGGGGCTGGATGGCCTACTCCTGTTCCTAATTCTTATGTTTCTTATGTTTCTTATGCAGTATGCAGGTACAGCAAGTAACCAGGAAGGCAAATGGAATGTTGGCCTTTATTGCAAGGGGGGGTGAAGTATAAAAGCAGGGAAGTCCTGCTACAACTGTACAGGGTATTAATGAGACCACACCTAGACTTCTGCGTACAGTTTTGGTCTCCTTATTTAAGGAGGGATATACTTGCATTGGAGGCAGTTCAGAGCAGGTACACCAGGTTGATTGCTGAGATGAAGGGGTTGACTTATGAAGAAAGGTTGAACAGGTTGTGCCTATACTCATTGGAGTTGAGAAGAATGAGAGGTGATCTTGTTGAAACATATAAGATACTTAGGGGGCTCGACAAGGTAGATGCAGAGAGGATGTTTCCACTTGTGGGGGAAACTAGAACTAGGGGCCTTAGTTTAAGAATAAGGGGTCGCCCGTTTAGAATTGAGATGAGGAGAGAGAGCTGTGGTGGCTGGGTCACTGAATACATTGAAGGTTGTGAGGGATATAAATTGTAGCAAGCAAAAGTGAAGACAGATAGGTGGTCAGAACACAATGCTGAAGGTGGTGAACTAATCAGTATTAGGTCTGAGGAATTGCCTATGTATGTAACACTTGCTTATGTCGGTATAGCACACTTATAACGCATTAAAACTGTATCCTTAACCTTAGTAACACATAACAAGTCAGCAGTTACAATTTTGCTTAGAAGTCGCTGAGCAAGAGATAAGGAAGGCAGTATTTTGAGAAGTGTTACTTTCGGCGACATATAGACTGTGGCAAAGTTCAAGTGATGGAACAACACAATGATGGGAGATGGACAAATTGCATGTACCACTCAGAGCCAGCCTGATAAGAGTCGACAAATCAATGTAACTCCGCTGATAGCAATGGAGCTATCGATGATTTTGTAGGAGGGTAGCTCCTTTCCAAAACCTGTATAAATTTGCTCGAAACCTCTTGTATTTTGAAGGTTCCACGACTGAACCTTCCCTTGCATTGCTCGAAATAAAGCTGGTTAAATCTAAGGTTTTGTTTGTTTCCTTTCGTGGTCGTTATACAGAGGGCGAAGGGCGCGGTGTCGATTATCTATATCAGGTAGTCCGCCCTGAGGAAGAGAAGCCTTCCTTTTACCCCAGCAAAGGTGAAGATAGACAGATTTTTGAACGATAAGGGAATCAAGGGTTATGGAGAACGGGCAGGGAAGTGGAGCTGAGTCCAGGATCAGATTAGTCATGATCTTGTTGAATGGCGCAGCAGGCTGGAGGGGCCAATAGCCTACTCCTGCTCCTCTTATGTTTTTTTATTCTCTTGCATTTCATTTGTTTTTGAACTATTAATTACACTACATTTTCCACCTGAGCATTTTTGTGCTCCCACCCCCATCTCCCATTTACTAGTTTAAAGTCCTTAGGGCGAAATTGCCCCGCAGCCCTTCTGGGGGCAGTAACTTTCCAAGTCCGGGGCAGTAACTTTCCGGGTCCGGATCAGTTAATGCCCAGGCGGAAGTCCCGTCCCTGGCATGGAATTGCCCCTTTGCGTCCCTCAAATGAGGCGGAGTGCTGTCTCAGGCGCTCCACCTTGTTGGAGGGATGCTCCTGAGCTAAACAGGTCAGCGTTACTTGGCTGCTCTGCGTAGCGCTGACGCCCCACAACACCCATCCCCATCATTTAAAGGGGAGAGACACTGCAGACTCTGCATGGCACTTTGGTGGCCACCAGGAATAATCTCAACGAGGCCAGTGGTCCGGCACGTAAAGAGGAGTGTCGGGCTGCATGATGGGGGCCCAGTTAAGATGAGGAGCGCCATTGTCGGCCCTGGGCACAGATGACAATCAGGCTGAATACCCATGGAGCCCAGCAACATGTTCTCTCAGTCACATCTTGCGGGTTTCAGACAAATAGGCATGATAAGTACGTTTAAACTGGGGGAGGAGGAGAAGCGGGAGGAGAAGCATAATATGGTAGTTGTAGGGGATTCAATGCAAAGCGGGCGCTGTCATTGACCCGCGCCAGCCTTACGTCCCGCAAGGCAATTACCCCCGCGGAGCGCAAAGGGGGTGGTGAGGGGTCGGCACGCACGGCAAATCGCGAGACACGGTGCAAACTCCAAATCACCCCAAATATTTCGGGGGGCAATTTCGCCCCAGGCGCCACTGTCGCCCACCCCGGGGGTAAAATGCAATTGCGTTCTGTTAGCGCCTACTAGCAGCGTGTACAGGGCTTAAAAAAAGGACCACTTTTGGCTGCCTTGTGTTTGTCCTAGTTATCCTTTCCACAAGGACCCTGGTCCCAGCCTGGTTCAGGTGAAGCCCGTCCAACTATACAGTTCCTTCTTGACCCAATACTGGTGCCAGTGCCCCATAAAATGGAACTCCTCCTTCAGCCAAATGTTCATCTCCCTAATCTGCGAATCTCTACACCAATTTGCACGTGGCTTAGGTATTAATCCAGATATTGTAACCCTTGAGTCCTATTCAGCATGGTGCTGGCCTCAGGAGTTATTTAATTTAGCTCCTCATTCCTGGCACTCCCCAAACAGGACCGCTTGTCTACTCTTCCCTCTGTTGTTGGTCCTAACATGGACCACAATGACTGGATCCTCCCCCTCCCTTTTTAATATTCCTTCAAGCCAGTTGGCGGTGTCCCTCATCTTAGCCCCAGATAGGCAACATACTATGTTGGACTCTCAATCTTGCTTACTCAATCTGTCCCCATAATTATTGAATCCCCTACAACTACCATATTATGCTTCTCCTCCTGTTTCTCCTCCTCCCCCAGTTTAAACGTATTTATCATGCCTATTTGTCTGAAACCCGCAAGATGTGACTGAGAGAACATGTTGCTGGGCTCCATGGGTATTCAGCCTGATTGTCATCTGACAAAGTGGTGCTGCCTGCCACTGTTGACAGTGGTGCACTGGCTCTGCTGCTTCTGTGGTGTGCGTGGGAGAAGGGGGAACAGCACAGCTTTCAAAGCGCTTCCCAACATCACCACAGGCAGTGTTGATGTCTCATTTACTTTAGACTGCTGCTGCAGTAAGATATGTCATCTTGTAACATAAATGCAGCCCAACTTGAAATTTGGTCGCACGAAGAATTGATGGCCACATTACAACAGTGACTGCACTTCAAAAGTATTGGCTGTAAAGCGCTTTGAGACATCCGGTGGTCATGAAAGGTGCTATATAAATGTAAGTCTTTCTTTCCTATTGAGTGTACATCACACCTAAAAAGCATTCAGACCAGACTTTCTTGACAAGTTCTATGCCTGCAAAGCAAACAACCAGCATGGGATTAACACCTATATTTGATTAACATGGATTGTTTGCTTTATAAAGGCAAGTTTTTGTTTTGTAAGAAGCGATGAGCTGTTAATTATTCCAAAGGATCTGATGACAGTCTTTATCCTCCTCCTTGAAAAATGAATGTCACATTTAACTTTGGATTGCATTAATTAACATTTTACTGTCCTTGTTTCATTGTCCCTTTATGTATTGATGTGTGTATCGTCCTGGTACCTTAAATGTAATGTAAGCACAATGCTACACCACAGAGGGCGCTGTGGTGGGAAACCTGGAAGTGCCTGCAACAGGCGCTATAAAAGGCTGACCATCACACCGGAGAGGCACTCTGGAGCTGAACAATAAAGGACGAAGGTCACAGCAGTTAGATTTACACCAGACCGTGTGGGGTCAGTGATTTGTGCGCTTCATACACCACAGTCCCATGCAACTCAATTATACAAGTTGAAGAGATCGTGGTGTGACAGAAATGGAGTCCATTATATCCTTGTATATCTTTCATTTGAATTTTAAATGGAACTATGTTAGTCTTTTTTTTTTAAAGCAATTTTTTTTGTAATTAAAACAGAAATTGCTATAAACACTCAGCAGGTCAGGCAGCATCTGTGGAGATGATCTTTCATCAGAACAGTAAAAAGTTAGAGATGCAACAGATTTTAAACAAGTACAGAGGCTGGGAAAGTGGGGAGGGGAGGAAAGAACAAAAGGAAAGGTCTGTGATAGGGTGGAAGGCAGGAGAGATGAAATGACAAAAGGGATGATGGTGCAAGGCAAAAGGAGATGGTAATGGTCATTTTTTTTTTAGTACCTATGTTGAAGTATAGGGAAGTATACATTTCTGTGGGTCTGGATGGTCTCCTGTTGGGAAGTCAATACCTGTTTGTTGCATCCTAATGATCACTTGAGGGTTGGCAGGCTGTAACTAGTGAGGTGTCGCAATGATCAGTGCTTGGGGCTCAGCTATTTACTGTTTATATTAATGATTTAGACGAAGGGACCGAGTTTAATATAACCAAGTTTGTTGTCAATATAAAGCGAAGTGGGAAAGTAATCTTTGAGGAGGACACAGAGCCTGCAACGGGATATAGACAGAGTGGGCAGTAAGATGGCAGATGGAGTATAATGTGGGGAAATGTGAGATTATTCACTTTGGTAGGAAGAATAGAAAAACAGAATATTTTTTAAATAGTGAGAAAGTATTAAATGTTGGTGTTCAGAGAGATTTAGGTGCCCTCGTACAGGGAACACAGAAAGCTAGCATGCAGGTGCAGCAACAAATTCGAACGACGAATGGTATGTTGGCCTTTATTTAAGGGGTTGGAGTACAAGTATAAGGAAGTCTTGTTACAATTGTGCAGGGCTTTGGTGAGACCACACCTGGAGTACTATGTATTGTGTTCCTAACACAGATGAGACTGCACACAGGGAGGTTAAAGTAACAGTGACCTCAGTCTTCATTAAGACACTCCAGAGTGAGGAACAGGCCTTCGGGGCCAGTTTCCCTTGGGACTTCAGGGGATGCACTCCCTGGTGGCGGGACATGGGAGTGCATGCTTTACAGATGCACAACATCACTCCCGCTGCCCCCGCACCCCCCCCCCCCGCCTCCGAAAGTCAAAGTGAAAACTATCTACAAGGTGAAGTGGTCGGGAGCCTTTCTTTCCCTGGTGGACCGCCTCGGTACAAATGTCTGTTCTGGTGTGTTGGCTGTGCCCTCGCTGGGCTGGCATGTTGGCCCTGCAGGGCTGCTGGGTGAGCCTGGCCTTTCTGGGCTGTTGGGCGTGATGGGTTTGATTTCCTGGTCCAGGGTGGTGTGTGTTACGGGCTCGAAAAAGGTGATGTCTGCTGAGGGTTGTTCAGGGCAGTCTGTGAACCGCAGTCTCGTTTGGTCCAGGTGCTTTCTGCAAATTTGTCCATTGTCTAGTTTGAATACAAACACCCTACTCTCTTCTTTAGCTATCACTGTGCCCGCGATCCACTTGATACCATGTCCATAGTTTAGCACATACACAGGGTCACTCAGATCAATTTCCCGTGACACAGTGGCGCGACCATCGTTTACATTTTCTTGCTGCCACCTGCTCTTTACCTGACCATGCAGGTTGGGGTGCACCAGCGAGAGTCTGGTTTTAAGTGTCCTTTTCAAGAGTAGCTTAGCGGGGGCACCCCTGTGAGTGAGTGGGGTCTCGTGTGGTAGCTGAGCAGTACTCGGGACAGGCGGGTTTGGAGTGAGCCTTTTGTGACTCGTTTTAGGCTCTGTTTGATGGTTTGTACTGCCCGCTCTGCCTGCCCATTGGAGACTGGTTTAAATGGGGCCGAGATGACATGTTTGATCCCATTGCAGGTCATGAATTCTTTAAATTCGGCACTGGTGAAACATGGCCCATTGTCACAGACCAGCATGTCAGGCAGGCCGTGGGTGGCAAACATGGCCCTCAGGCTTTCAATGGTGGCGGTGCTTCCCGACATTATTTCCCATTCAATCCATTTTGAAAAAGCATCCACCACCACCAGGAACATTTTACCGAGAAACGGGCCCGCATAGTCGACATGGATCCTTGACCATGGTCTGGAGGGCCAGGACCACAAACTTAGTGGTGCCTCTCTGGGCGCGTTGCTCAACTGAGCACATATGCATTGCCATACACAGGACTCTAAGTCAGAGTCGATACCAGGCCACCACACGTGGGACCTGGCTATTGCTTTCATCATTACTATACCCGGTTGTGTGCTGTGGAGATCCGAGATGAACGTCTCCCTGTCCTTTTTGGGTAGCACTATGCGGTTACCCCAAAGCAGGCAGTCTGCCTGAATGGTCAGCTCGTCCTTTCGCCGCTGGAACGGCTTGATTAGCTCTTGCATTTCAAAGGGGATGCTGGCCCAGATCTCATGCAGTACACAGTTTTTTACTAGGGACAGCAGAGGATCTTGGCTGGTCCAAGTCCGAATCTGGCGGGCCCTGACAGGTGACTTATCATTTTCAAACACTTCCATGACCATCAACAAGTCTGCGGGCTGTGCCACCATCAACAAGTTTGCAGGCTGCGCCATTTCCACCCCCGTGGTGGGCAATGGTAGCCGACTGAGAGCATCCGCACAGTTCTCGGTGCCTGGCCTGTGGCGGATGGTATAGTTATACACTGATAGCGCGAGTGACCACCTTTGTATGTGTGCTGAGGCATTAGTATTTATCCCCTTGTTTTCAGTGAACAGGGATGTGAGGGGCTTGTGATCGGTTTCCAGCTCAAATTTGAGACCAAACAGGTACTGATGCATTTTCTTTACCCCAAACACACATGCTAATGCCTCTTTCTCAATCAGCTGTAGGCCCTCTCGGCCTTAGACAAGCTTCTGGAGGCATAGGCGACAGGTTGCAACTTCCCCGCAACGTTAGCTTGTTGTAATACATTCCCGACTCCGTGCAACGACGACGCATCACATGCTAGCACAAGTCTCTTACACGGGTTATACAATACAAGCAATTTGTTGGAGCATAAAATGTTTCTGGCTTTCTCAAAAGCAATTACGTGTTTTTTTTCCTCATACCCAGTTCTCACCTTGACACAATAACACATGTAGGGGCTCTAAAAGGGTGCTTAACCCCGGTAGGAAGTTACCAAAATAGTTGAGGAGTCCCAGGACTGACCGCAGCTCCGTGACGTTCTGTGGCCTAGGCGCGTTCCTGATAGCCTCTGTCTTGGCGTTTGTGGGCCGAATGCTGTCCGCCGCGAACATTCTCCCCAAAAACTCCACTTCTGTTGCCATGAAGACGCATTTCGACCTCTTAAGCCGCAGCCCTACGCGATCCAGTCGCTGGAGGACCTCCTCCAGGTTTTGTAGGTGCTCGATAATGTCCCAACCCGTGACTAATATGTCGTCCTGAAAGACCATCGTGTGTGGTACCGACTTGAGTAGGCTCTCCATGTTTCTCTGGAAGATCGCTGCAGCCGACCGAATTCCAAACGGGCATGTGTTGTAGATGAACAGTCCCTTGTGCGTGTTGATGTAGGTGAGGCCTTTCGAAGACTCCTCCAGCTCCTGTGTCATGTAGGCAGACGTCAGGTCGAGCTTGGTGAACGTCTTGCCTCCTGCCAGCGTTGCAAGTAGGTCGTCTGCCTTCGGTAGCGGGTATTGGTCCTATAGCGAGAAACGATTAAAAGTTATTTTATAATCGCTGCAAATCCTGACCATGCCATCATTTTTGAGTACTGGAACAATCGGGCTGGCCCACTCGCTGAATTCCACTGGGGAGCTGATGCCCTTGCATTGCAGCCTGTCCAGCTCGATTTCCACTCTCTCCCTCCTCATGTGAGGTACCGCTCGCGCCTTGTGGTGAATGGGTCATGCCTCTGGGACCAAGTGGATCCGCACCTTCACCCCGGAAAAGTTTCCAATGCCTGGCTCAAAAAGGGAAGGAAATTTGTTAAGAACCTGGGTACATGAGGGCGCATCGACATGTGATGGCGCTCGGATGTCATCCCAGTTTCAGCCGATTTTGCACAGCCAGCTCCTTCCAAGCAGTGTGGGGCCTTCGCCCGAGACAATCCAGAGTGACAGTTCGTGCACCATGCTCTCATAGGTGACCTTGACCATGGCGCTGCCCAAGACAGTGATGAGCTCTTTGGTGTACGTTCTGAGTTTCGTGTGGATGGAGCTCAGGACTGGTCTGAGTGCCTTGTTGCACCACAGTCTCTCAAACATCTTTTTACTCATGATGGATTGGCTAGCACCAGTGTCCAGTTCCATGGCTATGGGTAAGCCATTCAATGTTACATTTAGCATTATATGTGGACATTTCGTTGAAAATGTGTGCACCCTGTGTACATTAGCATCTGCCTCCTCTCTCTGAGGCTCGAAATTGCTTTGATCCACCATGGACCGATCTTCCTCTGCCACCTGGTGGTTAGCAGGTTTTGCAGCTTGTTGGAGGTGCCCCATTGTTCCACAGCTCTTGCAAACATAGCCTTTGAAGCGGCATGAATAGACTGAATGGAAGCCTCCACAACGCCAACAAGGTGTGAATTGCCTTGCATTCATCCTTTGTTGCGGACTCTGATTCATCTGGGTCACCTGAGGCCTGCTGGCAGTTGCAGACTCGTGGTTTCTGCCCTGTACATTTCTGCTCGCAAACACAGTTCCAGTTAATTTATGAACATTGCTGGCACTTGTGTGTTGAGAGATTTGTTTGGTGTTATCACTGGTGGACATAAACACCTGTGCTATCGCAATGGCCTCACTGAGGGTCGGTGTCTCTACAGTCAAAAGTTTTCGTAGGATGGCCTCGTGGCCAATGTCCAGTACAAAACAGTCTCTGAGATTCTGCTCCAGGTAGCCATCAAACTCACATTGTCCTGCAAGTCACCTTAGCTCGGTGACGTAGCTGTCCAGTTGCTTACCTTCAGATCGCTGGCACGTGTCGAACCGATACCTCGCCATCAGCACGCTCTCCCTCGGGTTAAGATGCTCCCGAACCCGTGTACACAGCTCCTCATGTGACTTATCTGTGGGTTTCACCGGAGCCAGAAGATTCTTCATGAGGCTGTAGGTCGGTGCCCCGCAGACCGTGAGGAGGACCGCTCTCCTTTTTGCAGCGCATCCTTCTGCGTCCAGCTCGTTGGCTACAAAGTACTGGTCTAGCTGTTCGACATAGGTTTCCCAGTCCTCACCCTCCGAGAACTTCTCCAGGATGCCTACAGTTTGCTGCATCTTTGCGTTGGATTCGTATACTCGTCGCCAGTTATTGTGTTCCTAACACACATGAGACTGCACATGGGGTGGTTAAAATAACAGTGATCTCAGTCTTTGATAAGACACTCCAGACTGAGGAACAGGCCTTAGGGGCCGGCTTATATACAGTTATCCTAAGGGATGCTGGGATCCGTTGGGACTTCAGGGGTGCGCTCCCTGGTGGCGGAACATGGGAATGCATGCTTTACAGATACACAACACTATGCACAGTTTTGGTCTTCTTATCTGAAGGAGGACATATTTTCCTTAGAGGCGGTGCAACGAAGGTTCACTGGATTGACTCCTGGGATGAGAGGGTTGTCCAATGAGGAGAGATTGATTAGATTGGGCTATACCCTCGAGTTGAGAAGAATGAGTGCCGATTTCATTGAAACATGCAAGATTCTGAGGGGGATTGACAGGGTAGATGCTGAGAGGTTATTTTCCCTGTTTGGAGAATTAAGAACTAGGAGGCATCGTTTCAGGATAAGGGGTTGGCCATTTAAGACTGAGATGAGGAATTTGTTAACTCAGAGGGCTGTGAATCTTTGGAATTCTCTGCCCCGGAAGGCTGTGGATGCTGTAAAGTTGAGTATATTCAAGGCTAAGATCGCTAGATTTTTGGATTCTGAAGGAATCAAGGGATATGGGCATCAAGCAGGAAAGTCTTGAGGTCGAAGTTCAGCTATGATATTGAATGGTGGAGCAGGCTCACTCCTGCTCCTAATTATTATGTTCTTATTCCTGTGCGCAAGCTATTTGAAATGCAATCCAGGCATGAGCTGGAACCCACCCTAATGCAGTTCACACTCTCTCGATGCCTCAAAGGTAAAACTGATTAAAAACATGCTTGCGTGCCCAGTGCAAGGTCCATAGAATTCTGTGACATCTCAAGGCCAATTTCTGCAAGTCAAACCAGATTATGCGGTATGAGAACATTCGATTCTTTAGCAAGTCTGTTGAGGGTTTGGGAACACATAAATCAAAATATAATTCATTGAAAAAAAAACAATATTGGAAATAGTGCTGGATGGGTGGGTTTTTTTGTGAAAAATTGTGCATTTTAAGCTATTTAAAAGCAATTTATGTGCTTAATCTCCAAGTCCCCAGTAATAGCTGGCACTTAATACATAGCTGTCTCACCTGACTTTTCACCCAGCCAAGTGAGACAGCTCTGTATTAGATATTATTTAACTAATATCTAGTATAGCAAGAATAGTGTTATGAATCTGAATGGTCCCAATTGACACCAGTTTGCTACTCCCAATTGATTTGTAAGTCATTACATTTCTATGTTTTTATCCCCCCATTTTTCACATTTACTTCCTCAACGGGACTCCGCTTCTGCAAAGGCAGGTGTTTAAGGAGCTGAAATGAGTGGGCTTCAATAATCTTTATGCATTTTCTATCTTGCACTTACCTGCAGGTGAATAGTGCGACGTATGAAATACTTGGTGATTACAGAGCTCTGTACTAATGGTGATTGGCAGATTGGTGCCACTTGATACCGTTTTGGATTAGAGCAGGAGATATTGGTACACCTGACATTCCTTCCAGTACACTTCCAATATGGCGAACTGTTTGAAAAGGGGGAAAATATTTTTGAGGTAAAAAAATTCCATGACTGGCATTAAATGTTGTGGTAATTTCCATGGCTGCAGAATTGTGGAGCACTAAAGGACGTGGCCTCGGTAAAAAGACTGATTTGATCCACAGGGTCAAATGACTACTCTGAATAGTCAAGTAGCAAGCTTTCACTATTCTGTAATTCCCCTGCTCCAACTGCATGTTTCCAGTGATAAACGGAGGTCATATTCAACAACAACAACAACTTGTATTTATATGGCGCCTTTAACGCAGTAAAATGTCCCAAGGTGCTTCACAGGACCGATTATCGAACAGATTTTGACACCAAGCTATATAAGGAGATATTCGGGCAGAGAATCAAAAGCTTGGTGAGAGAGGTAGGTTTTAAGGAGCGCCTGAAAGAAGGAAAGAGAGCTAATGAGGTGGAGAGGTTTCGGGAGGGAATTCCAGAGCTCAGGGCCCAGGCAGCTGAAGGCACAGCTGCCAATGATGGAAGGATTAAAATCACGAATGCTCAAGAAGTCAGAATTGGAAGAGTGCAAGGATCTCGGAGGATTTTAGGGCTGGAGGAGATTTTCATCCTAAAATCTGATAATCAGAGTGATCTAAATGTAAGAATGGCATATGATTTATTTTTTCATTGCCAGCTTTGTGAAGCAGGGAAGTTCCACTGACATAAGTGCATTTAAGTACCTAGGTTGCATATTGAGTCTGAGCATCAATACAACTGGCACATACTCAGCTCTGTCGCAAATCTACCTATTTCCCCGGGACCATGGAGAAAGCGGAGAGGGGGTGAAGGGGAGTATTTCCGGACAGGAAACCGGGAAGTAAGGATTTCCCAGATGTCCTGCTGAAGTTAATAGCAGGATGCCCCTTAAATTTTATCATCAGGTTTCCCGCCTGACAACCAGCCTTATTGACAGGACGGCTGCCTGCTGAGTGGGAAAGCCTGTGGCACAAGGCCGCAGCTGGGGAGCAGAGAGGTCAGAGAGGGTGGGGGGAGAAGGAGATTGCTGGGCCGGGGTGGGGGAAGAGATCATGGTCCTGAGGGGTGAGAGGTCGTGGAGGTTGGGTGGGGGAGATGAGACGTGGGAGGTTGTCGGCCGATGAAGAAGTCTGCAAAGAGGTTTGCTTTTTGGGTCTGGAGGAAACACCCCTGGCCCATTTAACTGCATTCTCAAATTATATCTATTAATAATCTGTAATTAAAACTGAACACTTGGATCCTTTATTTTGCAGTTTCAAAGCAAAATGTTTTAGCCCTTTCGTGTAGCCTCCGATGAATAACTTGACCACTTTATGCATTAAAGGGACCACAATAGTGTGTGAACTCTGTGATTTAAAAATGTAATTAAAGTTAGTAAAAAAAAGTGTTAAAATTACTGTGAAGGCAGTGATGTTATTGTAATGTTTCTCTGAAAATTAATTATTTTGGATAATAATGAATAGCCGGAGTGATTAGAAAGAAATATTTGCATGCTTGATGAGGTTCAGGTAATATGAATTGTCAGAGCAAAGCTTGAATCATCCTTTACCTTAATTCCAATATTTGACTGTTTCCTTCCTAATTGGTTATTTCTGTTCCATTTTTCAGAAATAAATATTTGAGTTTGTGCAGGCAGCTTATTTTGTTTTCAGACACTTTATGTTCACGAGTTTCCTGACAGACATCAGCTGCTTGTCTGTCCGATTCGGCTGATGTTTGGTGTTCACGGTGAAGGAGTAATTTTGTGGAACTACCACTCTGATCACTGGAATTTAATCTTGCGCTTGAATATGAGGATATATAATTTCCTTATAACTTTGAATATATAATTTGTAATAAATTTATTGCAGTTCTAAGCGACAAGGGTGTCAAACACACAACAAACAAACAGACATGATTTCCAATTTGGATTAAAATTATAATCAGCTCAATGTTTGTGCTCAGCAATGTCACAAATGAAGGATTTTGATCATCTCCCTTTAATTCTTCCACTGTGCTCCCACCCTTGCCTCTCTTTCCCCTCTTCTCTCCCCTCCCCATACTTTCGTCTTTCCTTTAGATTTTCTTTTTTGCTTAATTTTTAGTTGCAGATGTATGGGATGTGAATGCGAGTGAAAGTTACTGAGATGATTGTAGACATTAAGATCAGCTACTTCTTGGAGTAAAATGATTGGTGTGCTGCTGAGACTCGGCAAATATCATCTGTGGAAAGTAATGATAGGGCCAAATAATGGACCTATGGGAATGAAGTTCTGTTTGATTAACTCTTGTGATAAGTGTTTGGCAGATCTTTCCCTTGGAAGATTAAATTGGTGGATTGGAATTCATGAGGCATAGTTTGTAGAAGGAGTGGGCTTGATGGGCCAAATGGCTTTTTCTGGTTCCCTGCTTCCTTCTCTAACCCACATCTCTGTCTTAATTCCCTCAGTGTGTGCAATCTTCTTCTTTTCCTCCTTTTTTTAATCTGTGCAGGCACAGTTTATTCATTTTGGACAACCTTGGCGACCTGACACCAGCTATGTTTTTGTGATTTTTCCCTCTTCCTCCCCCACAGCAAAATGCCCAAGATCAGGAACTTGAAGCAGTACCACTGTGCCATCCATTTCCTTGACTCTTGCTGGTATTTAAAGTTCAAAATGGATTTTGAACTTTGCTGAAAATATTTTTTGTAAGCTACAGGTATTGTAAAGCACTAATCCTGGGAGTTATACAGCAGAAGCAGACTACATAGTTCTTTGTGATGTTCCCATTCCCAGAATTGAAGATATTGTGGCCCTGAATTTGCGGCCCCTATGGGCGGGCGCGTACGAGGTGCGCAAGCGCCTGGAGGGGACCCCGCAGGTTGTGGGTTTAGGTATGCGAAGCGCATGTGCCTAAACCTGAAACTTGCGATCTGTTAAGAATCCTCTTGACAGATCACACGCATCCGGAAGAAAAGAGCCTCCGTGGGCGGAGAGTTGGGCTATTTGCCCAACTTCTGCCCAGTGAATGCCCTTGAAATTCTTAGGACTGATAAAAGCTCTTATCAGTGTAAGACTTTTAAAGGACAGAAAAATAATTTTTTTCAATAATTTAAAGATTTAAAATCCTGTTAAATAAGGTGTTTATTTTTAGACCCTTTAAAATAAATACATTTATTTTTCAAAAAATTAAATTTTTGTTTTAAATAATTAATTAAAGTGCCTTTGGATTAATTTTAAATAGGTGATGTTTTAAAAAAATTATTTTAAGTGTTTGTATGTTTTTGTGGGTATTCCCATTCATACTTATGGTGATTTCTTATATACGGAACTCACCACAAATATGAATGAGAATAGCGCTACTTTGATTAGTTGGGCCGACCCATGTGATCCCAGAGACGCATGCGAAGCACACAAATCCCTGGGATACATGGGCCTCTAAGCAGGCCTTTGCTTAGAGGCCCAGGACCACAAGTCTCTGAACCTCCCGGACCACCAAGTAAGTTCATAGATATTTCTCAGGTTGGAGGCATACATCCACCTCCGGTTGCAATTTCTGAGCCAATATTTGCCTACAGGCTCTATTTCTCCAATCAGAGTGCCAATTATTACCATCGTCTCCAGTTGGACAGGATATCGAGGCACTGGCGAAGGCAAAAAAGATTTGCTAAAAAGGTACAAAGGTACAACCTTTCAGTTCTGGTATCAATCAGGAAAGATTGAACAGGCTGGGGCTCTTTTCTCTAGAAAAGAGAAGGCTGAGGGCTGACCTGATGGCGGTCTTCAAGATTATGAAAAGGTTTGAGAAGGTAGACTTGGGGAAGATGTTTCTACTCACAGGCGAGGCCAGAACTCGGGGCCATAAATATATGGTGGTACTAATAAATTCAACAGGGAATTCAGGAAAAGCTTCTTTACCCAGAGGGTGATTAGAACTCGCCACCAGTGGTTGAAGCTGATAGCATAGAGGCACTCAAGAGGAAGCTAGGTGAGCATGAGGGAGAAAGGTATAGAAGGATATGTTGCTGGGATTAGATGAAGAGGGGTGCGAGGAGCATAAACACCTGCATGGACCTGTTGGGCTGAATGGCCTGTTTCTGGGCTGTAAATACTTTGTAACGTTAAGACCTGGATGAGCTAAAATTTCCTCTCGTGAAATGTTACAAATCCAAAGCTATGCCCTTCAGTTCATACAAACAACAATGTGATTCCACACTCAACTCCATCCACCTCTCCATCTGCAACCTCAGGCTAACGCCAAAGGCATGGAACCTTGGTGTACTGCTCAACCCCTACTCAGCTTCCTCTTCCACATCAATCCATCATCAAGACTACTTTCTTTCACCTTTGCAATATCGACTACTCCATCCCTCCTCTTCCACTGTCATCGCCAAAACCCTAATCCACACATTTAAGAAAGAAAGAACTTGCATTTCTATAGCGCCCTTCACAACCTCAATGTTCCAAAGCGCTTTACAGCCAATGGAGTACTTTTTGAAGTGTAGTTCCCATTGTAATGTAGAGAAACGCGGCAGTCAATTTGCGCACAGCAAGGTCCCGCAGACAGCAATAAGACGAAGAATAGAGAATCGGCTTTAAGATTCTCATGCTTGCCTTCAAATCTCTCCGTGGTCTCACCCTTCCCTACCTCTGTGATGATCTTCAGCCCTGTGTCGCGGTGCAGACCATCCTGTCCTCCAACATTGCCTAGCTGTTCTCCGCTCCCTCCATTCCACCATCAGCAACCGCAAAGCAACCATACCCTATGGAACTCCCTTCCTCAGAATCGTCACCTTGCCGTTTCTTTCCTGCTTTCAAAAGCCTGCTTAAGACGCTTCTCTTTGATCATACTTTTGCCCCCCTACCCGACCATCAACCTTGTCTCTCCTGATTGGTATTCTCTGTAAAGTGCTCTGTGATGTTTCTGTATGTAGTCAATGTTAGAGAAATGCCAAGTTTTTTGAGAAGCACTTGGAAGTCGACTGTGATTAACGATTGCAATTTGTGATATTTATTATGGGGCAAATAAGCAAACTTTGATATAAAGTTGCAATAGATTGCTTACACTTTAAAAAAAAAAATTTGAAACCGCTGTCATTTTTTTAAAAAGGTTAATTTAAAGCTGTATTTCATTGACCATAAAACCCAACAGACAGTTAAATCTGGTAATTAATAGCATAAAGTACCGTTCTAATTTTGTGATCATTGTTAATGGCTGTCAATCAACTTTGCGGGCCCAAAAAATGAACAGTGTCATTCTTTCAGGTCGTGAATTGTTGTTGGAGATTTTAAAAATGTCACATTTTACATTTTTAAATCTTTGTTCTTACTTTTCCTTTTTCTTTTTTTTCTCTCAATCCAATCTTTCTCTCCCTCTTTATTTTTCTTTCTATACCTGATTTGACACTGAATTCACCCTCCTTCTCAGTCCTTCCTCTGTTTATTTCTCAATCCTTCAATCCCATTGGTTTAGGAGATGTACCATTGGTCCTGTTGTTCACCAAGGTCCCAGATGCCCCATTGCCCTCGCCACACTGACAGAGCAAAAATAGATTTGAACTGAAGGGTGCAGGAAAAAGTCTTAACTAGCGAGATGCCCGGCTCCAGAAGATTCCGGCCCATGGTTTTGTTAATGCTAAAATATTACCCTATAATATAAGTTTGTCTAAAGAGTACTTTACAGCAAGGCCCTTTTTTTGTCTGTTTATAAGGACAATCTATTTGTAGACTACATACCTCCATAAAACCATCAGAGTTTTATCAAGATAAGCATGCAATAAACTGACTGATTGTCAGAGATAAATGAAATGAGGTGTACTTGCAGCATTCTACTTTGGTGGTAAAGAATGTTTCTGATGCAGCTGAATTTGACCACATGCTATATTTATATAATCTAACACATTTGTGTGTGCTAGGCTGCTAGGAACTGTAAAACATGAACAGCCCAATGCTCGTAGAAATGATACAGCACTTACAGCTTGATTTGCGATCTTTTTCAATCTTAGTGTTACAATGCCATTGCTGAGGATTTCTTTATTGCACTTAGTTTTAGTATTTTATTCATGATTGTCTTCATTATGAAGTTCTATTGGAGACATTTTATTAAAAGATGGAATAACAACATGTTTTTAAACTGTTATATACAGTAACTTCCTGCTAATGTTATAACTACCGAACAAAGATGGTTTTCAAAACTTAAAGCCAAAATAAACAATGTTTTTTAGAAAAGGGTACTGCAGAGATTGTTTTTTTAAAAATGTGATTGTAGTTTTGATGGGAATGCTGGTGAACAGATCTTTGTCATATAATTGCAGTTTTATGTAGGTGGATGGAGGAGAATATTGTCTGTAATTTCTTTTTAGTTTTCATGGTCTGTCTAATCTAGGGTGACATTTGAAAGAACAGGAAATATGGAAATAAAAGTGGTGAGGGTTTCTGCATCCACCACTCTTCCAGGCAGCGAGTTCCAGATCCCCACAACCCTCTGCGTAAAGAAGCCCCCCCTCAAATCCCCTCTAAACCTTCCACCAACCACCTTAAAACTATGCCCCCTCGTAATAGATCACTCCACCAATGGAAATAGACCCTTACTATCCACTATGTCCAGGTCCTTCAATATTTTATACACCTCAATGAGGTCTCTGCTCAACCTCCTCTGTTCCAATGAGAATAAATCCAGCCGATCCAATCTGTCCTCATAACTAAGATTCTCCATTCCAGGCAGCATCCCAGTAAATCTCCTTTGCACCTTCTCGAGTGCAATCACGTCCTTCCTATAATCATCATCATAGGCAGTCCCTCGGAATCGAGGAGGACTTACTTCCACTCCCAAAGTGAGTTCTTTGGTGGCTGAACAGTCCGATACGAGAGCCACAGACCCTGTAACATTCGTCGGGGGAAGGGGTCGGTGGGGCTGGTTTGCCGCGTGCTCCTTCCTCTGCCTGCGCCTGGCCTCTTCATGCTCCTTGCGTCAAGTCTCAAAGAGCTCAACGCCCTCCTGGATGGACTTTCTCCACCTCGGGCGGTCTGCGGCCAGGGTCTCCCAGATGTCAGTGGTGATGTCGCACTTTACAGGGAGGCTTTGAGGGTGTCTTTATAACGTTTCCACTGTCCTCCTTTGGCTCATTTACCATGAAGGAGCTCCGCATAAAGCATTTGCTTCGGGAGTCTCGTATCTGGCATGCGAACTATGTGGCCTGCCCAGCGAAGCTCATTGAGTGTGGTCAGTGCTTCAATGCTGGGGATGTTAGCCTGGTCGAGGACACTGATGTTGGTGCGCCTGTCCTCCCAGGAGATTTGCAGAATCTTGCGGAGACATCGTTGGTGATATATCTCCAGCAACTTGGGGTGTCTTCTGTACATCGTCCATGCCTCAGACCCATACAGGAGGGCGGGTATTACTACAGCCCTGTAGACCATGAGTTTGGTGGTAGATTTGAGGGCCTGGTCTTCAAACACTCTTTTCCACAGGCAGCTGAAGGCTGCGCTGGCGCACTGGAGGCGATGCTGAATCTCCACATCAATCTCTGCCTTTGTTGTTAAGAGGCTCCCGAGATATGGGAAATGGTCCACGTTGTCCAGAGCCACATAGTGGACCTTGATGATTGGAGGGCAGTGCTGTGCGGCGATGACAGACTGGTGAAAAATCTTTGTCTTACGGATGTTAAGCGTAAGGCCCATGCTTTCATATCCCTCAGTGAATACATTGACTATATCCGAGTTCAGCCTCTGAATGTGCACAGATGCAGGCGTCGTCCGCATACTGCAGCTCAACGCCAGAGGTTGGGGTGATCTTGGACCCGGTCTGGACGCGGCCTAGGTTAAACAGCTTCCCACTGGTTCTGTAGTTTAGTTCCACTCCAGCGGGGAGCTTGTTGATTGTGAGGTGGAACATGGCGGCGAGGAAGATTGAGAAGAGGGTTGGAGCGATAACACAGCCCTGTTTGACCCCGGTCCGGACGTGGATTGGGTCTGTAATGGATCCGTTGGTAAGGATCTCGCCTGCATGTCATCGTGAAGCAGGCGAAGGATGTTGAAAAACGTTTGGGGGCATCCAAAACGGAGGACCCTCACGGTTGACAGTGTCAAAGGCCTTTGTAAGATCGAAAAAGGCCATGTATAAGGGCTGGCGCTGCTCCCTGCTTTTTTCCTGCAACTGTCGCGCTGTAAAGATCATGTCTGTTGTGCCCCGTAGGGGACAAAATCTGCATTTTGATTCCGGGAGGAGCTCCTTGGCCAGAGAGAAGACGATTGAGAAGAATTCGAGTGACAACTTTCCCAGTGGCTGAAAGCAGGGAGGTTCCCCTTTAGTTACCGCAGTCGGACTTGTCCCCCTTTTTAAAGATGGTCACAATCACTGCATCTCTCAGATCTCCTGGCATGCTCTCCTCCCTCCAGATGAGAGAGATGAGGCCATGTATCCGCGTCAACAGCGCTTCCCTGCCATATTTTAGTGCCTCAACAGGGATTCCATCCGCACCCGTAGCCTTGTTATTCTTGAGCTGTTTTATGGCTTTGCCTACCTCATGCAACATTGGAGTTTCACTGAGTTGGTGGCGGGTGGCATGCTGCGGGATGGAATCGAGAACACTCGAGTCAAAGGCAGTGTCTTGATTGAGGAGATCTTCAAAGTGCTCCTTCCATTGGGCCCTGATTCCTATAAAACGTCGACCAGAACTGCACCCAGTACTCCAGCTGTGGTCTAACCAAAGTATTATACAATTTAAGCATAACCTCCCTGCTCTTATATTCTATGCCTCGGCCAATAAAGGCAAGCATTCCGTATGCCTTCTTAACCACCTTATCCACTTGGCCTGCTACTTTCAGGGATCTGTGGACAAGCACTCCAAGGTCCCTTTGTTCATCTACACTATTAAGTGGCCTACCGCTTAATGTGTATATCCTTTCCTTATTAGCCCTCCCAAAGTGCATCACCTCACACCTTTCTGAATTAAATTCCATTTGCCACTGCTCTACCCACCTGACCAGTAAATTGATATCCTCCTGCAGTCCATGACTTTCCTCTTCATTATCAACCACACAGCCAATTTTAGTGTCATCTGCAAACTTCCTAATCATACTCCCTATATTCAAATCTAAATCGTTGATATATACCACAAAAAGCAAGGGACCCAGCACTGAGCCCTGCTGAACCCCACTAGAAACATCCTTCCAGTCACAAAAACATCCATCAATCATTACCTTTGCTTCCTACCTCCAAGCCAATTTTGGATCCAACTTGCCACTTTGCCCTATATCCCATGGGCTTTAACTTTCATGACCACTCTACCATGTGGGACCTTATCAAAAGCCTTGCTAAAGTTCATATATACTACATTGTACGCATTACCGTCATCGACCCTCTTGGTTAGCTCCTCAAAAAATTCAATCAGGTTAGTCAAACACCATCTTCCCTTAACAAATCCGTGCTGATTGTCCCTAATTAATCCTTGCCTTTCCAAATGCAGATTTATCCTGTCTTTCAAGATTTTTTCCAATAATTTTCCCACCACTGAGGTCAGGCTGACAGGCCTGTAATTACTCGGACTATCCCTTTGTCCCTTCTTAAACAAGGGTACGACATTAGCAGTCCTCCAATCCTCCGGAACCATGCCCAGATCCAAAAAGGAATGAAAAATGATGGTCAAGGCCTCTGCTATTTCCTCTTTTACTTCGCTCAACAGCCTGGGATGCATTTCATCTGGGCCTGGGGACTTATCTAGTTTCAAAACTGCTAAACCCCTTAATACTTCCTCTCTCACTATATTTATTTCATCCAGAGTATCACACTCCTCCTCGATAGCAGCACCTGCATTACCCCTTTCCTTTGTGAAAACAGATGCAAAGTATTTGTTAAGAACCCGACCAACATCTTCCGCCACCACACAAAGATTACCCTCATGGTTTCTAATAGGCCCTACCCTTTCTTTAGTTACCCTCTTACTCTAATATAGTTGTAGAACATCTTAGAGTTTTCCTTAATTTTACTGGCCAATAATTTCTCGTGCTCTCTCTTAGCATTCCTAATATCCGTATTAATTTTGCATCAGATCCACTTTAGTATAATCGCTCCACCATTAGAAGTCGTGTCTTCAGCTGCCTAGGTCCTAAACTCTGGAATTCCTCTCCTCCTTTAAGACGCTCCTTAAAACCGACCTCTTTGACCAAGCTTTTGGTTATCTATCCTAATATTTTTTATGTGGCTCAACGTAAAATTTTGTTTGATAACATTCCTGTGAAGCGCCTTGCTACATTAAAGGCGCCATATAAATACAGGTTGTTGTTGTTGTGAAACTTGTGTAATCCTGTCTGCTCTCTCCTAACCTCAAAATGTAGCCAGGAGTCAAAACAAACAAACATACATAAGGCTTTGTTTTGGATGGAGACCAACTTAAGAGCTGGACACAGAACTTGAGTCTACCAACTCACATTATTGTATGGCACTTAAGATGATATTAGTTTCATTGTACTTTCAAAATATGTACTATGCTTCGTGGAATCGTAGAATGATACTGCACAGAAGAAAGCCCATCGTGCCTGTGCCGGTTCTTTGGTAGAGCTATCCAATTAGTCCCACTCCCCGGCTCTTTTCCCCATAGCCTGCGAATCTTCCTCCTTCTCTTTAAAAGTTGCTCTTGAATCTGCTTCCACCGACCCTTCAGGCAGTGCATTGTGCATCATAACAATTCGCTTCATAAAAATAATTCTCCATATGTCACCTCTGGTTCTTTCACCAATTATGTGCCAATATCTTTTGCTGTGATTTAAAGGTGATGTGTGTTAGTCGTCAAGTAAGCTCCTCTTAGTGAAACTAACTTTTGCCGAAGCATTTGACCTCGCTCCACCATTGGCGGCCGTGACTTCAGTTGCCAAGGCCCTAAGCTCTGGAATTCCCTCCCGAAACCTCTCTACCTCGCTTTCCTCCTTTAAGGGGCTCCTTAAAACCTACCCCTGACCAAGTTCCTGTCCTAATATCTCCTTTTGTGGCTTGGTGCCAAATTTAGTTTCAGAAACGCTCCTGTGAAACGCCTTGGAATGTTTTACTTCGTCAAAAGTGCAGTATAAATGCAAGTTTTTGTTTACTTTTATTAGTTGTGGCAAAATAAATGACTGAGATAAACAATGAGTTCCTTTCAGTTCTGATTGCCTCCATTCTGTTTTGCTTCTAGTCGATGGATGTATCCACAGAGCTGCGGGGCCTAAATTGTTGTCAGCGTGCCGCCAACTAAACGGATGCAACACTGGAGATGCCAAAATTACACTGGGCTATGATCTTCCTGCAAAACGTGAGTACTTCCATTTTGTCTCAAGCAGCTGGTGGTGTATTGATGAGCACGTCTTCATTTTAGATAAGTTGTCTGCGGAAAAAGTTTTGGTGAGAAGCTGCTGCCCTCTTTGGTGTACAGATGGGGGATATTCACAATGATGTCCTTGTATATGCATTTAAAGTGTAAAGAGAGCCAGCTAATTATCTTGAATGCATCGGTTACACATCAGTGACTCAAAAGTTTTAACCTTCAGTAAAAGCTGATATAGCAGACAGCAGTGTGATTCTACTTCTGCAGCTGAAAGAAAGGAAATACGATACTGACATTTATTTTAGTGTTGAGCCTCCAAGTATTCTCTTTTTGATGGACCCTTCCTTGCAATTAATTCTGTTTTAATAGGAAGCTGTTTAAAATTTGAAGGATTTGTGCAGTGAATCAGACTTTGGATTTGCTCTTTTGGTGTTGAAATTAAATGCGTTATTTTCTATTTTGCTTTGTGATGACGTGTCTGCTTTGTCTACCAATATCTTAATGCTGTGATTAATGGTGATACGTGTTAGTCGTGAAGTAACCTCTTGAAAGTGAGAAGAGCGTTTGGTTAAGTATTTGACCTCGAGCATGTTGCAAGTTGAAAATATTGTTTCAAAAATCCTTCCAATTTTTGCAATAATCCCACTGTGTAAAAGTTGATTCCTTCTTCATCTGAAACTTCAAAGTCGAGTATGCTGTACGAGATATTGGTGAAGGTGTCTTTGTATTGAGTCTGCTTTCAAACTCATCGGAAGGGTTATTTTAAGGTTGTTGGTGCAGGTTTCCTTGGTTTCAGTCTTCCAGGAGTTGCCTACTTTTCATATAATATAAATGAGTGAGTTAAAAAATTAGTTGCTATGATTTTTTATTGAAATAACATGTAACAAAGTGTGGCTGCACACATGGCCCTTTTGTGTGTATTCTTTCAGTCGAGCTCTTGATACGAACAAACTTGACTGTCTAAAGCTGAATTTATTTATTGTTCAAGCTTCATTGAGAAAGGTGTCTTTGGCTTACAAAATGGATTATCATTCTTACTTTTGGCACATCCTTCGGCTACAATGGTGTAGATGTAAGAACCAGAAAATTGGTTTTCATTCAAAATCCGAGTACAGATTGTATATGTTGATATCTTATTATCGTGAAAGGATAACTTCCTCTAGCCCTTACAACCATCCGAGATCTCTGCGCTCCTCCAATTCTGGCCTCTTGCGCATCCCAGATTTTAATTGCTCCACCATTGGTGACTGTGCCTTCAGCTGCCTGGGCCCTAAGCTCTGGAATTCCCTCCCTAAACCTCTCTGTCTTTCTAGCTCTCTGTTCTTCTTTAAGATGCATCTTAGAACCTAGCTGTCCTAATATCTCCTTATGTGGCTCGTGTCAAATTTTGATTGATGATGCTCTTGTGAAGTGTCCTGGGATGTATTGCAACGTTAAAGATGCTATATCAATGTAAGTTGTTTATAATTAGATTGATCATCATAAATAGAACATCGAACTACAATTTACAGTCCAGTTCGATAAATGATTATCTTCCTAGCCAGAACTGGTGAAATTAAGCTCCAATCTGAAATAAGCAAGTACATTTTTCCAGAGCTCAGCAAAAATAAGGCGTCAAAAATCCTCAGCCCTTCTGACGTACTCCCACCATAACTTGCGCATGAGTCCACTGGAAGGACTGTAAGTTGGATCAGGACCTGGCCTAAAGTAAGAATTCCTGATCAATCTTGTGATTGATAGAGCCTCCGCCTGTCCTAAACAAGGCCAACAGTCTTGGAAGGGGTAGGGCCAGGGACTCCTTAATTGAGAACTGGTTACTTTTATGGCCCTCACAAGAATCCGTTGGACATTGGCGGTGTGTAACAACCATCCATAGGTCAAAGTAGACCCCACCTGGGGGTCCAGGTCAGGACTTTGGCCTGGACCCATGAAGTAAAAGCAACCAAGTCCTTTCTTGACAAATCTTCTGGACTTTTTTGAGGATGTAACTAGAAGCGTGGACAAGGGAGAACCAGTGGATGTGGTGTATTTGGACTTTCAAAAGGCATTTGACAAGGCCCCACATAAGAGATTGGTGTGCAAAATCACAGCACATGGTATTGGGGTTAACATACTGGTGTGGATAGAGAACTGGTTGGCAGACAGGAAGCAGAGAGTCGGGATAAACGGGTCCTTTTCGGAATGGGAGGCAGTGACTAGTGGAGTGCCGCAGGGCTCAGTGCTGGGACCCCAGCACTTTACAATATACATTAATGATTTGGATGAAGGAATTGAGTGTAATATCTCCAAGTTTGCAGATGACACTAAACTGGGTGGCGGTGTGAGCTGTGAGGAGGATGCTAAGAGGCTGCAGGGTGATTTGGACAGGTTAGGTTAATGGGCAAATGCATGGCAGATGCAGTATAATGTGGATAAATGTGAGGTTATCCGCTTTGGGGGCAAAAACACGAAGGCAGAATAGGAAAAGGGGAGGTGCAATGAGGCCTGGGTGTCATGATGCATCAGTCATTGAAAGTTGGCAGGCAGGTACAGCAGGCGGTGAAGAAGGCAAATGGCATGTTGACCTTCATAGCTAGGGAATTTGAGTATAGGAGCAGGGAGGTCTTGCTGCAGTTATACAGGGCCTTGGTGAGGACTCACCTGGAATATTGTGTTCAGTTTTGATCTCCTAATCTGAGGAAGGACGTTCTTGCTATTGAGGGAGTGCAGCGAAGGTTCACCAGACTGATTCCAGGGATGGCTGGACTGACATATGAGGAGAGACTGGATCAACTGGGCCTTTATACACTGGAGTTTAGAAGGATGAGAGGGGATCTCATAGAAACGTATAAGATTCTGACGGGACGGGATAGATTAGATGCGGGAAGAATGTTCCCGATGTTGGGGAAGTCCAGAACCAGAGGACACAGTCTGAGGATAAGGGGTAGGCCATTTAGGACTGAGATGAGGAGAAACTTCTTCACTCAGAGAGTTGTTAACCTGTGGAATTCCCTGCCGCAGAGAGTTGTTGATGCCAATTCATTGGATATATTCAAGAGGGAGTTAGATATGGCCTTACGGCTAAAGGGATCAAGGGATATGGAGAGAAAGCAGGAAAGGTGTACTGAGGTGAATGATCAGCCATGATATTATTGAATGGCGGTGCAGGCTCGAAGGGCCGAATGGCCTACTCCTGCACCTATTTTCTATGTTTCGATGTTTCTTGGAGGGGATGGCGGAGTGGAGGATGTTAAAGGAGATATCCATCTTCATCCCGAATCCAGCTACCTGTGCTGGACTTGTTGGTCTCTTTAACATGCCAGGAGCCTTGAATGTAACTGTGGTAGTGCAGGTGCCCATCATTGCCACATGAAACAAGGGACCCCAGATACCCAGTGAACCTTGGAGCTGGAAGACCTGGGCAGATGCATCTTGGCATTTGCAGATTTACAGGGTTCACGGGGTTGGGGGTAATATATTGGCATGGGTCGAGGATTGGCTAACGAACGGAGTCAGGATAAATGGTTCATTCTCAGGTTGGCAATCAGTAACTAGTGGGGTGCCGCAGGAATCAGTGCTGGGACCCCAACTATTTATCATCTATATTAATGACTTGAAAGAAGGGACCGAGTGTAACATAACCAAGTTTGCTGACGATACAAAGATGGGAGGAAAAGCAATGTGTGAGGAGGACACACAAAATCTGCAAAAGGACATAGACAGGCGAAGTAAGTGGGCAAAAATTTGACAGATGGAGTATAATGTTGGAAAGTGTGACGTCATGCACTTTGGCAGAAATAATCAAAGAGCTAGTTATTATTTAAATGGCGAAAGATTGTGAAGTGCTGTAATACAGCGGTACCTGGGGGTACTTGTGCATGAAACACAAAAGGTTAGTATGCAGGTACAGCAAATGATCAGAAGGCCAATGGTATCGGCCTTTATTGCAAAGGGGATGGAGTATAAAAGCAGGGAAGTCTTGCTGCAGTTATACAGGGTATTGGTGAGGCCACACCTGGAATACTGCGTGCAGTTTTGGTTTCCATATTTATGAAATGATATACTTGCTTTGGAAGCAGTTCAGAGAAGGTTCACTAGGTTGATTCCAGGGCTGAGGGGGTTGACTTATGAGGAAAGGTTGTTTTGGTTGGGCTCTACTCATTGGAATTCAGAAGAATGAGAGGTGATCTTATCAAAACGTATAAGATTATGAGGGGGCTTGACAAGGTGGATGCAGAGAGGATGTTACCACTGATGGGGGAGACTAGGACTAGAGGGCATAATCTTAGAATAAGGGGCCGCCCATTTAAAACTGAGATGAGGAGAAATTTCTTCTCTCAGAGGGTTGTAAATCTGTTGAATTTGCTGCCTCAGAGCTGTGGAAGCTAGGATATTGAATAAATTTAAGACAGAGATGGACAGTTTTTTAACCGATAAGGGAATAAGGGCTTATGGGGACCGGGCGGGGAAGTGGACCTGAGTCCATGACCAGATCAACCAAGATCGTATAAAATGGTGGAGCAGGCTTGAGGGGCCGTATGGCTACTCATGCTCCTATTTCTTATGTTCTTATTATGTGTCGAGCTTCTACAGCTCGAGGTGTTGCGGCTAACAAAAGTTGGACTGCAGTGAACCATCCACCCCAAACCTTAAGTATGTTGCTTCAGGTAGATTAATAGCTTCAGCATGTACAAATCAGGCAAAATAATTTTGGGAATTGCAAAAAAATATACAAGTACAGTGAACTGACAGGAAAGTGCAATTATATTCTGGTTATCTGAGTTCATTATATAATGTCTTGAGCACCATGCATGAAGGAAGATAATGAGGGCATTTTTTTGTTCGAATAGGTTGAAGCGAGATTGACACGTTATATGCATTGTTAGTTATAGGTGAGAAATTAGATATATATTTTAGTTTTTGTATAGTATTATTGCCGAAAACCAGCGAATGTGGTTTTCCTAACTCGTGGCAAGGGCAATTTCTGGATTTTGCTGGAAAACGAATTCGTTTGATGGGTAAGGATAATTGGATATATTGCCCCCAATCACTAAATACTTGCAGGGAAGAAATGTTACAGTGCTGTGAGGAAAGAGCAAGGGATTAATTGGACAGCTTTACCAAAGAGTCGGTGCCGGCAAAAATGGCCTCCTTCTGTGCTGTATCATTCTATGATTTTAACCCCACCACCTGAACTGTGTTCAGTCGCCCGATAATCCTGGCAGGAGGCACGGTCAATCTTGAGGGACCAGGCTTCATCAGTATAGGGTTGGCGGAAAATAAGCACCTGGGGCAGCTCTGGTCTGCTGCAGTATTGGGAGTCCAAGGTAGGTTCTCGGAGGTGAGTGGGACCCGGTGTGGCAACAGCCCAGGTTGTTTTTGTGAATCCTACAGGAGCACTTTTGCTCTGAGCCCATAGAAATAAATTCAAACTTGCCTACTTGGTTCCGCTTCAGCTGAACCACCAGCTGATACTGGGTGGAGTGTTTGAGGCAATCGGAGTTCAACATACAACAACAACTTGTATTTCTACAGTGTCTTTAACGGAGTAAAACGTCCCAAGGTGCTTCACAGGAGCATTCTAAAACAAAATTTGACACTGAGCAATGTAAGAAGATATTAGGGCAAATGATCAAAAGCTTGCTCAAAGAGGTCGGTATTAAGGCATTTCTTACAGGAGGACAGAGAGGCGGAGAGGTTGAGAGTGGGAATTCCAGAACTTGGGGCCTAGGTAGCTGTAGGCACTGTCACCGATGGGGGAGTGATTACAATCAGGGATGTTCAAGAGGCCAGAATTAGAGGAGCACAGATATCTCGGGGTGGGGGGCATTGGGGGTTGTCGGGCTGGAGGAGATTACAGAGATAGGGAAGGCAAGGCCAAAGAGGAATTTGAAAACAAGGAAGAGAATTTTAAAATCTTAGGCGTTATGTCATAGGAGCGCAATTTGCATTTTGAAACAGATGACCGGATGACTCAGGTGGGTGCTCTGGCCATCTGGCAGTCAGCCCTGGGGAATACAGCGATAACCACACCATGAGTGGGAATGGAGCAGTAGATCATTCCCCACTATTTTCAGGGAACAGCCCTGTTTCTGCCATCCCAGAAGCCATAAAACCACTCCCAATGTTTCTTATTGATCTTGCTTCGCGGCTTGAGGTGTCAGCCATGGCTCAATGTGTAACACTCCTCTGAGTCAGAAGGTTGTGGGTTCAAGTCCCAGAATTCAGCAGAACTAGAGCACCAGTGCAGTACTGACAGACGCTATCTTTCAGATGAAATGTTAAACCGAGGCCCTGTCTGCCCTAAAGGATCACATGGCACTCTTTCGAAGAATACCAGGTGGGTTCTGCCCTGCGTCCTGGCCAATATTTGTCTCTTAATCAACATCACTAAAATAGATTATCTGGTTATTATCATAGTGCTATTTGCAGGATCTTGCTGTGTACAATTGGCTGCAGTATTCCCTACATAGCAACACAGTGATTACACTTGAGAATACTTGACTGGCTGTAAAATGATTTGGGACGCCCTGAGGTTGTGAAAGATGGGCTAGAAATGTAAGTGTTTCGTTCTTGCTTCAACTTGGTATATAAATATTGAAAACCTGATATAAAGACAAGCTTCCTTACTTGAGGAAAATCTGAATGAACAGAATTATCCGTTTCAAAACAAATCCTATTCAGTGTATTGTTTTCTTAAAGAGGTGAAATATCATGTGCTCAAGGAGCATTCAGTAGATTGTTTACTGTGTGGCAGTGACCTGGAGAGATCGAGTGGGTTGCTTGCTCCTTGGACTTTTGCTCCATTATAAATCAAAATGGACGGCGGTCACCTGACGAAATGGCCTACTCTTGCTGTTTTATAAGTTAAACATGACATCTCAGTGCATTCGTGGCATCTCTTGTGGAGACCAGAGACCATTTACCTTTGGTAGTTTGATAAAGTAACTGCCTGAAACAGTATTCAAGCAATATTTCGGTTTAGAAAGGTGAAATCCTTTAAAAAGGTATGAGTTAAGCTGTGTTTTTTTTCATAGAATCAGAGATGGCAAGATTGATGTGAATTAACTTACCTAAAATTGACTTTTTCATTGGTGGTATATAAAAGTATTTTATGGAAAAAATTTGAATTGTTTTCTGGGAACTATAAATTGTTTCCCAAGGTTATGATCTCGTGATGGTAACAAAATAGTTATTGGATTTTATTGGGTGGGGGGGTTTCTCATTATACTTGAGCACAAGTTTCTGCTATTGTTTAATTTGAGTTTTTAAACAGAAGAACTTTTTCAGTTTATGATTCCATGTATAATTACTTTTCAGAAATTGAGATATTGGCAAACTGAAGCTGGGAGTCAAGTTGAGACTGAAATGCGGCTGTAGAATAATTACCATACACTGTATTTATTCCGTGCATTACTGATTTACTTTCAAAGTCTTTGCAGTGGCGTAGGCAGGATATTTTTCTGGTGTTGTTTGTCTATGAGCTCCACCCTCCAAAAAAAATTACTTCAAATGGTTTATTTTTCAAATAGGAATTTTCAATGAGTTTCATATACCTGTAGAAACATTAGTAGTTCCATTAATCTAATAAAGCAAATGAAAAGAAAAACACAAAAACAGTCTTGTCGAACAAAACCTGTGAAGGGTGAAGAACAGTTGCAGGTGATGTTCCGCTAGTGTATCAATAACTTTTCTATGATTCACTGCAATATCCAATGAACATTTAGAAGCGCGACCCCAACTAATCAGTTTTCACCGGTCGAATTGCGGAACTGACCAGCTCTGGAGCCAAGGTATGTCCTTTCGTAAGAAGTAGTGGTCCGATTTAAAGAAAGTATGTAGACATTTTGGGGGGAGGGTGGTGAGTGTTTCGTGGTGTGGATTTAAGTGATAAATATGCCTGGAGGTTTGGACATGGGAAAAAAACAAGGCAGAATAAGATAAAGGCCTCAAAATATTTTGGAAACTGTTAGTTTGGATTAGTAACTCAAACTAAAAAAAATGTAAAAGGAAAAATTTGATTGCTGCTTTTTGCCATTTGGGAATATAATCCTCATCTTTCAATATATAAATTCACTCCCATTTGATTAGCCCATTTGTGAATCTGTGCCTTGACTTGACGATGATTAGATGAAGCTGCCGGTAGTCACGGATTGGGCACACACTTGCAATGTTGGAAGTAGTGCTGCAATGCTGTTGGATGCGGCTGCTATCCTACTTGGGGCGGCTGCTAATCAAAGGGTTTTTCTATAATTTGATTTTGAAAACAATCAGAGCTCCTCAGCAGCCAGCAGGATTCTCTCGCATCCTGCAGCTCCAGAGCAGATCTCCAAATCGTCCAAATTCATGGTCTCCGCTGTTTCCTGTGTAGCCACTCCAGGTTCACTCAGGAACATTGCCATGTAATTGATATTGCCATAATGACCTAGCAGCACGGAAGACCGGATTCAGGGATCTCCATGGGAGGGGCTGGGGGCATTAAAACTAATGTTTCCATAAAAAAATTTAATTAAATAACGTGTGTTTTTTTTGTATAGAATGGGGGAATGCTGGAACAAAAGGTACACCCACTGCCCCTAAAATTTCCTCATAGGCGTTCAAAATCATTGATTAGTAAAGATATATTTTAAGTTAAATAGAATTGTTTTGGCACAGATGTACTTTTTTTGTGAATTTAAAATATGTGCTTTACCAAAATTATGATTAATCTATTTTCAGAAGGATAAAAACTGGGACATTATTGACCTCTGAGTAAGTTCCATCCTTAACCATTAGATTTAAAATTTATAATGCACTGCATTTTGGAGAAAAGCAAGATCCCTGGTTAAAATTCTTATTTTACTGCCTTGGTGAACAGGCATTTGTAATGTTGATCCTCAGTTTGAAACGGCAGAATTCTGCGTAATCCTCTTCGCCAATATTTTTGTTCATATATTGGAAGATGCTTCAACTGATAGTCATGTGTACTAAAAGAGCTGTCGTGTGTGACCCATTAACAAGGACGTTGTTTGCAATGGTTTTCCAACTCGGTGTAAATGGCTAGAGCAAGGTGACTCGAGTGTTGATCTGTACATAATGCTGGCTATTAATCATCAGTAGTTCATGGTTGAGAGTAATACAGGGATTGACATTAGGTTTACTTCCCACATTCATAATCACTGGGGCAATGAGGAAATGTGCCCACCTGAGTGAGACTGTTTTCCACTGACTGCAGTTTTCCAAATGGGTTCCATAAATCAGAAATCTGCTGGTTGATCATGTTTGCAAGGTAAAGAGCATATTTTGGTGCCAGAGAAAACAGCAGGGAAGTCGATAAATATTCCGAATTAAGCAACACAAGACTTGCTATACAAAATGGGAGTTGCAATTAAATATAAAATAACTCTTCATGATCTTGTGTTATGCATCATATTCACATACCCTGCTGTCTGGTCTGGATGTTTTCTAAAGGCAGAACAATAGATGAGACTGTACATGCCACAAACACCTTTTAAATATGCAAAGTACGTGATATTTTCATCACAGCTTGGATTTTGAGTTCATTGGGTTTTTTTAAAATATAAACCATATACAGTTTAGTCATACACAATCAATGCACAAAGTGTTTCTAGCTTAGAAATAGGAGACACCCTTTGTCTATCATCTCGAGCAATTATGTTTTAAATTCTTGTTATGTGGGGAAAGTACAATATTACTGGTAAGTTTATCTGAATGTTACTTTTTTGCATTACATTTCCACACATATAGGTGGGAAAAGGCTTATGTGGAGCATAAACGCCAGCCCAGTTGGGTCGAATGGCCTATTTCTGTTCTGTAAAATTCTATGTAATATGTACATTTAGTTTTCTACTTACAGCTCTCAAGTAAAAGTATTCACACCACTCTCAAAATGATGCCTCGAAAAACTTTCATAAAATTGCACCAGCATTCACCACAAAGGTGACTGGCCTGTTTTAAAGTAATTTATTACAAACTGTTTGTTTTAACAAAGAAAACAGTCGTTGGTTAATGTGATGTGTTCTCATCTCAGCTGGAAAGCTCAAAATGGCAATACTTTTGAAAAGTGCTAAACTTCACTCTTCAGTAAACCTGATTGAAACGAATTACTAATACAGGTTGAGCGTCCAAAATCCGGAATTGAAACGTTCCGGAATCGGGACTCCGGACCGATTGGTGGCAGGGTCGTCTGGAATCCGTAAAATGTTCCGGAATCCGGACCCGTCAGACCTGCCGACCTCGAGGTACCGCCGCTGACCGACCTCGGGCCTCACCTCACTGCCCCTCGCATCGCCACTGCCCGACCTCGGGACCCGCCTCACCGCTGCCCGACCTCTAGCCTCGCTTCGCTGCCACGGCCCTTGCCTCAAGGCCTCCTCGCCGGCCTGCCCGAACATCACCTTGACGGCGGGGCCCGCCCAACCAGCTCCTCGGCGGCAGAGCCCGCCCAAGCACTTCTCTGGCGGCAGGCACCACCTGAACATCTCCTCGACGGCGGGGCCCGCCAGAGCACTTCCCTGGTGGTGGGGCCCCTCCGGAACTCTCTGGTGGCGGGGCCCGCCTGAACTCTTCTTTAGCAGCGGGGCCTGCCCGAAGTCTTCTCCGGCGGTGCGGCCCCAGCCAGCAACCCGAACAGCTTCTCGACGAGCCCCCCCACACGCCTACTGACGTTCCGAAATCCAGAGATCATAGAAAAGAGGTGCAGGAATAGGCCATTCGGCCCTTCGAGCCTGCACCACCATTCAATAAGATCATGACTGGTCATTCACCTCAGTACCCCTTTCCTGCTTTCTCTCCATACCCCTTGATCCCTTTAGCTGTAAGGGCCATATCTAACTCCCTCTTGAATATATCCAATGAACTGGCATCAACAACACTCTGCGGTAGGGAATTCCACAGGTTAACAACTCTCTGAGTGAAGAAATTTCTCCTCATCTCAGTCGTAAATGGCTTACCCCTTATCCTTAGACTATGTCCCCTGGTTCTGGACATCCCCAACATCGGGAACATTCTTCCAGCATCTAACCTGTCCAGTCCTGTCAGAATTTTATATGTTTCTATGAGATCCCCTCTCATCCTTCTAAACTCCAGTGAATACAGGCCCAGTCGATCTAGTCTCTCCTCATATGTCAGTCCTGCCATCCCGGGAATCAGTCTGGTGAACCTTCGCTGCACTCCCTCAATAGCAAGAACGTCCTTCCTCAGATTAGGAGACTAAAACTGAACACAATATTCCAGATGAGGCCTCACCAAGGCCCTGTACAACTGCAGTAAGACCTCCCTGCTCCTATACTCAAATCCCCTAGCTATGAAGGCCAATACACCATTTGCCTTCTTCACCGCCTGCTGTACCTGCATGCCAACTTTCAATAATTGATGTATCATGACACCCAGACCTCGTTGCACCTCCCCTTTTCCTAATCTGCCGTCATTCAGATAATCTGCTTTCGTGTTTTTGCCACCAAAGTGGACAACCTCACATTTATCCACATTATACTGCATCTGCCATACATTTGCCCACTCACCTAACCTGTCCAAGTCATCCTGCAGCCTCTTCACATTCTCCTCACAGCTCACACCGCCACCCAGCTTAGTGTCATCCGCAAACTTGGAGATATTACACTCAATTCCTTCATCTAAATCATTAATGTATATTGTAAAGAGCTGGGGTCCCAGCACTGAGCCCTGCGGCACCCAACTAGTCACTGCCTGCCATTCTGAAAAGGACCCGTTTATCCTGACTCTCTGCTTCCTGTCTGCCAACCAGTTCTCTATCCACGTCAGAACATTACCCCCAATACCATGCGCTTTAATTTTGCACACCAATCTCTTGTGTGGGACCTTGTCAAAAGCCTTTTGAAAGTCCAAATACACCACATCCACTGGTTCTCCCTTGTCCACTCTACTAGTTACATCCTCAAAATTCTAGAAGATTTGTCAAGCATGATTTCCCTTTCATAAATCCATGGTGACTTGTACCGATCCTGTCACTGCTTTCCAAATGCGCTGCTATTTCATCTTTAATAATTGGTGCCAACATTTTCCCCACTCCTGATGTCAGGCTAACCGGTCTATAATTACCTGTTTTCTCTTTCCCTCCTTTTTTAAAAAGTGGTGTTACATTAGCTACCCCTCAGTCCATAGGAACTGATCCAGAGTCGATAGACTGTTGGAAAATGATCACCAATGCATCCACTATTTCTAGGGCCACTTCCTTAAGTACTCTGAGATGCAGACCATCAGGCCCCGGGGATTTATCGGCCTTCAATCCCATCAATTTCCCTAACACAATTTCACGCCTAATAAGGATTTCCTTCAGTTCTTCCTTACTAAACCCTCGGTCCCCTAGTATTTCTGGAAGGTTATTTGTGTCTTCCTTCATGAAGACAGAAGCCAAGTATTTGTTCAACTGATCTGCCATTTCTTTGTTCCCCATTATAAATTCACCTGAATCTGACTGCAAGGGACCTACGTTTGTCTTCACTAATCTTTTTCTCTTCACATATCTATAGAAGCTTTTACAGTCAGTTTTTATGTTCCCAGCAAGTTTCCTCTCATAGTCTGTTTTCCCCCTCCTAATTAGACCCTTTGTCCTCCTCTGCTGAGTTTTAAATTTCTCCCAGTCCTCAGGTTTGCTGCTTTTTCTGGCCAATTTATATGTCTCTTTCTTGGATCTAACATTATCCTTAATTTCCCTTGTTAGCCACGGTTGAGCCACCTTCTCCATTTTATTTTTTACTCCAAACAGGGATGTACAATTGTTGAAGTTCATCCATGTGATTTTTAAATGTTTGCCATTGCATATCCACCGTCAACCCTTTAAGTATCATTCGCCAGCCTATTCTAGCCAATTCACGTCTCATACCATCGAAGTTATCTTTCCTTAAGTTCAGGACCCTAATCTCTGAATTAACTGTGTCACTCTCCATCTTAATAAAGAATTCTACCATATTATGGTCACTCTTCCCCAAGGGGCCTCGCAGAACAAGATTGCTAATCAGTCCTTTCTCATTACACATCACCCAATCTAGGATGGCCAGCCCTCTAGTTGGTACCTCGACATATTGGTCTAGAAAACCATCCCTAATACACTCCAGGAAATTCTCCTCCACCGCATTGCTATCAGTTTGGTTAGCCCAATCCATATGTAGATTAAAGTCGCCCATGATAACTGCTGTACCTTTATTGCACGCATCCCTAATTTCTTGTTTGATGCTGTCCGCAACCTCACTACTAATGTTTGGTGGTCTGTACACAACTCCCACTAGCGTTTTCTGCCCTTTGGTATTCCGTAGCTCTACCCATACCGATTCCACATCATCCAAGCTAATGTCCTTCCTTACTATTGCATTAATTTCCTCTTTAACCAGCAACGCCACCCCACCTCCTTTTCCTTTCTGTCTATCCTTCCTGAATGTTGAATACCCCTGAATGTTGTGTTCCCAGCCTTGGTCACCCTGGAGCCATGTCTCCGTGATGCCAATTATATCATATTCGTTAATTGCTGCCTGTGCAGTTAATTCGTCCACCTTATTACGAATACTCCTCGCATCGCGTCTGTGCCGGAAACTAGGCTGGCACTTCAGTAGAGAAGGAGTGGTGCATTGTCGGCAGTGGCATCCTTTGGGTGCCATGTCAAACCAAGGCTTTATTCGCCCGTTCAGGTGGATGTAGAAGATTCCATAGACCTTCTGTGAAGAAGAGCAGAAGATTGTCACTTGTGCCCTGGCCAACATTTATCCCTTAATCAGCACCACCAAAACAGATTAACTGGACCTCTTTCTCATTTGCTGTTTGTGAGACCTTGCTGTGCACAAATTGGCTGTTGCATTTCCTGCATCACAACAATGACTACACTTCAAAAGTAATTCATTGGCTGTGAAGCATTTTGGGACATCCTGAGGTTGTGAAAAGCATCATGTAATTGCAAGTTAGTTCCTTCTTCCTTCTCTTTTTACGTTTTCTTTAAATAACAATTCCTTAGTTTTCCTTGCTTAGCATGCAACTCTGATTATAAACTAATTCAATGTATTCCAGTGTACTCAACATATAAATACCACCCAAAAATTGTCCTAATGCATTGCAGTAGATATTGGGCCTTGGATCCAGCATATCTAATTATACATACATGATGATATAAGCATTGAATATTTCATTTTGTGCAGATACAGTTACTGAACATACTGTACTCATTAATTCAGATTTTGCCTCCTTGCATGGGAAACATAACTGTGTATGTGTGGCTGAAGGGAAATATGGTGAACGTGGTTTTGTTGGTAGTTTGGTACATAATATCTGAGGTCAGAGTGTGCACAATATTTCAGTTCTGAGTGTGTATAAAATCTGAGGTCGAGGAAGGATGCCTTATTAGCTTGGGAGAGCTTGCTACACCCCCAAGAGCTGTCCAGAATAGATCAGCAGTATCGACTTTGAAAACAAAATTGGCCTCGATTGCTTTATGTCTTCATGATAGTGGACTCCTCAGAAGTTGTCCCTAACATTCTTGCAGATGGTTGACATAGCCTAAAGACCACTTGGAGGAGCAGCAAACTTTTCAATATTTGATGATCTTTCACATCAAAATTTAATTCCATCAAAATCGTTCTTGTTGCCCGACATGGTTAGAAAAACTGGTGAAATTGGATGACAGCAGCACTTTGAAATAAGAGAGCGTGAGAAGGTGAATATATCAGGACTTGACACAACAGAGACTGCGCACTTGGTATTTGACAGGCATCAAGAGCCTATGAAGTGTGAGCCTTGTGTGCCTACAAGGTGGGAGGAGGATTGAAGAATGTATAGAAATGGCTTGAGATTGTTTTTAAACATTGCAGTTTTTTTACAT
This sequence comes from Pristiophorus japonicus, assembly GCF_044704955.1. Classification (NCBI taxonomy): domain Eukaryota; kingdom Metazoa; phylum Chordata; class Chondrichthyes; family Pristiophoridae; genus Pristiophorus; species Pristiophorus japonicus. The sequence goes on along the minus strand of NC_091985.1, from coordinate 127,393,448 downwards.
GAGCAGTAAACCAGTGTTAATAAATATACGTCCTAGAATCATAGAAATTTATGGTGCAGAAGAAGGCCATTCGTGTTTAAACTTCTCAACATGCGGCATTATCTTTGGCACACTGACCGAAGAAACTGGTACGTTTTAAGTTAAGATGAAAAAATTTTATATGTCATGATTGACAGCAAAATATTATAAATATGCATCTCTTCTGCCTAGCTTTATAAATTCATTCTCAAGATAAATTTGACGTGCGTTCCTTCATCGTCACTGGGTCAAAATCCTGGAACACCCTCCCTAACAGCACTGTGGGAGCACCTTCACCACACGGACTGCAGTAGTTCAAGAAGATGGCTCACCACCACCTTCTTGAGGGCAATTAGGGATGGGCAATAAATGCTAGTCTTGCCAGCGACGTCCACATCCCATGAATTAATAAAATACAAGCACTAAGTCGAAAGCCTTATTCCTGAGTACCACTGGTTGGCCTGCTCCTGCTCCCAAGTGTCATCCATGGCTTGGACCACACTCATGTGCCAGTAAGTAGCTGGGTCCCACTGCCAAGTCCTGTCTGCAGGAGTGGGACCAGACCACTCTGCAGCACTTAGAAACAGGCTGCCCAGCAAGCTTTGGCTCAATTGGTAACATTCATACCTCTGAGCCAGAGGGTCATGGGTTTAAGCCCCACTAGAGACTTGAACACATAATCGAGGCTGATATTCCTGTGCTGGAGTTTTGAGGGTGCTATCTTTCAGATGAGATGTCTGCTCTCTCAGGTGAACTAAAAGATTCCACGGCAATACTCAAATAAGAGCTAGGGTATTCTCCCCGGTGTCCTGGCTAACATTTATCCTTCAACCAACATCATTTAAAACAGATTGCATGGCCATTTATCTCATTACTGTTTGAGTCCTTGCTGTGCACAAATTGGCTACCGCATTTCCCTACATTACAACAGTGACTACACTTAGAATACTTCATTGGCTGTAAAAGTGTATTTCTTGTCATCCATCCTCCTAGATGGTAGAACACTCTACATCGGGAAGCAACATTGCCTAACAGTTGGTTAAAACCTTACGAACTTTGCAGACCAAAATGATGGAAAGCCTGCATGTTCAAGCGGGGCCATGTTCCTATACGGTGCATCATTGATGGGGTAAATAAAGGAAACTGTTTCCAGTGGCTGAAGGGTCGATAACCAAAGGACACAGATTGGCAAAAGAACCAGAGGCGACATGAGGAAATCTTTTTTACGCAACTAGTGGTTCGGATTTGCAACGCACTGTCTGATGGGTTGATGGAAACAGATTCAATAGTAGTTTTGAGAAGAAAATTGGATAAATACTTGAAGGAGAAAAAATTGCAGGGATATGGGGAAAGAGCCAAGGATTGGGACTAACTGGATTGCTCTTCGAAAGAACCGGTGCAGACTCGATGGGCCAACTGGCCTCTTTCTGTGTTGTAATATTCTCGGACTTGATATTGCTACACCAGTGCTATCGGGCTGAATTGTTAATGCTACATTGACTAGTGCTAGCAATTTTTGTAAAACGTAAAGTTATCACTGATCCCTTTTTCCATACTGGTGCTTTCTCAGTATCGACTGCTGCAGCACTTTTTGAAACCAAGGTTATGGCATTGGTTTTAAGCAGAATATGCCCCTATCGCCTGAGGAATAACGACCATGATTACTATTCATTTGCACGATCACACTTTATTTTTATAGATCCCAGCAGTAAACAAAAATGAAGGGGCTTAGAATTGATTGGGCTATGTATCATCATTGGTTGTATCAAAGGCATCAACCAACTTACAAAGGGTTACTGTACAAATGTGGAAAAGCAGGTCAATATAAAAACCGACAGTTTATGGCAACAGCTGTTTGATTCCTGTTCAAAACTGTTGCAACAGCATATTAAATGTTTTACCCCCCTGAAGGTTGGAAATGGTCCTGAATAAATCATAAACTGTTGAGAGCAACAAGCGGTGCCTGTCTGAATTATCTCTCTCGTCATTGAGGCTTATCCACATTTGGTCTTAATTACTTATTTATTTCTGAGCAGCTCCACTGCTGTCTTCATACTCGGCATTTCTTCATTACATTGGCACTTGCAAATGTAACACTGTCATTTAGTGATCTGGCGATGAATCAAGCAAATGCGTTGCTTTTGTGCTGTTTTACGTTTACAAGACGACGCTTGTGCCTACGCACATTCAGAGGCTGAACTCCAAACCATAGTCACTTTTCACCAAGGCGTAAGAAAGCATGGGCCTTACACTAAACATCCTAAAACAAAGGTCCTCCACCAATCTGACCCCGCCACACAGCACTGCCCCCCAGTCATCAAAATCCATTCCTTTCAGCCTTGGACAACGTGGACCACTTTCCATACCTCGGGAGCCTATTATCAGCAAGGGCAGACATCGATGACGAAGTCCAACATCACCTCCAGTGCACTAGCACAACCTTTGGTTGCCTGAGGAAGAGAGATTTCGAAGACCAGGACCTCAAATCTGACACCAAGCTACAGGGCTGTAGTGATACCTGCCCTCCTATATGGCTCAGAGACGTGGACCATATACAGTAGACACCTCAAATCGCTGGAGAAATACCACCAACGATGTCTCCACAAGATCCTGCAAATCTCCTGGGAGGATAGACGCACCAAAGTCAGTGTTCTCGATCAGGCCAACATCCCCAGCATCGAAGCACTGACCACACTCGAACAGCTCCGTTGGGCGGACCACATTGTCCACATGCCCGACACAAGACTTCCAAAGCAAGCGCTCTACTCGGAACTCCTACAAGGCAAGTGATCCCCAGAGGAAACGTTTCAAGGACACACTCAAAGCCTCCTTGATAAAATGCAACATCCCCACCGACACCTGGGAGTCCCTGGCCAAAGACCGCCCTGTGGAGGAAGAGCATCCGGGAGGGCGCTGAGCACCTCGAGTCTCGTTGCCGAGAGCATGCAGAAAACAAGTGCAGGCAGCGGAAGGAGCGTGCAGCAAACCAGACTCCCAACCCACCCTTTCGTTCAATGACTGATTGTCCCACCTGTGACAGAGACTGTAATTCCCGTATTGGACTGTTCAGTCTGAGAACTCACTTTAAGAGTGGGAGCTTGCCTTCCTTGATTTCGAGGGTCTGCCTATGATGATGACATTGGCTGTGAAAGTTTCTGAGCATTTAGTTATGTAGAGTATTTTATGGCATGAGTGCTGATATAATTTGCTAGTAATATCACATGAATCTGGTTTAATGCCATCATGTATGAAGATGTTTCTTTTCATAAAAAGACTTTTTGTCCCTTTTAGCTGCCACCCAATTATTTCACGTCATTATTTTACAGAGGTAACTTATTGATATGGGTAGGCAATTGATTAGGAGGTAGGAGACAGAGAGGAGGGAGAATGGACATGTATTCCGATTGGCAGGATGTGACTAGTAGTGTCCATTAGGTCACTACTGGGGCCTCAGATTTTCGCGATACGATTTAGATGAAGGAATAGGGAACCAAGTTTGCTGGTGACACCAAGTTGGGTGGCACAGTAAATGGGAGCCGCAAGTTGCAAAGAGACATTAAAAGATTATGTGAGCGGGCAAAACTGTGGCAGATGGAGTTCAACGTGGGGAAGTGTGAGGTCATCCACTTTGGACCTCAGAAAGATAGATCAGAGTATTTCAAAATGTGAGAAGCTAGGAACTGTGGAGGAGCAGAGAGATTTAGGGCAACCTTGGTGTCATATTTGACCCTGAAATGATCTTTCAACCACATATCTGCAGCATAACAAAGACCGCCTATTTCCACTTCCGTAACATCGCCCGTCTCCACCCTTGCCTCAGCTCATCTGCTGCTTAAGCCCCCATCCATGCCTTTGTTACCTCTAGACTTGACGATTCCAACGCACTCCTGGCTGGCCAACGTAAACGAGAGGTGATACAAAACTCGGCTGCCAATGTCCAAACTCGCACCAAATCCCGCTCACCCACCCTGTGCTCGCTGACCTACATTGGCTCCCAGTTCAGCAACGCCTCGATTTCAAAATTCTCATCCTTATTTTCAAATCCCTCCATGGCCTTGCCCCTCCCTATCTCTGTAATCTCCTCCAGCCCCTGAGATGTCTGCGCTCCTCTAATTATGCCCTGTTGAGCATCCCTGATAATTGCTCAACCATTGGTGACCGTGCCTTCTGTTATCGAGGCCCTAAGCTCTGGAATTCCCTGCCTAAACCTCTCCGTCGCTTTACTTCTCTTTCCTCCTTCAAGGCGCTCCTTAAAACCTATCTCTTTGGCCAAGCTTTTGGTCACCTGCCCTAATTTCCCCTTATGGGGCTCGAAATTTTTTAATCTCATAATACTCCTGTGAAGCACCTTGGGACTTTTCACTACATTAAAGGCACTTTATAAATACAAGTTGTTGTTGTTGTAGTAGAAATACAGATATCACTAAAGCTAGTGGTCAAGTACAAAAAATATTTTAAAAAGCGAATGGAATGTTGGTCTTTATCTCAAGGAGGCTGGAATATAAAGGGGTGGTAGCTCGAGTGAGACCACATTTAGAGTTCTGTGTTCGTTCTGGGCACGGCACCTCAGGAAGGATATATTTGCCTTGGCGGGGGTGCGGAACAGATTAACCAAAATGATACTGGGACTAAAAGGGTTAAATTAAGACCGGTTGCGTAGTCAAGGTTTATATTCCCTTGAGTATAGAAAATTAAGGAGTGATCCAATTGGGGTGTTTGCCATGAATAACTGAGTTGATGGGGTAGATAGAGCGAAACTATTTTCTCTGGTCGGGGAGTCCAAAACAAGGGAGGCACAACCTTAAAATTAGAGCTAGGCCATTCCAGGGTGATGTCAGGAAGCACTTCTTCACACAAAGCTGATTGCACGGGACCCTCTGCGAGAGACCCTCCAAGGTACACCTTTGAACACAGGATGTCAAAGTCTAACAGGCAGCCGTGTTTGCCCCAAACTAATGTGATTTTCATGTACCTGCCCTCATATGGATGGGTGCATTTTATGTCCTCTGGAAAGAGAGAGAGGCAGCACACATCAGAGCAGGTCGCAGAGAGTGTTTGCGTCCCTGTTTGCCACAGATCCTCGGGGATGGGGCTGGAACGGCAACGCCATGAAGTGATTCATTCGAAGTGATTTATTTTAAACAACTTTACTTTGATACAAGTCCCTGTGTGCTCTCTAAATGTAAGATATGGGGTTCAATTTTCCCCCAAATCATTTTTTTGGTGGACTTGAAGAGTTACGCCCGATTTATTTTAGGGCCCAAGTACGCCAAAAAAATAATTCTAAATTTTCCCTGTTGGATTTCTTCATTTTGGCCTGGCGTAACCTGACCTTTAGTTTTCGGGGTGGAACCTTGATCTGCGCCAAAAAGATCGGGCTGTCATAGTAACCAGGGACACAATGCGAGCTGAGGCTGCAAAGTGAAGCATAGACTCCTAACACATTAAAAGAATTGAAAAACGCGTAACAGCAACTTACCTCCAACCCTGCCGGAAGGGCTTGCCGGTCCAGTCCCATTCTCGGTCCCCACCGGTTCGATTCTCCGATTCTCTCTCTTTCTGTATCTGGCCGAAGGGCTTGCCGGCGCGCTCTCCCGCCCCTAGCCCAGGCCGAATGGTCTCCCGGTCCACTCCCCCGCCCTTAGCCCAGTCCGAAGGGCTTGCCAGTGCGCTCTCCCACCCCTAACCCTGGCCGAAGGGCATGCCGGTGCGCTCTCCCGCCCCTAGCCCAGGCCGACTGGCCTCCCAGTCTGCTCCCCCTCTCCATCCGAGGTCGAATGGTCTCCTCCCTCCCGGTCCCAGCACCTAACTATACCCGAAAGGCTTCCCCCCACCCCCTCTCCTTCCCCCCACCCCCTCTCCTTCCCCCCACCCCCTCTCCCTCCCCCCCACCTCTCTCTCCCCCTCTCTTACCTTTCCCGCTGCTTCTGTCTGGGCATCTGCTGCACTTACCTGTGCCGATTTCTTTAACTCTCCAGAAGGTTTTTCTGCAGAGGCCACATACGCTGACCTAAGCAGAATTGGAGTAACTCTCAGCTGGCCAAACTTCCATAAATGGCCAGAATTGGTGTAGGTGGCTGGTTACGCCCTCTTTAGCTGAAAAAAAACTGATCTAAAAAAATTGTAACTAACTGAGTTACATTGGTGCAAATTGATTGGGGAAACACTGGTTTTTCAACTTAGACCAAAAAGAGCAGCCTGCTCCAAAAAAATAACGTAGCCCCATGTGGAGTGCAGGAGTGAAATATCTTTTACCCCATGTTTTAATTTTACATTTATTGCTTCGGTGGATGTATGGGCATTGAAATTCGATTGCAGCCTGCCGGTTTTTCAGGCCTAAGGGTCCATCATGGCGGACACACGCCAGAACTCTCGAGGCCATAGTGCTTCAAAGGAATCTTAACGAAAGTGTTGTCTGACACCATGGCCCACCACCGATGTGAAATGCACCTGGAATGTTTGACCACTCATTAGGTGTTGCTATTTCCATCAAGTAGTTCATATTTCCATGCGTTGCAATCCCCTGAAGTTTCCATTGCAGCTCAGTTTGTTCAGAGAAGCAAAGGATAAAATAATTATTCCTAATGTTATCTGGAAAAGAAAAGGAACATAATTTATCATTACTGAACTCATCTGGCTTTTATCATGACTGTCTGCTCGTAACAAGATTCCATGCTTGGGTGATTTAGGTTCAATGTATAAAATGTTGCGATATAATCTTAAGTCAACTGAATATTTTATTGCAAATGATATGAGGCACCGATATATTATATTGAAGTAATGTCACTTGATCAGTGATAGGTTACAGGTTGCCCACTTTCTAACCGGTTGTGTTTTGGACATGTACTTTATTCATAGTACATCATTTAAAAAAAAAAATCATAAGTCTCGCGTTTGCTTCATGATTCTGTTTGGAACCATAAAATCGTTGCATGGCAAAGTGAATTATTCTGCAGAAGCAGCTTAAAATTTCCTGAGCATTTTACGTGTTAACATTTCACGGCATATTTCAACACTGAATGTTACGGCTCTTACAAGGATGACACTGCATCTGCTGTTATTTCTTTCCCTGATGGTTAATGAATTTGACACCCGTGCTGGCCCTACTTGAAACCTACCTCTTTGATTAAGCTTTTGATCCCCTGTTCTAATATCTTCTATGTGATTCGGTGTCAAATTTTGTTTGATAATCACTCCTGTGAAGCGCCTTAGGACATCTTACTACGTAAAGGCGCAATATAAATGTAAGTTGTTGCATAACAATTGTAGAGATGGGGACCCAATGCTGTGAATCTCTCGAGACTTAAAAAAAACTTACCATACATTCTATCATCTTTGATTTATTATTGTTGCAATCAAATGAAATTGGAAAACGAAAACAGGCTGTTTGTGATGAGAGAGAGTTTTTTGTTCTCTATGCACATCAGAAAAGACAAGTGACATGTGCTCTCTGCAAGCGATGCTTTCAAACTGGAACACTTTCAACGAGGAGAAAAATTGTGATAAGTGAGTGCCAAAACAGATTGCTTATCTGTCAGAGCACAATCAGACTGAAAACGAGATAAATTATGGTAGTACTGGTTGAGTTCAGATGTGCCGTTGAATCTACCTTTCGAGCCAGGGTCACAGGAGGTGATTTAACAACAACGTGTCAGAACATAAAAACCTTGAGTAAAGACTGATTTACAGCTGCGTTTTGCAAGAGCACGGAGAAAGAGATTTTTTTTTTAAAGTATTGTGTTTAACTCTTTCAGCCCTGTATTGGCATTCTACTGGTGTTGAAATACACGCAATGCACATGCCAAAAAACGGCTTTTCCGATCTGTCAAGTTTTAGCTTGACAGATCGAACGCAACCCCGCAGCAAGGACATTCGGGCGGGTGAGATTGGGCTATTTGCCCATCTCTTGCTCAGCAAATGTCCTTGAAACTTTTATGCCTGGTAAAAACAGGCGCATAGCCTCTATGATTCTATGAAATCCAAAACAGAAGTCATGATGAGTGACTTGTACTGATCAGTAAAACTGATGGCCACAGAGTTAAGGTGAGTAGGTTTTGGGAGGTCCAATTTGTGCACTATCTACATGAAGCATAAGGGGTCAGCCATTTAGGACTGAGATGAGGAGAAATGTCTTCACTCAGAGGGTTGTTAATCTTTGGAATTTCTATCCCAGAGGGCTGTGTTGTTAAGTATATTCAAGACTGAGATCGATAGATTTTTAGACACGAAGAAAATCAAGAGATATGGAGATATGGCGGGCAAGTGGAGTTGAGGTCGAAAATTGGCCATGTTCTTAGTGAATGATGGAGTAGGTTTAAGGGGCCATTTGGCCTACTCTTGCTCCTATTTCTTATGTTCTTTCTTGAGCAGATTCTATACTCAGTGTTTTAATTCCAGTATCCAGAGTAAGAATCAGTCTGGAAGTGTATCACCCTGAGAAGAAGAGTTTGAGGTGAAAGTACAGTAAAACATGTCAACGCTGTAAGAGATTTATATTTTGCCTTTTCCTTTGGCTTTTAAGTCACCTGACGAGCCGATTCTTGAGACAATTCATCGTTGCCAATCTACGCTTCAAACTTATTCTCGTGTTTGATTCCCTTCATGGCCTTACCTCTCACTACCCCTGTAACCTTCTCCAGCCTTACAACTCTCCAAGAAGGATATGTTGTCCAGAAGCACGAGAAGGCAGGCACTCAAAGCAACAATTACTTGTTTAGTGGGAGCTAGGAATAATCCAAAAGCAAAATATCCATTGGTTGATGTGAAGAATTGAGCTAAAGAAATGATTGAACTCTGCATGTGTGGGGGTGCTGAGAAAGGCAATGCTCAGGTCGACTTTCACCAGATCGTTCCTCGAATACTGACCTTCAATCCCAATGAAGAGCTTGGGCTATAAATTGTGAACCCTCGCAACTCGTTCTGACAATGTGAGGTCAGTGTACCCCTTATCTTCCTTCCTCCTTTTTGTGCCAATGTTATTTTTCCATTCTCCCCTCGTTCCTGCTACCTCCTTGCTGGGATAAGGACCGGCAGGCATTAGTCACCTTAACATTTCTTGCTTGATTGGCTGATCTTCATGTGTGATCCCAGGCAGTGAATGTGACCGGTTACTTGATTATGGGGCCATCACACCCAATGCTGCAGTCACGTCTTTACCAGTCATTTAAACAAATGCGCTGCCAGCAGGAATTATCTGCACGGCTATCGGAGTCGAGAGCCCTGGCTAATTTCTCCCTCCCTGGCCCAGGGGTGTGGAAAGCACTCGTAGCCTCCCCCGCAGGATACCCAGGTTAGACAACCCCTTCCTAGTCCACAGCACTCATGTAACTAGCTGAACTTTGTAACCAGTGCTTACATTTTAAATGATCCTTCTTTAAAAAGAACAATTGTGTTTTTTCTGCAAAAAAAAATTTTGTTTGTCCATTGTGAGCTTTCTAGTACATTCTCTTAACTATTCAACAAATACTGTGTGCAACTCTGACAACTGTTTAGAAAACCTATATGTTTAGCAATGCCCACGGGGTGCCTGGAAGCTGTTAATGATTTCTAAAAACAAAATCAATGTACTCTCTTTGGAACTGTTGAATAGTGCTATTTATTTTACTTAGAGCGGTTACTAAACCACGAAATGTGCCTGCACCGTTGGGTCCTATTCTAATTTATTTCTCGGTCATAATGATACTTTCTGTGTCTCAACAAAATAGTTTCCATGTTAAATTATATCAGTGGGCTCAATTTTCCCAGGTCATTTGCGCCGTTCTTTTGGCGCGCGCCGTTTTTTCTGGCTTAATTATTTAATTCAAAGTTTCCCCCTGGAATCTGCGCCGGTGTAACTGCTTTAGTCACAATTTTTCTACATTAGGTTTTTTTGACATTCCCTCATGTCTGTGCCAGTTTTCAGCATTTTTCGCAGTTTGCCCCCAAAAATTGTACCCTTTGTCGGCGTATCTGGCCACTCCCGAAAAACTTTCTGGTGAGTTAACAGAAAGCAGTGCACATTGAAAAATCGTCGCTGAAAGACGCCATTGTTTTTCATCAAAGTTTTTGGAGGGAGTCTCTAACACTTGAAATATCCACAATAAAGTTCAACTTTTTTTACCTTTCCACGGAGTACATGGAAGTTTCTAGGATTTCTGAAATTTTCAATTTTTTTTTACTCTCACACCACCACCGAACGTCTTCAAGCAGGGCTGGACAGGGGTCGGAGCGTCAGCCGTCAGAATTGGATCTGCGCCCGGACATGGGCTCGGGGCTCGTCTGGAAAACAAGCCTGGCGGGGGCGGGGGGGGCCGAGGTGCCGATCGGAAGGCTGCTGCACTAGCCACAAGACTGCAATGAGTTTGTAGGGGGGTGGAGGGGGAGAGAAGGGGAGAAGTCAAGACTGCAATGAGTTGGTGGGGCAGCGAAGAGGCGAAGTCACATGACCTGGGTGTGGTCCATCCATACAGACCTTGGGGAAAGAGAACAAAGGACCTGTCCTGCCTGCCTTCCTGCCATTTTGAGCTTCTTGCAAAGCTAAAATTTAACTATGGGGGCAATATTGACAATGCCATACCTTGTGCGAACCTTCTGCATGATGGTGCTTCATAGGAGACAATTGATTTGACGTCATCATGTAAGGAACATCAGAGCCCATAGGGTGCTGGGCAGGAGGCCTTATCCACGTCGGGACAGGCGTTCGTACCTGCACCTGAGTGATGCAGACTGTGTCAGAAGACTGTGTTTCCGCAAAGAAGTTGTAACTGAGAGCTGTGAGTTGGTGAAAGCAGACCTGCAACCTCGAAGCATCAGGAGGACTGTTTTGTCAGTTGAAGTGAAGGTTACAGCTGCATCTTCATTCTAAGCCTCCGGATCGCTTCAAGCGACAACTGGGGATGTGTGTGCCATCTCTCAACATGCAACACATATCTGCATTCGGCAGGTGACAGCTGCACTATATGCATGGAGGAATGATGACACAAAGTTCCCCATGACCGCCCAAGTAATATCTCCAAGTTTGCAGATGACATTAAGCTGGGTGGCAGTGCGAGCTGCGAGGAGGATGTTAAGAGGCTGCAGGGGGACTTGGACAGGTTAGGTGAATGGGCAAATGCATGGCAGATGCAGTATAATGTGGATAAGTGTGAGGTTATCTACTTTGGTGGCAAAAACACGAAGACAGAATATTATCTGAATGGTGACAGATTAGTAAAAGGGGAGGTGCAACGAGACCTGGGTGTCATGGTACATCAGTCATTGAAAGTAGGCATGCAGGTACAGCAGGCAGTAAAGAAAGCAAATGGCCTTTATAGCAAGGGGATTTGAGTAAAGGATCAGGGAGGTCTTACTGCAGTTGTACAGGGCCTTGGTGAGACCACACCTTGGGTATTGTGTGTAGTTTTGGTCTCCAATCTGAGGAAGAACATTCTTGCTATTGAGGGAGTGCAGCAAAGGTTCACCAGACTGATTCCTGGGATGGCAGGACTGACATTTGAAGAAAGACTGGATCTACTAGGCTTATGTTCACTGGAATTTAGAATAATGAGAGGGGATCTCATTGAAACATAAAAAATTCTGACGGGATTGGACAGATTAGATGCAGGAAGAATGTTCCCGATGTTGGGGAAGTCCAGAACCAGGGGTCACAGTCTAAGGAAAAGGGGTAAGCCATTTAGGACCGAGATGAGGAGAAACTTTTTCACTCAGAGAATTGTGAATCTGTGGACTTCTCCACCACAGAAAGTTGTTGAGGCCAGTTCGTCAGATATATTCAAAAGGGAGTTAGATGTGGCCCTTACGGCTAAAGGGATCAAGGGGTATGGAGAGAAAGTAGGAATGGGGTGTTGAAGTTGCATGATCAGCCATGATCATATTGAATGGTGGTGCAGGCTCAAAGGGCCGAATGGCCTACTTCTGCACCTATTTTGTATGTTTCTATGCTGGCTTCCCAAAGGTACGGGGCTGCATTGATCATACCCACATCGCCTTGTGAGCACCTTTAGAGGATTCCGAGAGGTACAGGAACGGAAAAGGTTTCCATTCCATTTACGTGCAGCTCGTGTGTGACGACATGCATCACATCATGTCAGTCGATGCAAGATACCCTGGGAGCACCCATGATGCGTTCATCCTACGCGAAAGCATTATATCTGCCATGTTTCAGCAGCAGCCAGAAGGGCAGAGCTGACTACTGGAAGACAAAGGATACGGCCTCGCCACCTGGCTCATGACGCCCCAACATGTAACCCAGACGGAAGCTGACCGGGAATATAACATGTCGCACATTGCGATGCGCAGCATCATAGAGAGGACCATTGGCATCTTGAAACAGCGTTTCCGATGCCTGCACCATTCCGGAGGCTACTTGCTGGACTCCGAGATTGTCGGTCAGTTCACTGTTGCCTGCTGCATGCTGCATAACTTAGCCATCATGAGGCAGCAGCACCTGGTAGTGGAAGACCCATCTGCGGGAGAGTGGCTAATGATAATGATGTGGAAGATGCAGATGATGAGCAAGAGGACGAGGACAAGAAAGCCATGCAAGTACCTGAACCCGAAGCACGACGCCAGAGGAGGGCGGGCCATCGTGCCCCTTTAACGATTGCTCAAGCCTTGTGCCAGCAACTCATCCGTGAACGCTTTACTGATGCTTGAGGGCTCAGCGACAACTATTCCACATGGACCACATTTACTGTTTGGAGCTGTTCCGTAATGTTGTGTTGTGTTAATGGAACAAATGATGAAATGATTCTTGTTTACTTCAAAAGTTATGTTAATAATGGAACAAATAATGAAAATCATTCAGATTTAATGTAAAATATAATTGATTCAAAAGTTTAACAAACTGTTCTTTGTACTTAACTTTAACAAAATTATTCTTGTATCAAACTTTAAAGTTTTCAGTTTGGATCACTTACGAACTTTAAGATCATTTACAAACTCTAAGATCACTTACTAACTTTTAAACTTGTACATTTACATAACTTACAAAAATCTTTTAATTTGGGAACAACAGTTACAACAGTAACAATAATAACAGCAGCAAAGAAAGGCTGCACCCATCTCTCCTCCACCTTATTCTAAGACCGCCCACCGAGCTTGTTCTTGGTGACTCCACCACCACTGCCCGCAGGCGGTAGCACAGTGTTTCTGGGGTTGGTACCAAGCTTATTCTTTCTAAGATCTCGGGTAGTGCGCACCTGTTGAGGGGGGCGGGGAGATGCAGGCGGCAATGTGGGGGGCCCAGGCGGCAATGTGGAGGGCCCGGCTTCGGGCTCTTCATAGGCTGGTGTGGGGATTGGAGTGAGAGTGGCCGTTGATTCTGTCAATGGGCGCGGGGTCTGGGTGTGTTCCCTTATTGCAGCAGCTAACTCTAACTTGCCGTCCGTCATGCGCCTTGACAGTGTCTCAATGACTTGCAACATTCCCTCCCTCATGTTGAGCAAAACTGTCTCAATTCCCTGTGACGTTCCCTCCCTCATGTTCAATGATAGTGTTTGCACCATCTCTGACATTCCCTCCCTGAAGTTCACTGAGAGCGCTTCAGCTGCCTGTGACATTCCCGACCTCATGGTCACTGACATGATTTCAGCTGACTGAGATATTCCCTCACTCGTGGTCCTGGACATCGTTCCCATTTCTCGTGAGATTGCTGTTACTTCTCCCGACAGTCCCGCTACCTCATCACCCACCCCACTGATGGTGTCCAGGAGTGATCGCGCAAGGTCAATGCTCTCTGCACTCAATGACATCATCTGTACCACATCTGTTAGATCCTGCACCTCAGGAGAGCGCGGTCGAGCTCTCCTTCCCCTCCTCACCCTGGGTGTGGCTCGCTGCACCACACCACTGGGACCCACAGCCTTGAACATTAAGAAACCATGGAATGTCTCACCAACAGTCAAACCACTCATCGCGGAAGGGGCTGGCACCTCAATGGGCGGCACTTGCAAACATAAGAACATAAGAATTAGGAACAGGCTATCTAGCCCCTTGAGTCTGCTCCGCCATTCAACAAGATCATGGCTGATCTGGCCGTGGACTCAGCTCCACTTACCCGCCCGCTCCCCATAACCCTTAATTCCCTTATTGGTTAAAAATCTATCATTCTGTGATTTGAATACATTCAATGAGCTAGCCTCAACTACTTCCTTGGGCAGAGAATTCCACAGATTCACAACCCTCTGGGAGAAGAAATTCCTGCTCAACTCTGTTTTAGATTGGCTCCCCCCCGTATTTTGAGGCTGTGCCCCCTAGTTCTAGTCTCCCCGACCAGTGGAAACAACCTCTCTGCCTCTATCTTGTCTATCCCTTTCATTTTTTAAATGTTTCTATAAGATCACCCCTCATCCTTCTGAACTCCAACGAGTAAAGACCCAGTCTACTCAATCTATCATCATAAGGTAAGCCTCTCATCTCTGGAATCAGCCAAGTGAATCGTCTCTGTACCCCCCTCCAAGGCTAGTATATCCTTCCTTATGTAAGGTGACCAAAACTGCACGCAGTACTCCAGGTGCGGCCTCACCAATATCCTGTACAGTTGCAGCAGGACCTCCCTGCTTTGGGACTCCATCCCTCTCGCAATGAAGGCCAACATTTAATTCGCCTTCCTGATTACCTGCTGCACCTGCAAACTAACTTTTTTGGATTCATGCACAAGGACCCCATGTCCCTCTGCACCGCAGCATGTTGTAATTTCTCCCTATTCAAATAATATCAAATTTATGGGGTTTTTTTCCAAGGTGGATGACCTCACATTTTCCGACATTGTATTCCATCTGCCAAACCTTAGTCCATTCGCTAAACCTATCTAAATCTCTTTGCAGCCTCTCTGTGTCCTCTACACAACCCGCTTTCCCACTAATCTTTGTGTCATCTGCAAATTTTGTTACACTACACTTTGTCCCCTCTTCCAGGTCATCTATGTATATTGTATACAGTTGTGGTCCCAGCTCCGATCCCTGTGGCACACCACTAACCACCGATTTCCAACCCAAAAAGGACCCATTTATCCCGACTCTCTGCTTTCTGTTAGCCAACCAATTCTCTATCCATGCTAATACATTTCCTCTGACTCCGCGTACTTTTATCTTCTGCAGTAACCTTTTGTGTGGCACCTTATCGAATGCCTTTTGGAAATCTAAATATACCACATCCATCGGTACACCTCTATCCACCATGCTCGTTATATCCTTAAAGAATTCCAGTAAATTAGTTAAACATGATTTCCCCTTCATGAATCCATGTTGCGTCTGCTTGATTGCACTATTCCTATCTAGATGTCCCGCTATTTCTTCCTTAATGATAGCTTCAAGCATTTTCCCCACTACAGATGTTAAACTAACCGGCCTATAGTTACCTGCCTTTTGTCTGCCCCCTTTTTTAAACAGAGGCGTTAAATTAGCTGCTTTCCAATCCGCTGGTACCTCCCCAGAGTCCAGAGAATTTTGGTAGATTATAACGAATGCATCTGCTATAACTTCCGCCATCTCTTTGAATACCCTGGGATGCATTTCATCCGGACCAGGGGATGTATCTACCTTGAGTCCCTTTAGCCTATCCAGCACTACCCACCTAGTGATAGTGATTATCTCAAGGTCCTCCCTTCCCACATTCCCGTGACCAGCAATTTTTGGCATGGTTTTTATGTCTTCCACTGTGAAGACCGAAGCAAAATAATTGTTTAAGATCTCAGCCATTTCCACATTTCCCATTATTAAATCCCCCTTCTCATCTTCTAAGGGACCAACATTTACTTTAGTCACTCTTTTCCGTTTTATATATCGGTAAAAGCTTTTACTATCTGTTTTTATGTTTTGCGCAAGTTTACTTTCGTAATCTATCTTTCCTTTCTTTATTGCTTTCTTAGTCAGTCTTTGCTGTCATTTAAAATGTTCCCAATCTTCTAGTTTCCCACTAACCTTGGCCACCTTATACGCATTGGTTTTTAATTTGATACTCTCCTTTATTTCCTTGGTTATCCACGGCTGGTTATCCCTTCTCTTACTGCCCTTCTTTTTCACTGGAATATATTTTTGTAGAGCACTATGAAAGAGCTCCTTAAAAGTCCTCCACTGTTCCTCAATTGTGCCACCGTTTAGTCTGTGTTTCCAGTCTACTTTAGCCAACTCTGCCCTCATCCCACTGTAGTCCCCTTTGTTTAAGCATAGTACGCTCGTTTGAGATACTATTTCCTCACCCTCAATCTGTATTACAAATTCAGCCATACTGTGATCACTCATTCCGAGAGGATCTTTTACTAGGAGATCGTTTATTATTCCTGTCTCATTACACAGGACCAGATCGAAGATAGCTTGCTCTCTTGTAGGTTCTGTAACATACTGTTCTAAGAAACAATCCCGTATGCATTCTATGAATTCCTCCTCAAGGCTACCCCGTGTGATTTGATTTGACCAATCGATATGTAGGTTAAAATCCCCCATGATTATTGCCGTTCCTTTTTCACTTGCCTCCATTATTCCCTTGATTATTGCCCGCCCCACCGTGAAGTTATTATTTGGGGGCCTATAAACTGCGCCCACCAGTGACTTTTTCCCCTTACTATTTCTAATCTCCACCCACAATGATTCAACATTTTGTTCATTAGAGCCAATATCATATCATCTCTCACAACTGCCCTGATATCATCCTTTATTAACAGAGCTACCCCACCTCCTTTCCCTTCTTGTCTATCTTTCCGAATCGTCAGATACTCCTGTATGTTTAATTCCCAGTTTTGGCCACCCTGCAACCACATTTCTGTAATGGCCACCAAATCATACCCATTTGTAATGATTTGTGCCGTCAACTCATTTACTTTATTTCGAATGCTGCGTGCGTTCAGGTAGAGTGTTTTAATACTAGTTTTTAAACCATGATTTTTAGTTTTGACCCCTCCTGCAGCCCCTTTATATTCATACATATTGTCCCTTCCTATCACCTTGTGGTTTACACTTACCCCAGTGCTACTCTGCTCTGTTGCCTCCTGCCTTTTGCATTCTTTCTTGGGGTCCTGTTCATCTGAGCTCTCACCCACTCTAACTAGCTCAGAGCCCTCTCCTGGGTTCCGAATACTCTTTGCATTGAGGCACCGAACTTTCATGCTTGCCTTATTACACTTTGACCATTTAGAATTTTGCTGTACAGTGGCCCTTTTTGTTTTTTGCCTTGGGTTTCTCTGCCCTCCACTTTTACTCATCACCTTTCTGTCTTTTGCTTCTGTCTCCATTTTGTTTCCCTCTGTCTCCCTGCATTGGTTCCCATCCCCCTGCCATATTAGTTTAACTCCTCCCCAACAGCACGAGCAAACACTCCCCTGAGGACATTGGTTCCGGTCCTGCCCAGGTGCAGACCGTCCGGTTTGTACTGGTCCCACCTCCCCCAGAACCGGTTCCAATGCCCCAGGAATTTGAATCCCTCCCTGCTGCACCACTGTTCCAGCTACGTATTCATCTGCGCTATCCTGCGATTCCTACTCTGACTAGCTCGTGGCACTGGTAGCAATCCTGAGATTACTACTTTTGAGGTCCTACGTTTTAATTTAGCTCCTAGCTCCTTAAATTCGTCTCGTAGGACCTCATCCCTTTTTTTTACCTATATCGTTGGTACCAATGTGCACCACGACAACTGGCTGTTCACCCTCCCTTTTCAGAATGCCTTGCACCCGCTCCGAGACATCCTTGACCCTTGCACCAGGGAGGCAACATACCATCCTGGAGTCTCGGTTGCAGCCGCAGAAATACCTATCTATTCCCCTTACCATTGAATCCCTTTTTACTATCGCTCTCCCACTCTTTTTCCTGGCCTCCTGTGCAGCAGAGCCAGCCATGGTGCCTTGAACTTGGCTGCTGCTGCCCTCCACCAAAGTCGGTAAAACAGTGGGGGCTTCATCCATCTCCATTCCCTCTCCCCCTCACCCTCACCCCCATGCTCTTGGTCTGGACGGTGGGAATGGAAGATGTTCTCCTCTTCAGGCTTGTCCTCGTCTGAATCTTCTGCATCGTGAGGGTTGGCCTCAAGTTCTGCAAAATATAACAGAACAGATAAATGGTTAGCAGCAGAGGAGGGGGCAGGGTGGGTGGCATGAGTAGGCTCACACAGCGCAGGCAGCAAGCTGATTAGAAGGACCTCGATGAATGATCGCACATTGCATCAACCGAAGCGTAGCTGATGGAGACATCCCCATGAACTGAAGCATGGCTAGCCCGCGCAGTACTTAACATTTAGGAAAGCCAGACTGTGGAATTTTCAGGACTTACCCCCTCCCTCGAGTGCGGGCCCAGGTGCTGGTTGCTTTTCTCCAGGCAGGGCCCAACAAAGCAGCGACCCTCTCTTCCAAGGGTGTCAGTGGTTGCAGATTTGCCGGGCCTCCTCCTGTTCGAGTTCTTTCCCTTTTATTATGTGCCTCCTTACTCTGCAAAGATGAAAATGCAACTTTTTAGAGAGGGTATCTTTCGGCTGGGTGGGACATATACAGCTGGTCACATTTACAATTGCAATTCCATTGAACAAATGAAAATATTACTTACACTAACTCCTTGACCAAGGTCCTGCCACGTCTGGCCTCCAGATCTCGTGGTGGTCACCATTGCGCAGTAACCTTCTGCAACTTGGTTCCAGCGTTTCTTCATTTCTTTGGGTGGAACTTTTATGTGACCTCTGCTGGTATCCATCTCCTGCCATCTGGTCTCAATCACAGTAACTAGTACCTCACTTCATCCAGTAAGAAATTCTTGGTCCTTGCACCGTGTTGCATCTTGTATTGCTGCAGATCCGATTTTTCCAATGCTCTCACATAGCACTCCTTCTCTCACCTTCTCTCACACACAACTGGCTCTTTAAAAATGGCCGATTGCCAACCCGGAGTTGGACTGCGCATGCGCGTCCATTGATACAATATCAAAAACGTCATTTTTGTTGGTTGTGCATGCGCAGAAGGTGGGGCACCGTTTCTTCGGCGCAGACAGCAGGCTCCACCTCCCTGAAGCAACTGGAAATGCTGTGCGGCACCAAATTTTAATTATGCATTCGGGAAACTTTGGCAAAAATCAAAAACTCATGTGAAAGCTAAACAGGAATAAAGATTTCAAAACCATGGAACCATCCTGAATAATGATGGAGATTGCACAAAATTACACCGTCATCAAATTGACATCAAAAACCTTCCGAATCACAGTGAACATCGTGTTTGTTGCTTAAATTTGTGAATGGAGGGTCAGCTAAATTGTATGAGAAATTAACTATTGCAAAAAGCGGATCATTTTGCAACAAAGAAAATAGATTTGCATTTATATAGCGGCGTTTATGGCCACCGGATGTCTCAAAGTGCTTTACAGCCAATGAAATACTTTTGAAGTGCAGTCACTGTTGTAATGTCGGAAAAGCGGCAGCCAATTTGCGCACAGCAAGCTTGCACAAACAGCAATGTGATAATGACCAGATAATCTGTTTTTTAGTGATGTTGATTGAGGGATAAATATTGGCTCGGACACCAGGGTAACTCCCCTGCTCTTCTCCGAAATAGTGCCATAGGATCTTTTACGTCCACCTGAGAGAGCAGATGGGACCTCGGTTTAACGTCTCATCTGAAAGACGGCTCCTCTGACAGTGCAAAATATTCCTTCTGACAGTGCAACATATCCCCTCAGGACTGCACTGGAGTGTCAGCCTAGAATTTTCTGCCCACAACCTTCTGACTCGGAGGGGAGGGTGCTACCAACTGAGCCACAGCTGACAACGTCATTTCGTCAAACAACCTGAATAAAAAGTGCCAAAACTTGGCAAAAGAGAATGTGCTGAACTTGCAACACTCTGGTTTTGGGAATCTAATGTTGTACTTTATTTTAAGTGTGAAGTACTTAGCAGAGATAAATCATTTATCATCGTACATGCAAAATATCCCTGCCCCAACTTAAGCTGAAAATATTATTTCCTTAGCTAGACAAAATAGGTTTACAAAAGACATGACTCATTTCCTTTCAGCGCTGCAAGAAGCATTGATCTAGCCATGATTATCTTTTGTGGTCCAGGTTTTAGTCTAAGAATGTTGATCTGATGTTCCAGTCACAAGTAACAATAACCATCTGTCTGCAGGCATGTTTTCACCTGTGCGAGTTTCCTCAGTGGTTATTTGGGTCTCTGTTAATCAGTAGAATTCAGTGGTATTTGAGTGGTTTAAATGTGAGGAGAAAAGCTCTCATTTCTTATGTACACTCACAGGGACACAATCGTTCACTCACACACACTCTCACATACACAGACTCTCACTCACATGCACGCTCACTCGTACTCGTGCGTATGCACACACACTCACACAGACATGCTTTCTCTCTCACTCACTCACACACACTCACACTCACACCCACATTCTCTCACACTCACACTCACACCCACACACCCCCGCACACACTCTTACACTCACGCTCACACTCTCGGGTGGATAGGGATGGGTAGGGAAAGGGGCAGTGGGCATGAAGTGAGAGAATTAGTGGAAAAAGAAAGGGAATAAAAATGAAAACAAATGTGCCACTTCGGTTTCTATTTTTTAAACCCTTTCATGCATCTGACACACTCAAGAAAAATATATTCCATTGAGGAGGAAAGGGCGCAAAAGAAAAGATAGCCATCCGTGGCTAACTAAAGAAATAAAGGGTGGTGTCCAATTAAAAGCAAGGGCAGACAAAGTGGCCAAAACTAGTGGAAGGACAGAAGATTGGGAAGCTTTTAAAAGCCAGCAAAGAATGACTAAAAAAAATGATTAAGAAAGGGAAGATAGACAATGAAAGTAATTAGCACAAAATATAAAAACAGATAGCAAAAGTTTTTACAGGTATATAAAAAGGAAAAGAGTGGCTCAAGTAAATGTTGGTCCCTTAGAGGACGAGACCGGAGAATTAGTGATGGGGAGCATGGAGATGGCAGAAACTCTGAACAAATGTTTTGTATCAGTCTTTACAGCAGAGGACACTAAAAAATATCCCAACAGTGGATAGTCAAGGGGCTATTAGCAGGGGAGGAACTTACCACAATCACAATCACTAAGGAGGTGGTACTCAGTAGGATAATGGGCTGAAAGGCGGATACATTTCCTGGACCTGATGGATTGCATTCTAGGATCTTAAGAAAAGTAGCGGTAGGGATTGCGGATGCATTGATTGTTGTAATTTACCAAAATTCCCTGGATTCTGGTGAGGTCCCAGCAGATTGGAAAACTGCAAATGTAATGCCCCTATTCAAAAAAGGAGGCAGACAAAAAGCAGGAAACTATCGACCAGTTAGCCGAACATCTGTGGTTGGGAAAATGTTGGAGTCCATTATTAAAGAAGCAGTAGCAGGACATATGGAAAAGCATAATTCAGTCAGGCAGAGTCAGCATGGATTCATGAAAAGGAAGTCATGTTTGTGACAAATTTGCTGGAATTCTTTGAGGATGTAACGAACAGGGTGGATAAAGGGGAACCAGTGGATGTGGTGTATTTGGACTTCCAGAAGGCATTTGACAAGGTGCCACATAAAAGGTTACTGCACAAGATAAAAGTTCACGGGGTTGGGGGTAATATATTAGCATAGATAGAGGATTGGCTAACTAGCAAAAAACAGAGAGTTGGGATAAATGGTTTATTCTCGGGTTGGCAATCAGTAACTAGTGGAGTGCTGCAGGGATCAGTGCTGGGACCCCAACTATTTACAATCTATATGAACGACTTGGATGAAGGGACCGAGTGTAACGTAGCCAAGTTTGCTGACGATACAAAGGGCCCAAGTTTCGGCCTCAGTTGCTCCTGATTTTTTGGAGCAACTGGTGCAGAACGGAGTATCTTAGAAATTCAAATTCTCGGCATTTAGTTTGCTCCAGTTCAAGTCAGTTAGAACAGTTTAACTTTGGAACAGAATTTCTTTTTCAAAAGGGGGCGTGTCCGGCCACTAACGCCTGTTTTCAAAGTTTCGGCAGTGAAAACTTACTCCAAACTAACTTTGAATGGAGTAAGTGAAGATTTTTGTACGCTCGAAAAAACCTTGTCTACACTTTTTAGAAAATCAGGCGTCGGTTACAAATCAGGCGTAGGGACTGGGGAGGTGGGGGGAGGGGGGGGTTTAAAGGGAAGTTTACAAACATTAAACACTTCAGTTTTAAAAAATAAAGAGTCATCATCAATAATAAATGACAAAAACATCAAGAAATCAACCAATAAATCAATCAAAAAAAATTGATAAGAAATAATTTTTTTTTTAAATCAATAAATAAAACATTTTCTACTTACCGACTGCAGCACCAGGAGCCCTCCAACAGCGTGCTGGGATGCCCCCAGTGTGTCTCTGTCAGTGTCTCTATCTCTCTGTCTGTCTGTCTGTGTGTGTCTCTCACTCTCTGTCTGTCAGTTTCTGACAGCGAAGGGAGGGGGAGGAGGGGGGTAGAGGGGAAGGGGGAGGGAAGGAGGAGAAGGGGAAGGGAGGGGGGAGGGGGGGAGGAGAAGGAGAAGGAGGGAGGGGGGGAGGAGAAGGAGAAGGGGGAGGGGAAGGGGGGAGGAGAAGGGGGGGAAGGAGAGGGGGGTGGGAAGGGGGGGGAAAGGAGAGGGGGGATGGAGGCTGAAGGGGCCGGGGCCGGGGCCGGGCCCGGCCGGGCCGAAGATTTCGAGCAGGGCCCGTCCCCAGCACCAGATTTACAGGTAGGTGGCGTTGGGTTGGGTCGGGTCAGGTCCGGAGTCCGGGGTGGGGAGCGCGGGTCGGGTCGGGGGCGGGGGTGGGGGAGAGCGCGGGTCGGGTCGGGGGGGGGGGGCGCAGGGAGGTCGGTTCCGGGTGGTGGGGGGCGGTTGGGAGCACGGGTCGGGTCGGGGAGGAGGGAGGTCGGGTTGGTTCGGGGAGGGAGGGAGCGCTGGTCGGGTCGGTTTGGTTCGGGGCGGGGGGTGGGAGGTCATGTTGGGTCAGGTCGGGTCCGGGTGGTGGAGGCGGTGGGGTGCGGAGGGAGGTCGGTTCGGGTGGGGGGGGAGTGCGGGTCGGGTCAGGGGGGCGGAGGGAGGTCGGTTTGGTTCGCGTCGGGGGGGGTTGGGGAGAGCGCGGGTCGGGTCCAGTCCGGTCCGGGGGGGTCGGGAGCACGGGTCGCGTCGGGGGATTGGTGGGAGGGAGGAGGTCGGTTCGGTTCGGGGAGGGGAGCGCGGGTCGTGTCGGGGTCGGGTCCGGTCCGGGGGAGCGGGAGTCGAGTCGGGTCGGGAGGAAGCAGGAGCTGGGCATGGGAGGCAGCCTTATTCACGCAGCCCTAGTGAGGCCATTCGGCTAGGGCTTAGGGGCTGCGTGCTTCGGGCCCCTCCCACACAGTTTTGGGAGCCTGGAGCTACTGCATATGCGCGCCCACTGTAGCGGGCACTGTTTTCAGCGCAGGGACCTCGCTCCGCCCCCTACAGCCTGTGCTGCGCTGCGCCTGACTCAAGAGGACCAGCAGGGAGCCGGAGAATCTGTAAGTTTTTTTTAGGCGCACTTTCTGGCGCGAAAAACGGGTGTCCAGGTCCCGGCGCGGCCCGAAACTTGGGCCCAAAGATTGGAGGAAAAGCAATGTGTGAGGAGGACTCACAAAACCTGCAAAAGGACATAGACAGGCAAAGTGAGTGGGCAAAAATTTGGCAGATGGAGTATAATGTTGGAAAGTGTAAGGCTATGCACTTTGGCAGAAAACAATCAAACAGCAAGTTATTATTTAAATGGAGAAAAATTGCATAATGCTGCAGTACAGCGGGACCTGGGGATCCTGTTGCATGAAACAGAAAAGGTTAGTATGCAGATACAGCAAGTGATCAGGAAGGCCAATGGAATCTTGGCCTTTATTGCAAAGGGGATGGAGTATAAAAGCAGGGAAGTCTTGCTACAGTTATACAGGGTATTGGTGAGGCCACACCTGGAATACTGCGTGCAGTTTTGGTTTCCATATTTACGAAAGGATATACTTGCTTTAGAAGCAGTTCAGAGAAGGTTCACTAGGTTGATTCCGGAGATGATGGGGTTGACTTATGAGGAAAGGTTGAATAGGTTGGGCCTCTACTCATTGGAATTCAGAAGAATGAGAGGTGATCTTATCGAAACATACAAGATTATGAGGGGGCTTGACAAGGTGGATGCAGAGAGGCTGTTTCCACTGATAGGGGAGACGAAACTCGGGTGCATAATCTTAGAATAAGGGGCCGCCCATTTAAAACTGAGATGAGGAGGAATTTCTTCTCTGAGGGTTGTAAATCTGTCGAATTCGCTGCCTCAGAGCTGTGGAAGCTGGGTCATTGAATAAAGATTTAAGACAGAGATAGACAGTTTCTTAACCGATCAGGGAATAAGGGATTATGGGGAGCGGGCAGGGAAGTGGACCTGAGTCCATGATCAGATCAGCAATGATCGTATTAAATGGTGGAGCAGCCTCGAGGAGCCGTATGGCCTACTCCTGCTCCTATTTCTTATGTGATGTAGAAAATGTTGACACACTGATATAAATAACTATTCGAAGCCTTGCACTGTAAATTGCCTCAGCAACTGTTTTTCTACAGGTTTTTCCAATTTGTCTGCAACCATATATATCTGTTTTATTGATTCATTCACAGGATGTTGGCACTGCTGGCAAGGCCAGCATTTATTGCTAGCTGCCCTTGAGAAGGTGGGGGTGAGCCACCTTGAACCGCTGCAGTCCGTGTGGTGAACTACTTCCATAGTGCTATTAGGGAGGGGGTCTCAGGATTTGGACCCAGGGTGATGAAGCAACGGCGATGTACATAATCCCTCATTCCTCTAAAAATTGGGAAGCTGGACATGCCCGAGAGGCTGATTTCTCTGAAACTGTGATCTGCTGCTCAGAGATCAGTCAAGAAGAAGATGCAATTCTGGTGTGATGGAGCCAGATAATGTCCGTTTTCTTTTTTTTTTAAGGCATAATCTCTCTGTTTATTGTGCTTGGTTGAACTGAAGCATGCTTGATTGTGTTTGGTGGATTCAAGTGAGAAAGAGAGAGAGTGAGCCTTGAGCTTGGAACACATGCCCCTTTGGTAACACCAGCTTTCTTGAGCTGTTGAGCAGCAAGTATCTGTTCAATTGAGCTGGATATTTGCAGAGGTTTCTTATTGATCTGTCTTATTAACAGTCACTGCCCTTGAAAAACAATTGTCTTAATAACAGTCACTGCCCTTGAAAAACAATTCTCTGTATGAAGTGCTTTGAAATGTTTCGATGAAATGACAAAGTCCAATATTAATGCAAGTTTTTTTTTGACAGCACTTGTTCAGGTGGAGGTACATTTTTGTGTTCAACGAGCTGAATAATCTGTTTTGTGGATAGATGAAGTAAGATGGGCGGAATTTTTTGATTGTTCATTAATGGGATGTGGGCGTGGCTGGTATTTATGCCCATCCCTGATTGCCCTTGGGAAGATGGCGGTGAGCCGCCGCCTTGAACTGCTGCAGTCCGTGTGGTGAAGGTCCTCCCACAGTGCTGTCAGGGAGGTATTTTGACCCAGCGACGATGAATAAACAGCGCTATATTTCAAAGTCAGAATTGTGTGTAACTTGGCGGCGAACTTGCAGGTGATGGTGTTCCCATGCACCTGCTGCTCTTGTCCTTCTAGGTGGTAGAGGTCGCGGGTTTGGGAGGTACTGTCAAAGAATGTATCTCAATGAATGGGACACATTTTCTACTTTGGCGCCCAGTATCAGCACCGAGCACTTTCAGGTAAACCTCCTTACTTTGTAAAAAAAGACGCAATCACCGTAAGTTATTTTCTGTTACCAAGACTGATTACTGCAAAAACTTGTCTGAAGAGAATATCCAAAAGTCACACAGTAATAACCTATTTCTGGCTATTTAATAATCTAGCTGGGGTTCTTCTCCTAAGAGCAGAGAAGGTTAAGGGGAGATTTAATACAGGTATTCAAAATCATGAAGGGTTTTGATAGAGTAAATAAGGAGGAACAGTTTCCAGTGGCAGAAGGGTCGGTAATCAGAAGACACAGATTTAAGCTAATTGGCAAAAGAACCAGAGGGGAATTTTTTTTTTTATGTGCAGCGACTTATTATGATGAGAAATAAGTACATAAAAATAAGAATTAGGAGCAGGAGTAGGCTGTTCGGCCCCTCGAGCCTGCTCCACCATTCAATAAGATCATGGCTGATCTATCTCAACTCCACTTTCCTGCACTATCCCCATATCGCTTGATTCCCTTAATATGGAATGCACTACCTGAAAGGGTGTTGGAAGCAAATTCAGCAGTAACTTTCAAAAGGGAATTGAATAAATACTTGAAGGAGTAACATGTTTCGAGCTATGGGGTAAAGAACTGGGCAATGGGACTAATTGGATAGCTTTTTCAAAGAGCGGTCACAGGCACAATGGGCTGAATTGGTCTCCTTCAGTGCTGTTTCATTCTATGATACTATGGTATTAGCCATTCCTGCCACCACCAGCAAGCACTGGAAGACAAACTCCGCCCATCTCACTGGCGACTATCTGAGGCTGAACCAGACTGTTTACAACCTTGGTGTTGTATTTGACCCAGAGATGAGCTTCCGACCACGTATCCGCGCCATCACTTAGACCGCCTATTTCCACCTCCGTAACATCGCCTGACTCTGCCCTGCCTCAGCTCATCTGCTGCTGAAACTCTCATCCATGCCTTTGCTACCTCTAGACTTGACTATTCCAACGCATTCCTGGCCGGCCTCCCATTTTCTGCCCTCTGCAAACTTGAGGTCATCTAAAACGCTGCTGCCCGTGTCCTAACTCGCACCAAATCCCGTTCACCCATCACCTTTGTGCTCGCTGATCTACATTGGCTCCCAGTTAAGCAACGCCTCAGTTTTAAAATTCTCATCCTTGTTTTCATATCCCTCCATGACCTCGCCCTTCCCTGTCTCTGTAACATCCTCTGCAAAACCGATTATAATTGTGCCACCTTTAGCAGTCGTGCCTTCAACTGCCAAGGCCTTAAGCTCTGGAATTCTTTCAGTAAACCTCTCAACAATAACAACAACAACAATTTGTAGTTATATAGCGCCTTTAATGTAATAAAATGTCCCAAGATGCTATACACCACTCTTTCCTCCTTTAAGACCCTCCTTAAAACCTACCTCTTTGGCCAAGCTTTTGGTCATCTGGCTTAATATTGCCTTATATGGCTCGGGATCAAATTTTGCGTGATTACGCTCCTGTGAAATGCCTTGAGACGTTTTTCTACATTAAAGGTGCTATATAAATGCAAGTTGTTTTTGCATGACGTACCATTAAATCTTCTTTTGGTCGTGTCACAGAATTAACTTTACTCAGTTCTTCATCAGATTTTTACTGCCTGCCATAAACAGAATACACTCGACTCCCATTAATCCAAAGCTGCTATTGGTTTGAAAATAACATGAATTAGCTGGCAGCTAGAATGATCTGAGTTTCATGGAGCTTCTCCGAAACAGCACAGTGTGCACAACAAGAACATTTAGCAATGCCACAAAGCAGCTGAATAACCAATCAGCAACTGTTAAAATACAGAGGATAGACACTGCCGCACTGTCGAAGCTGCGCAATGCAAAGTTCAGTCATTTCACAAAATAGTCTGTGATTCTGGATTGCTTCCTGCTGACAGAAAATTATTTCACAAAATCATCAACTCTTTGGTGCAAAGAAATGTTCTATCAAGACAACTGTTTATTCCTCAAGTTAAAAAAAATTCAGCCGTGAGCCAAGAATGATCCCCCCACCAGCCCCTTTGTGTTTCAGGCAGTTAGAAAGAATGGTGAGCTGGAGTGTCATATTTCTCCAGGATGCTCGTGCACATGTTTGTTTTTTTTTCAAAAATATACTTTATTCATAGAAAATTTTCACAATACACTGGAAAATAGCTCACTCCCCTGCAATCAGCAATTCCATACAATTCGTTTGGATGCTGACGGCAGTTCCATACAATGCACTAGCGTGCATTTCATTTCAAGGTACAATTGATCTTGTCTTTTTGTCCTCAGTTGGTGAGGGCCCGCCATGTTCTCAGATTGCTCTCTGCGTCCACTCAATAACTCACTGCAGTTCAGTGGAGGTGGACCATTAACATTACACCTGGTCTCCCGAGGGGTGATCACCTGCTGAAGTCGAACAAAGCGGGGTGCATTTTATTGCTTGAACCCTGGTTTTTGGAAGAAATTTGCACCCAAATTCTCCGATAGTTTGAGCGAAGCAGTCTATTTTAAGCAGCAAATTTTCAATGGGTGCAATTTGATTTTGAATCACTGGACGATTTGAATAAAACGGAGTCGGCGACATTATAAAGACCTGTCAGGTGCACTTCGTATACCACTCGTAACTAATCCGCAACATTATTCCTGATGGATTGTCTGTTCATGCTGTTCCTGGGAAATTGATAATATATCTCATGTCCACCTTCACAATGTGCCTTAAACCCAACATCAGAAGAATTTGCACCACTACGCGAATCTTTTCACCACGCACAAGTGATCTTTATGGACTTTCTTGGTGAGGTTGATAAATTCTGAAGCAAGATCCACGACCACTTAGAATTGAGTTAACACTGCCCATGTTCATATCCTAAAGCCATCAAGCAAAGCAGGAATTTTTCACCTCACCAGTTTGGGCTTGACTTGAATTAGGATCTCAAAGAAATGAATGAAAGACTTGCATTTGTGTAGCGCATTTCACAATCATGTCCCAAAGTGCTGTACATCCAATGAATTAGTTTCTCAAGTGTAGCCACTGTTGTAATGAAGGAAACACAGCAGCCAATTTGTTTGCAGGAAGGAATTCCAGATCTTGAGGGTAAAAACAGAAAATGCTGGATATACTCAACAGGTCAGGCAGCATCTATGGAGAGACAAACAATTAACATTTCAACGTTAACTCTCTCTCTCTCTCTCTCTCTCTCTCTCCACAGATACTGCCTGATCTGCTGAGTACCTCCAGCATTTTCTGTTTTTATTTCAGTTTTTCCAGCATCCGCAGTAGTTTGCTTTGCCAGGTCTTAAGGCCTGGGCAGCTGATAACAATAACAAGTTAACATCATTAAATAAAAAAACAGAAAATGCTGGAAATCTCAGCAGGTCAGGCAGCATCTGTGGAGAGAGAAACAGTTAACGTTTTGGGTCTGTGACCCTTCGTCAAGTTAATGTCATTGGTATGTTTAATACTTTCTAATGAATTAAATACCAGAGGTCAAAAGCAGTCTCCCATTACCAACTTAATGCAGTATAGTTGCATTTGTCCAGCCATACATTTTGCCATTGCAAGACTTAGCAGTACTTGGGCATAATTTTAGTGTTGATCAGAACTTGCAATGAGCTCAAGAGTGCGTTTAATGTAAATAAGGCTTCTTCTATTGAACACCAAACTTACAAGGACAGATTTTTTTTTTCTCTCGAAGCTCCTCTTGAGATGAAAATAACACTATCTCCATACTGCTGTGACACAGGAATACATCACTGAGACCACACTCTGTTTTGTATATAAATTATGTTCTAATAGTCAATCTTTTGTTTCATTCAAGTCTGTAAGCAGAGTATCACACTGTGAATATGGTAATCCATGTATTTTATACTGTAAGAAGGGAGAAGAGTGCAAAATGCTTAAATCAGCTCCAGATTCCTTATCCTGGCTTAAAACACACTTGAAAGTTAATTATCAAAGCTTCTCCATAAAAAGCCTACAGATAATATCTGTGAACAGCCCCATTGAAATGTAAGCCGTTATCGCAGTCACTTGTGAGCTCACAGATAAAGGGCTGAATATGTTGTTCGAGATAGGCGCCTAGAAATTCCAGGGCTAGCGCCGGCTGTTGAGACTGTTTTTTTGGAAAAAATGGCGCCCACGCCTCGCTCCCGCCCACTTCCGGCGCGGGTCGCTGGACGCCATAGTAATGAGGGCCAAGAAAAGAGCGGTTTAGCTTCATCTGAAGCAGTTGTTAGGTCATTAACATATTCAACTAAGGGGCCTAATGCCGACTACAGCTCCCTCTTGCAAAATTGGCTTGCGTCTGAGGCAGCCAGCGTCAGCAATGTTTACTCCCGTGAAAACAAACGTTCAACAACGACGAATGCAAAAATGGTAAATACTTACCATTATCATCTCCGACATCACTCCCGACTCCGGCTTCAAATCTTCCCTCGATCCTGGCCCCTACTCCCTCTGATCTCCCTTCAGTGCTGGCCCCAAGTCCCGACTTCTTCCCGATCCTGGTCCCGAGTGCCGACCTCTCCCCCGACCCTCGCCCAGAGTCCCGACCTACCTCACAGTCCTTGCAGGATGTTCAGTGCGTTCAGCACTAGGCTGAATGCCACAATAATAATGAGCAGGCAGCACCAAAATACCAGTGCTGCCTGCACTCTTTCTGCGGGCAGCCGTTAACTTTGGCCCATGGTGGCACTGGCAGGTTTCTGGCCTACTCGAATTTCAAGGCCAGAGACTCTTACCACACATGAATAGTCATTCTTTTAGCCACCTAGGTTGCTAAAATTGATTGAGCCCCTCGCTCATGTTTATTATGAGACTGCTGAGATCTATAATTTCCTTTAAAGTTCAAGGACAGTATTTTGTAAAAAAAACTTAATCGCAGCAGCTGTTTTCAAGGTAATGAAGTAAATGTGTTTATTTTATATTAATTTAAAGAAGTTCTCCGTTTTAAAAAAAAAACCCTAAAAAGTAGTACGTGAATGAGTATTAAGTTGTAAATCCCTTTTCATAATGCTCTTCAGAATGTATTGTCGTATTAATGTGAACCGTAATATTTGTTTTGTGGAGTGAAAATTTTAAGAACTGCCATATTCTTGCAATTTTATTGTAGTTAGTGAATTTCATCTTTTTGGATTAAATTAATGAAGGAAAAAGAAAAATATATGGGCTTACGTCCAGGAAACACGGATCTGTGACAAAGACGAAGTACTTAGAGTGGAATAACCATCTGTGCCGACTGTTTTTGAGCATGTAGCATTTAACTGCAATATGTGACTAGAAGTTACAAAGTTTTCAGAGCAGTAAGTAATGTCTGTTAAGTTAGGGCAGCACAAAGGAATGGGCCATCTGCCTTTTTTTCTCCACTCAATATTCACTAACATTACAGCATTAAATGCCAGGTTACAGAGAATAATCAAAGAGGCAAATGGAACATTTGCCTTTATCTCAATGGGGTTTGAATTCAAAAGTGAGGAAGTGACATGTCTGAATTGTACAGAGCCTTGAACAAATCCCATCTGGTGTACTGTATTCAGTTTTGGATACTATACCTTGCTACGGCTATATTGGCCTTGGAGCGGGTACCGCGCAGCTTCACTAGAATGATACTGAGGCTTAAAGGGTTAAATTGCGAGGGCACATTACAAAAACGTGGCTTGTATTCCCTTGAATTTAGAAGGTTTGCAGGGTGAACTAATCGAGGTGTTTAAAATGATGAAGAGATCTGACAGGGTAGATACAGAGAAGCTAAAGCCTCTGGTGGGGGAATCCAGAACCAGAGGGCACAATGTTAAAATTACATTTAGGAGTGAAATCAGAAAGCACTTTTTCCCCCACAAAGGGTAGTGGAAATCTAGAACTCGTCCTGAAAAGACTACGGATACTGGATTAATAGAAACTTTCAAGCCCGAGATCAATAGATTTTGGTACAGTAAGGGTATTAAAGGTATCACCCCTGTCCTTGCTGCCTACGGTGGCTCCCGGTTTGGCAATGCCTGGATTTTAAAATTCTCATCATTGGGTTCAAATCCCTCCATGGCCTAGCCCCTCCCTAACTCTAAACTCCTCCAGCCCTACAACCCATCAAGATCTCTGGCTCTTCCAATTTTGGCCTCTTAAACATCCCTGATTTCCTTTGCTTCACCATTGACAGCCATGCCTTCAGCTGCCTGGGCCCTGAGCTCTGGAATTCCCTCCCTATTTTCCTTTAAGACGTTCCTTAAAACCAACCTCTTTGACCAAGGTTTTGATCACCTGTCCTAATATCCTATTATGTGGCTCGGTGTCTAATGTTGCCTGTTAACGCTCTTGTGAAGCGCCTTGGGACATTTTACTACTTTAAAATCGAGGCGTTGCAGGACCGTGATTCAATGTAGGTCAGCGAGCACAGGGTGATGGGTAAATGGGACTTGGTGCAAGTTAGGATATGGGCAGCAGAGATTTGGCTCATTCGTTTTGTAACATTATGTACGTATTATCTTTTGCTTCATTTAAAGTAACTTTGACTGACACTTTGGTCAGAAGGGTAGGTAGGAATGATTAATGTGACCCGAGGGTTAATATATGACGCTACATTTAGCTCACTGTCATTGTCCTCTATTAAGCCAACCTATGTAAAATGAACTTTCAAAAAAATTATGCCAGCAGCCAATAACCTGGCTTACCAGTGATACCAAGAAATGAATGCTGCGCAGTGTTGTATCTCTAACATTATTTAATTAGTACTCCATAAGTGTAACGATAACCTGATTTTCCATGTGATAATCAAAACAGTTGCAATATTTTTGTTATAAAGGAGCCATGTCTAATAAAATGGCATATCTCATTTCACCATCACTGTAGTAAAGACTTAACTGGGTTCAATTTATCAGTATGTCTCTTGGTGCAGCATCTGGTTTGGAGAATGATCCTGCAGATCACCTCAATTTGTATAGCAACATAACTGGTACTATATTGTATATTTTATCTTAACCTTTCTACTAGTACCACAAATGTAAACAACTCCTTTGCTTATGAAGTAGTCGTTATGATCAATCAAAGCTAATAACTTTTCGCTCTGCGATGTGCTGGTTACGTTTCTCTCTGTGCCGAGTTGGTTATGGCATCAAAATTGTGCTTCCTAAGCTCCTCATAATTCTCTTTGTTCTGGTTCATCAGAAGTACATGCCAAGTGGAGAGATTTAGGGAGGAAATTCCACAGCTTTGGACCTAGGTAGCTGAAGGCACGGCCACCAATGGTGGAGCGATTAAAACCAGAGGTGCTCAAGAGGCCAGAATTAGAGGAGCGCAGACATCTCGGTGGGGTTTGTGGGGCTGCAGGAGATTATGGAGATGGGGAGTCATGAGGCCATGGAGGGATTTGAAAACAAGGATGCTAATTTTAAAATTAAGGCGTAGCTTAATCAGGAGCCAATGTAAGTCAGTGAGCACAGGTGTGATGGGTAAACGGGACTTGATGCGAGGTAGGGCACAGGCAGCCAAGTCTTGGATGACCTCCGGTTTAGTGGAATAGTCAAATTTAGAGGTAACAAAGACACAGATAAGGGTTTCAGCAGCCTATTTTCAGGTATTACTGGGATGTGGGAGAGAATGGACTCGGTTCATCCTCTGATTTCATTTTACCCATTACCCCACGAGAAAATAGTTTCTTAAAGAATTGTGTTGTGTCTTTTTTGGCTTTCACAGCTGAAATTGGAATTGTGGGCACAAAACACAGTCCAGCTGCTTCATAGCACAAAACCTGGAACGACTACTACACTGCGGCTCAATGCTGCCTTCATTAATTTATACTTTGATATGCCACTTATTTTACGATGCTGCCTCCAATCTGCTTTGGTTATACTGCAGTGAAATGGAACTACAGTGTACATAAAACTGCACAAAGCATGAGTCACGGCTATGAATCATGGATGCAAAGTTGCAAATATGACCTTGCTCATCTGACCATAATCTTCCCCATTGGGCATTGCTGTCAATGCTGGCATTTATTGCCCATCCCTAGTTGTCCTCGAGAAGGTGGTGGTGAACTGCTGCCTTGAACGAAGAAGGAACAGCCGATATATGTCCAAGTTGCGATGGTGTGTGACTTGGAGGGGATCTCGGAGGTGATGGTATTCCCATGCGCCTGCTACCCTTGCCCGAGGTGGTGGAGGCCGTGAGCTTGGGCGATGCAGCTGAAAAAGTCATGGCCACTTGTCATGAAAGTTCCTGTATGGGCAGTCTGGGTGGTCAGCCTACCCAAGATGGGAGAACAATTGCAAATGCCATAGGCAGCAACTATTCATCTTTGCCATCTGAGGCATCCTCTTCTCCCAATGAGCCCTTGGTGCATCCAACGGTACTGGTGCTTGTCTACTTACTTTACACAATTACCTCTGATAGCCTGACTACTGTCAAAGGCAATTTTGTATGGTGGATGAGATGTAAGCAAGTGCTGCCCTTGCAATGTGCCTATATGTCTGTGTCAGAATGATGTGACATTTTTGCTACCTAATTGTGTGAACACCCATTAAGATGCTTCTTTATTGTTGGGTAACCACTCTAGTTCATTGCAGTCCACCTCTTCATCAAGTTAACCAATTTCGACACAACTCTGGCCATTCTTTCTGGGCAAAGGCAAGTAGAAAAAAGCTTTGATGCTCTACGTTATATAAAATGGAATAAATGATCTAATTGTAGAAAGCTTCTTGTTGATTTTGTAATTCCAAATGACCAGTGGCGTGACACTGCACATGCCTTTGTTAGTTACCATAACTTTATTATTCTATATTCATACCATGCATAGAGTTCCAGCACCAGTTCACTTGTGGCACAGGTTGTCGCTGGAGCGAATTTTATCCCTAACTGGCACTCATAAATTCATAATTTGGGATTGGTGGTGAATCAATACTGCTATGGAAGGCAAGCTAAGTTCCTTGTGATAGGTAGGTGATTGTGATTTTAAAACTCACAGCTAAGAATCCAGAGACAGTAGTGGGTGAGAGGGGGTTCTGCATGGTGAACTGTAACAAAAGCATCACTAAAGATTAGATTCACAAAAACTGCCAACTGCTCAACAAATTGACTTAGGACCCAATTTGCACCATTCCTGGAAACATCCAGGGTTAGAAATTAGGCAGGTTTGCGCCTGTTTAAAGCCATGGCGAAGCTGAAAAAGTCATTATTTTTGACGCTTAAACGAGTCGCACAAAATTTAGCTCTCGATCGAAAAATTCAGTGTGCAACGTTGCGCTATCGCCGGGGGCGGAAAATTCGCCGATATCGCCATTTTTATGGCTGGTTTAAAAACGCGCCTGAAAAAGTCAAGTCTTTCCAGGTCAGACCGACAACGCACTCACCACTAATGTTGCCATCTTGAAAAACTGAGCAAAAGTTCATTGCATAAAAGGATTTGGGGGGGAAGGCTGTGTTTCACACAGTGAGCTTTCTGTTAGTTCATAGTTCATTTTTAAGGATATTTAAGGATATTTAAAAGAATATCTCTGCCATTATTCCTGGCTGCTTTTTCTATGCAGCATTGAGCTGGAAGAAGGCTTATTCAAGAGCATTTTGAGCGTAATCGACAAGCTCGCAGACGAATGGGGAGGAGGCCTTACCTCATATGAGTTTACAGGGAACAGCGCTCATACCTGCAGCTGTCTGACGCACAGCGCATCCATAAAGAGGTGGTCACAAAAATATGCCAGCTCATGGACCTGATGGCTTGCATCCTAGGGTCTTAAGAGAAGTAACGGCAGGGATTGTGGATGCATTGGTTGTAATTTAGCAAAATTCCCTGGATTCTGGTGATGTCCCAACAGATTGGAAAACTGCAAATGTAACGCCCCTATTTAATAAAGGAGGCAGACAAAAAGCAGGAAACTACAGACCAGTTAACCTAACATCTGTGGTTGGGAAAATGTTGGAGTCCATTATTAAAGAAGCAGTAGCAGGACATTTGGAAAAGCAAAATTCGGTCAGGCAGAGTCAGCATGGATTTATGAAGGGGAAGTCACGTTTGACAAATTTGCTGGAGTTCTTTGAGGATGTAACGAAGAGGGTGGATAAAGGGGAACCTGTAGATGTGGTGTATTTGGACTTCCAGAAGGCATTTGACAAGGTGCCACATAAAAGGTTACTGCACAATATAAAAGTTCACTGGGTTGGGGGTAATATATTAGCATGGATAGAGGATTGGCTAACTAACAGAAAACAGAGAGTCGGGATAAATGGTTCATTCTCTGGTTGGCAACCAGTAACTAGTGGGGTGCTGCAGGGATCAGTGCTGGGACCCCAACTATTTACAATCTATATGAACGACTTAGAAGAAGGGACTTAGTGTAATGTAGCCAAGTATGCTGACAATACAAAGATGGGAGGAAAAGCAATGTGTGAGAAGGACACAAAAAATCTGTAAAGGACATAGACAGGCTAAGTGAGTGGGCAAAAATTTGGCAGATGGAGTATAATGTTGGAAAGTGTGATGTCATGCACTTTGGCGGAAAAAAATCAAACAACAAGTTATTATTTAAATGGAGAAAGATTGCAAAGTGCCGCAGTACAGCGGGACCTGGGGGTACTTGTGCATGAAACACAAAAGGATAGTATGCAGGTACAGCAAGTGATCAGGAAGGCCAATGGTATCTTGGCCTTTATTGAAAAGGGGATGAAGTATAAAAGCAGGGAAGTCTTACTGCAGCTATATAAGGTATTGGTGAGGCCACAGCTGGAATACTGCATACAGTTTTGGTTTCTATATTTATGAAAGGATATACTTACTTTGGAGGCAGTTCAGAGAAGGTTCACTCGATTGATTCCGGGGATGAGGGGGTTGACTTATGAGGAAAGGTTGAGTAGGTTGGGCCTCTACTCATTGGAATTCAGAAGAATGAGAGGTGATCTTATCGAAATGTCTAAGATTATGAGGGGGCTTGACAAGGTGGATGCAGAGAGGATGTTTCCACTGATGGGGGAGATTAGAACTAGAGGGCACGATCTTTGAATAAGGGGCCACCCATTTAAAACCGAGAGGAGGAGAAATTTCTTCTCTGAGGGTTGTAACTCTGTGGAATTTGCTGTCTCAGAGAGCTGTGGAAGCTGGGACATGGAATAAATTTAAGACAGAAATAGACAGTAAGGGAATAAGGGGTTATGTGGAGATGAGTCCATGATCAGATCAGTCATGATCTTATTGAATGGCGGAGCAGGCTCAAGGGGCCGTATGGCCTACTCCTGTTCCTATTTCTCATGTTCTTATTATAAAGGCAGACCTACAGCTTACCAGCGCCAGCAGGACTGCACTGTCCGTCGAGGTGAAGGTTACTGCGGCACTTGCCGTCAATGCCTCCGGCTCCTTTCAGGCATCAGCAGGAGACATATGCTCCATCTCATAGTGCGCTATACATCGCTGCCTTCGCCAGGTGATTACTGCGCTGGGTAGGCCACATAGTTCGCATGCCAAACACGAGACTCCCAAAGCAAGTGCTCTACTCGGAGCTCCTTCACAGCAAATGAGCCAAAAGTGGGCAGCGGAAACGCTACAAGGACACCCTCAAAGCTTCCCTGATAAAGTGCAACATCCCCACTGACACCTCGGAGTCTCTGGCCCAAGACAACCCTAAGTGGAGGAAGTGCATCCGAGAGGGTGCTGAGCACCTTGAGTCTCAATACCGAGTGCATGCAGAAATCAAGCGCAGGCCGTGGAAAGAGCGTGCGGCAAACCAGTCCCACCCATCCCTTCCCTCAACGACTATCTGTGACAGAGTCTGTGGCCCTCGTATTGGACTGTTCAGCCAACAAAGAACTCAATTCAGGAGTGGAAGCAAGTCTTCCTCGATTCCGAGGAACTGCCTATGATGATGACTGCACTGTGCGCGTGCAGGATGGACTTTATAAACTTCCCAATGACCAAGGAGACACAGAATGGGAGGGCTGTAGGTTTTGCACGAATTGCTGGCTTTCCCAAGGTTCAGGGTGCCATTGACTGTATGCACATTGCATTGTGAGCACCTTTGGAGGTTCCAGAGGTTTACCGAAATCGAAATGGATTCCACTCCCTGAACGTACAGATCGTCTGCAACTATACTCAGTGCATCATGGCAGTAAATGCCCAGTTTCCAGGGAGCATCCATGATGCTTTCATCTTGTGTGAGAACACTGTCTCATACCTGTTCGAGTGTCAGCCAAAGGCCAGAGCTAGATGCTCGGGGACAAAGGTTACGGCCTCGCCACCTGGCTCATGACCCCCACCTCCGGAACCCTCAGACAGAAGCCGAGCATCACTAGAATGACAGCCATATATAGCCACACTCAACATCATCGAAAAGACATTTGGAATGCTCAAGCAGTGCTTCCGGTGCCTGGACCATTCTGTAGGCTACCTGCAATACTCCCCTCAGCAGGTCGCTGAGTTCATTGTGGTGGGCTACATACCTTAGTCATCATGAGGGGACAGGATTTGCCACTGGGTACTGCAGGAGCTCCTCAGAGGGTTGGTGGGGGAGGAGGAGGAGGACCACGAGGAGGACAAGGAGCCTGGCCCTGAACCCGTGGCCTGTGAAAAATACCTGCTTCAGCCCTGGATGTACTGCGCATGCGCGGGCGCACCTTGACAGCTGACCAGAATTGAGGGAAGAAGAAAAAAATCGGGGGGAAAAAAATTCCTTGACCTCAAACCATATTGTCTCACCTGAATCGGCCAAAGCATTTATAATCTTTCTTTGAATGCAATGTCCTCTTATCCATACTTCCACACCTCTGTTTGCTTTTATTGTGCTTGACCCTTCTTAAGGTGCCATAGCTTGATATTCTGTCAATGCCCTGATCTCATAGAAACATGTAAAATTCTGACGGGATTGGACAGGTGAGATGCAGGAAGAATGTTCCCGATGTTGGGGAAGTCCAGAACCAGGGGTCACAGTCTAAGGGTAAGGGGTAAGCCATTTAGGACTGAGATGATGAGAAACTTCTTCACTCAGAGAATTGTGAACCTGTGGAATTCTCTACCACAGAAAGTTGTTGAGGCCAGTTCGTTAGATATAGTCAAAAGGGAGTTAGATGTGGCCCTTACGGCTAAAGAGATCAATGGGTATGGAGAGAAAGCAGGAATGGGGTACTAAAGTTGCAAAAATGATTAGCCATGATCATATTGAATGGTGGTGCAGGCTCGAAGGGCCGAATGGCCTACTCCTGCACCTATTTTCTATGTTTCTATGTTATCTAAGTCTCTATCATTATTATGTGTATATTTGGAATTCCGTGTTGGTGTATCCCAAGCATTCGTTTGTCTCTCCATTGTCTTATTGCCATTTATTGTTTTTTCCCCCAGGTTTTACCTGTAAAAGCTTTCCCTTGGGGTTCTTCCCCAATATTACCAAGTATACCCTACTGTGTGTGCATTGCTTAAGATTGTGTTCCTTCAACTCCTTCCCACTGTAATTTCAAACAAATTACTGAAGGTATATAATCAAAATAAATGAGTGTTTGCATAAATTCCATTGATTCCCTGCTCATTCTACACAGCACTTAAGCAGAGAATCGATAGAGCTTTTGCTACGCAGCATATCTCACCAGAGCTAGCGACTTGGCCCTCCTCCCAAGCTGTCACAACGGCGTATCTTATTTTTCCCCCTAGTTTATTTGTTTTCTGTAAACGGGAGGATCTCTTGAGGTGACACAATCTGTGCGATCTACTTGGTTTGAGGTGATTTGACACAAATCTGGAATCCATTACAAATGGGAAAATAAATTGGCATTCTATCAAGCCACATTCAAAAGTATGATCAGCCAGAATTCATCAATTTATTTAGCTAATTCCAGAAAGGTAATTAATCACTGAGAAGTTAACGTGTGCTACCCTCGTTACTGTTTCTGAAGGATGCAGTTCGGTAGTTTTTCACAGACTAGATTTGAAGAGGCATCAATGCTTTGGAATGTTTGAAAATCTTAACTTTCCAAATTTATTCTAAAATACAGCTACTGTACAATACTAGGAAATGTTACGATAATTTGAGTTACAAAGTAAAGTCCCGCTGGGGCATAAGATGTGTTGGTGGTGTAAACAATTCCCAATTTTCATGAATAAAATCTGCTTCTCCCAGATCAGCCTCCCGAAAAAAGAATTCATGAGTGAGATTCGTTTATAATTGTGTCTTGAGAGTAACATTACTGTGATAAAAATTAGCTATACGGTGGATTTCACATTGCTTTTTTTCCCCCTTTTACTGTCCCATTTTCTTTAGCGTAATTTTTTTTCTGTACATCTTCACTGATTTTTGTTTTCATTTAGCCTGTGCCTATTGAGGGGAAGTAGTCTATGCATGTGTTATGAAGTGACGCTGACAGAAACATTTTTATTAATAGGCATAAGTATAACAGGTAAGTCATATTTTAGTATAAATATTTTGGGTGCCCACCCAGCGAGGCGGCAATAAATCGCTGCTGAAGAACATTACTCAAGGTGGGGTGGGGTGCGGATGAGGACTTGGGGATAGATGGGGGGTGAGCACGGACTTCGGGAACCTCGCCAAAAAAGAGAAAATATTTAAAATCTAGTTTCAATATTGATTTTCTTTTTATTCGTTCATCAGATGTGGGCGTCGCTGGCAAGGCCAGCATTTATTGCCCATCCCAAATTGCCTGTGAGAAGGTGGTGGTGAGCTGCTGCCTTAAACCACTACAGTCTTTGTGGTGAAGGTACACCCACAGTGCTGGTAGAGCGGGAGTTCCAGGATTTAGACCCAGCGACGATGAAGGAACAGCGATATATATTTCCAAGTCAGGATAGTGCGTGGCTTAATGTGGAACTTCAAGGTGGTGATGTTCCCATGCGCCTGCTGCCCTGGTCCTTCTAGGTGGCCGAGGTCATGGGTTTGGGAGGTGCTGCTAAAGAAGCCGTGGTGAGTTGCTGCAGTGCATTTGTACACACTGTAAATGGTACACACTGCAGCCACAGTACGCCAGTGGTGGAGGGAGTGAATGTTTTAGGTGGTGAATGGGGTGCCAATTAAGCGGGCTGCTTTGTCCTGGATGGTGTCGAGTTTCTTGAGTGTTGTTGGAGTTACACTTATTCAGGCAATTGGAGAGTATTCCATCACATTCCTGACTTGTGCCTTGTAGATGGTGGAAAGTGAGACACTTGCCACAGAATACCCTGAGGAGCTCCTGCAGCGATGGCCTGGGACTGAGATGATTGGCCTCCAACCACCACAACCATCCTCTTTTGTGCTAGGTATGACTCCAGCCAGTGGAGAGTTTTCCCCCTGATTCCCATTGACTTCAGTTTTAGTAGGGCTCCTTGATACCACACTCGGTCAAATGCTGCCTTGATGTCAAGGGCAGTCACACTCTCCTCACCTCTGGAATTCATCTCTTTTGTCCATGTTTGGGCCAAGGCTGTAGCTGAGTGGTCCTGGCAGAAGCCAAACTGGGCATCGGTGAGCGGGTTATTGGTGAGTAAGTGCCGTTTGATAGCACTGTTGACAAAATCTTTTTTATATCCCATTTAGCAAAACACGATGGAGGGTGTCCTCAGTGTGAAGATGGGACTTTGTCTCCACAATGACTGCTACCAATGCTGTGATGGACAGATGCATCTGCGACAGGTAGATTGGTGAGGACGAGGTCAAGTAGGTTTTTTCCCCTCGTGTTGGTTCTCTCACTACCTGTCGCAGGTCCGATCTGGCAGCAATGCCCTTCAGGACTTGCCAGCTCAGTCAATAGTGGTGCTATTGAGTCACTCTTGGTGATGGACATTGAAGTCCCCCACCCAGAGTACATTCTGTGCCCTTGCTACCCTTAGTGCTTATTCCAAGTAGTGTTAAACGTGGAGGAGTACTGATTCATCAGCTGAGAGAGGGCAGTAGGTGGTAATCAGTAGGAGGTTTCCTTGCCCATGCTTGACCTGAAGCCAATGTTGAGGACTTCCAAGGCCACTCTGTCCCGACTGTATATCACTGTGCCGCCACCTTTGGTGGGTCTGTCCTGCTGGTGGGATAGGACATACCCAGCGATGATGATAGAGGAGTTTGGGACATTGGCTGAAAGGTAGGATTCTGTGAGTATGACTATGACAGGCTGTTGCTTGACTGCTCTGTGGGACAGCTCTCCCAATTTTGGCACAAGTCCGCAGATGTTGGTGAGGAGGACTTTGCAGGATCAACTGGGATGGGTATGCCGTTGTCCTGTCTGTAGCCAGTGCTGAGGTCGATGCCGGGTGGTCCATCCGGTTTTATTGTTCTTGTTTCTTGTCACAGTTTTTTACAACTTGGTTTCTCTTAGGGTGTCCAGGCAATAATCCCAGCATGGACTTCAGTTGGGCTCCACTTCAGTCAGTTGACAGCGAAGTATTGCTAGTCTCTCTCTCTGGCAACCCAACACCAGGTCCTTCTGAGGACCAGGAATGTCGTAACTCCTGATGTAAGGAGTCTCTGGTCCCGCCTCCTCTTGTTCGGGGCGGTCTGAGACTCTGTGTGCAACAGTTCATCATGGATACAACAGGACTTGGATACGTTATGATCTGGAATGCACTGCCTGAAAGGGTAGTGGAAACAGATTCAATAGTCACATTCAAAAGGCAATTGGATAAATACTTGAAGGGAAATTTGCAGAGCTGTGGGGAAAGAGTGGGGGAATGGGAACTAATTAGATAGCTCTACCAACACAGGCATTTTGGGCTGAATGGTCACCTTTTGTGCTATATCATTGTATGATTCTATGACCCAGCGTATTCTGCTCCTGGTGTAATAACTGCAATCCCTCCTTCCCTGCCACAATCCATCTACACTGACCCACCCATCCAGATTTTTTGTTGTCATTATTAAGCTTAACTAAGCTACGTAGTGTCATATAGAAATATTTTATACTGTGCCAACAATTAAATAACCGATTTTCTGTGCTGTAACCTTGTAGATGTAAAGTGAAAATGACATAATAGAATGATGCCCGTTGGCAAGTGGCTACAAAAAAAAACTAATTCTGCATTACATTCTCTGTCTGTCAAGGTCATTCAAAGTGAAATGCTTTTTGCATCCCACTCAAAGTTGCAGTACTCTTTATCTGTTTGTTGGCAGCTTTCCAGGCTTGTTAACACATTGATGGCTGTTATTTTGTTTAAACAATGTCTTGGTGAGTAATATTAAATAGATTGCATTGGTGTTTCTGTCATAAATGTGATAGTGCCATATAAACATATGCATATGAATTTAACGGTCTTTGTCACAAAGGGCGGGATAATGTTTGTGTCTGCAATAATTATTTATTTAGGTCTTGTTGATTTTCAAAAAGAATTCTGGGAGAAGGCATTTGGAGATTTTTTTAATGCTGTGTTTTGCATTTTCGTGGGTTTTAAAAAATGTCTTTCTTGGGATGTGGCAAAGCCAGCATTTACTGCCTATCCCGAGTTGCCCTGAGAAGGTGCTGGTGGGCCTTCTTCCTGAACCATTTGAGTGGCTCGCTAGGCAACTTCAGAGGGCAATTAAGAGTCAACTAAATTGCTGTGGGACTGGAATCTCATATAGGTCCAGACCAAGTAAGGAAGGCAGATTCCTTCCCCAAAGGAGATTAGTGGACCAACAACAACTTGTATTTATGTAGCCCTATTAACGTAATTAAACATCCCAAGGCGCTTCACACGAGTGTAATAAAACAAAATTTGACATCCAGCCACAGAAGGAAATATTAGGGTAGATACAAAAAACTTGGTCAAAGAGATAGATTTTAAGGAGCGTCTTAAGGAGGAAAGAGAGATAGAGAGGCGAAGGGGTTTCTGGAGGGAATTCCAGAACTTAGGGCCTAAGCCGCTGAAGGCACGGCCACCAGTGGTGAGCGATTAAAATCTGGATGCTCAAGATGCCAGAATTAGAGAAGCGCTGAGATCTCGGAGGGCTGTGGGGTTGGATGAGTTTACAGAGATGGGGAGAGGCGAGGCCATGGAGGGATTTGAAAACAAAGATGTTAGGTTTGTACGAAACTTGCAACAGCTTCATGGTCACTTTACTGATGATCTTTCTATTTTTTATCTTTTTATCTTTACATTTTTCTTTTATGAAGCCACTGCACATTACACACTGTTTTCAGGAGGAGTGCATTAATGTTTCTTGGCAGAGTTGTCCCTTTATTGGGAGCAATGCAGGTTTAATATACTTTTTAGTATTAGTTATGAATTAAAATGTTTTGATTAACTGCCTGTGAAATAAAGTGAACGCGCACAATTTGAACAGCATCTCAATTACAGTTAGTCACTTTGTCCCTATCTGTGTTAGTGAAATGTCCTCTCATGCTTTCCAACATTGGTTTCTGCCCAGGGATTACTTTTACTTTATCGAAGAGATGGAATTTCCTGGCATTCATGTTGTTATGTACACAATGAAGTATACTTAACAGCAATGGTCCCCCTAAAGTGCGCGACCATGCACCAATCACAAGGTCCTGCGCAGGCCGCTCACCAGTTGCTGCCACTGGAAGAGATACCACACAGCAAATTTAAAGGGACCACGCACCAAAAAGAAATTCGAGGGAACATTGCTTAACAGATGCAGGGACATTGTATACCAAGGCTCTCAAACAGCTCATGTTTTTGTGTCAATTACCAACAGCTGCATACAAGCGCAATTAATCTCCTCGCCTCGCAGTGTATGAATTTAAGATGGATTCAATTCATAAAAAAACTAAATGTATTAATTTACATATACTGGAGTGCAGTTGTGTCAATCAATTCAGCTAGTCTATTTTTAATACATCTGAGCATATTTCACTGCTTCAAGGTGAAAGCTCAGCTAGGATTTTGGTTGGAAGAGACCAGTAACCTGTAAATTGAAGTCAGATATTGGATTACAGATTACAGTGCTGAACAAGGTATCATTTCAGTTAAGAGCTCTT
Organism: Pristiophorus japonicus; assembly: GCF_044704955.1. NCBI lineage: Eukaryota > Metazoa > Chordata > Chondrichthyes > Pristiophoridae > Pristiophorus > Pristiophorus japonicus. The sequence continues at coordinate 127,348,918 of NC_091985.1, read as the reverse complement.
TAATGCTTCGGAGGTGCGTGTACGGTTTATTATTGATAGGATTACTCAGCGCAATTATTTTTCAGACATTGATTCTGATGGAGCAGATAACTATGTTGTGACTGATCCTGGCAAAGCATATTGATCTGCCCCGTCATTAAACTTACTCACAGACTGATGGCCAATGATCACATAGATTGATACTTAAACAGAAGCCTTCAGTATTGATTTTAATTTAAATGTACATTATTATTATTGGTTATTTTCATCTGAGGCATACGATGAGGCTTACAACTGAGGAAGATCAAAATACAATGTACACAATAGATTTTTTAAAAAATGGTTTTCTTTTAAAATGCAAGCAATTGGAAAGCTCTTTCAAAAAGCCGGCACTGGCACGATGGCCCGAATGGCCTCCTTCTGTGCTGTATCATTCTATGAAAACTCCTGCAGCATTTCTTATGGTGAATCATATTTCTATTATTACAAGGATATGAATATACATAAATACTGTGGCAACAAGAGCGGGTCAGAGCATGGGTATTCTGCAGCGAGTGTCTCATCTGATTCCTTAAAGCCTTTCCATCATCTACAAGGCACAAGTCAGGAGTGTGATGGAATACTCTCCACTGGCCTGGATGGGTCCAGTTCTAACGGCACTCAACAAGTTTGACACCTATCCAGGACAAAGCAGCCTACTTGACTGGCCCCCCATCCACCACCTTCAACATTGACTCCCTCCACCACCGGCGCACCATGGGCTGCAGTTTGTACCAATATACAAGATGCACTGCAGCAACTCGCTATGACTTCTTCAGCAGCACCTCCCAAACCTGCGACCTTTACCACCTAGAAGGACGAGGACAGCAGGCGCATGGTAACACCATCACCTGCAAGTTCCCTTCCAAGTTACACACCATCCTGACTTGGAAATATATCGACCATTCCTACATCATCGCTGGGTCAAAATCCTGGAACTCACTCCCTTAGAGCACTGTGGGAGTTCCTTCACCACACGGACTGCAGCAATTCAATAAGGGGGCTCACTAGCACCTTCTCAAGGGCAATTTGAGATGGGCAATAAATGCTGGCCTTGCCAGCGACGCCCACATTCCGGAACCAATATAAAAAAATTCGGGTGCGCATATGAGAGAGGCATGGTCACATACCCAGTGAAAGAATTTGGAAAGACATTTCTATGTAATCTCTGCAGAGATGTTCAACCATTTTCTGCTTGGTTCCCCGAATATAAATAAATAATACTTTACTTACCAACTGAGTTATGTAAATAAATCCCTGCAGCTCTTTACTATCTATCTGTTTAAGCTGTGACTTTTCATGCTAAAGGCCAGAAAATGTGTAAAACTTTTGGATATGGGAAAGTACAGGTTCTATTTTATATAAATAGAAAGATATAATGAACCAAGAGGTGAGACAGATGTTCACAATATTATAAGTGTTTATTGGACTAACTAGGATTATTTTTGACTGATTATTTTTTATCCCATTGTATTTAATTTTATTCAGGATTTTGTATGTTTCTGAAGGGAGTTAGGAAAGGGCCTGAGACATCCAAAACATGCATGTGATCAAATTGTTACTATGGTGGCATTCTGGTTTCACTATTTTTTGGATATGCAGTGCTAAGAAGCCTAATCATTCCTTAACATTTGTAAACACTCCTTTTCTCTACTCATCTACATAAATTTCAAGTGCAGATTACATCCAGTGCAAATCGCGTTTCTGCGATCTTTTGCACTGGTTTCAAAACCATTGCGCTAGAAGCCAATCCCACCCATGCAAGTAAGGTTGAGCGGAAACTAGAGCAAAAAATTCAATTCTGGGAACGAGCACAGTTTTCCCCCAATTGTCGATTGCACCCAAAGTGGAAACTCTTGGCCACATGTTTAACAAGATGAAATTGTGGATGCTTTCCCATTTAATCGTGACTCATACTGATGCCATACAAATACATTCAAAGAAACAGAAAATACAGTGCAGATCAATAAAAAAAAGGATAAACAAGTAAGGATAAATTTAATAAAATGCTTAAAGTCACAATAAAATTCAGAAAAATGACGGTTTCCTGCTGCTCCTAAAATTCTGGCGTAACTTTTACACCCATTTTGAACCGGCGTAAACTGCAGGAAATCTGCGTAAATGGCTTTTCAGCATGGGGACAGAGTCATTATAACAAACAAGATGCTTCCGGCACAGGGATTGGTAGACATGTATAAAAATGGAGGGAATCCGGGCGTAGTGTAAATTCACGTGTGCTCAAGTTTCCTTGATCTTTTGCATTACACGTGTCTCTGGGCACATAGACACAGCAAATTCCAACCCCGTACATTTAAGCACGTGGAGCTCGATTTATTTTTAGGATCAGAAAACAGCAAAAAAAAATTAATAACCATCATAAATGAGCCTGCACACCATTTCACACACACTGCATCCATTTCTTTGTGACCTCTCCCAATTGCTGCTTAGGTATCTTCACTCAGGCACACAGAACAAATTTCAATTTATACCGATGGACCTTCGGTTGGATACTAGTGGTTGACGTTTAGAACATTACTGACAGAACTTGTGTAAATGCCTGAACTTCCAATTCCTCTGCCTTGAGTTTCAGGTTAGAAGAAAGGAAAAGCTAAAGCAAATTCCCCGCTCCACTGCAAGAGAAGAATGAGCTGAAATGTTGCAAATAGTAAAATTACTGACCAAAATATCCACTGATCGATTGTGCAATTCACTACCTTGCATATTTATCAGACTAAAGATGAGATTTGTGTTCACAAATGTTGGGGATGTTGTGAATGCAGCATAAGTTTCTTCCTTGGATTGAATTGTTCCGAACTATTGAAGATGATTGCTATAAGTATTGAATTTCCCTGACCTTATTTTGGGAGATTATCAGTTTGCTCGTCTAAACTCAGTATTTAATTGCGGTTTTATTTTCCACCTCCGACCTCACTAAATTGGGCCCAATTGATTTGAAACTGTCTGGGTGAAAAGCAATGTTTGCCATTCCACCCTAAAAAATCTTGTGGACAAGGTTTCTGTGTCAAACCACAGAATCGGAAATACTTAAAGACCAGAAAGAATTGTTTGAACAATCTCTGGTTGGCATACATGGAACTTACAGCACAGGTACAGGCCTTTCAGCCCAACTTGTCCGTGCCAGTCTATCTGTTCCGCATGAGCCTCCTCCCACCTTCGGCGAAGCATGGGACACAGTTTTGCATATTTATAGTTACAATTTTATTTCCAGCTTTGGTCACAATCGCAAACAGAACCAAATATATGTTAAATATCTGAACGAATGATTGACTTGTTTTAATTTTAGATGACTAATCATTTTTGTATCACAAGCTCTCACGTTAAGATGATTTTGCTAGTTTTGTCAATACAATATTTTATAAAAGAAAAGGTAATTCTTCAATGGAATATGGTATTTAATAATTAGTCAGTAGAATTGAAATGTCTCTATTCCCACACACTGATGGAGACCTAGGTCCAGAACTGTGTCAAGACTAGATTAATTTTTGGCTGATTTACTGATTCTGGACAGAGTGGATTTAGTTTATAATCCCCTTGAGCAGCATGTTGCTTGCAATTCCTCGGCAGAAAAGATGGGATTGCGATATATGGCTGTGTTATTGATCTATAATGGTAGCTACCAGATAGAGCCAGATACTTTACGCCTTTCATGCACCATTTATTTTGCTATATGATCACTGCCTCTGCCAGGTTCCTCACTCTATGAAGTCCACATCTTGCATTCTTTTCTCACTGATAACTAGATTAAAACTGGTTAGATTGCACTACCCATTCCTGTTATGTATTTATGCTTGGTTCACCAGACACCAGGGGGCTCCACTGTCGGAGGTCATTGGGCTGTACGCACGGGTACCATGTCACGCGGGTTACTTTGGGCGCGAATAAAGTTGGATCAGGTTTACACCTGAGGCAGTTTACAATAACAAGTCTTGTGAGTCATTCCATTCATTACAATGCCAAGTCCTGTGCACCCATTACTCCTGTGCTCACTAACTGTTAGATCTCTTAATTTCCAATGAAATACGAACTCCGATTGTAGTTTTAATGTCACTTTATTTTTGACAGCAGTAAGAAGCTCTTGGCTTTAGCCAGGTCTTTGTCCTTCTGAGACCACATGGTCAAAATGGCTGTACTTATACCTGGATCAATTTACAGAAAAGAACTCGCCTTCTTTGACCTTATTGGCTCAATTAATAGTCTTTTAACTTTTTAATTGGCTCGCTACCCAAAGGTCCGAAAATGTCAAGTTGATTGATGACTTAATGCAACATGCTCCCACTCACATAGCATCTCTGACTTGGTGTCTGTGAATTTTAACAGTCTGTCTCAATGCAGCCTGTTTGAATTCTCTATCAATCCCCCCTTTGATTCTTTCACAAACTGAATCATAAAACATCAGGTATCACTGGTTAAACATTCTACAAAATAATTTCATACATGTTAATCGAGTTTCCTTCTAAAATTTGTTGATGTGTTTCGCCACATGTCCGGACTAGTAGCTTCCACACACATTTACACCAACCTGAGTTCCATCGTGGCCACAATGGAAGTCTGGTGTTAGTAGGTTAATTAACCTTATTCCAATTTAATCCAAATCAATATTTTAATTCAACCAGCAAACAACCTTCCCTTGAGCATAACATACCCCTGTGCCACGTACAGACGGTCTGCTGGGACCTGCAAGGTGTCTCACCTGCGGGACAGCAGCTACAGCCGCCTGGTCGCAACAACATTTAATCAACATAAACAAACAATATAAAAGTAAAACAATTACAACAAATAGAATTAAACCTTCCACCAATGAAGTTCCTATTGAACCTAGCCATTCAGTGGCTGCACTCCACAAAGTGAATGATGGGGGTTGCTTAAGTTTTTCTACCTCCTTTTGGATATGCTCCGCTCAGTGGGTAATTTCTTCGGAGCTATCTGGGATATATGTGCAACACTCAGTTCCGAGTAGGGCGCAAGTACCTCCCTTTTCAGCCAGGATGTAATCAAGGGCCAGTCTATTCTGTAGGGCAACTGTGCGGATTGCTACCATTTCGGCATTGATTTTAACTAGGGCCTCTGAGGTATCATTGGCTACCCGTTCCACAACGGATGCCATGTTAATGGATTCCCTTGCGGTCCCATACCTGGGGACCAGAATGGCAAAGAACCTCTCTGTTTCTGTGATAGCTCTCTTAGGACGGTGTAAATGTTCCGACAGTGACGTTATATGATACATATAAGGCACAATGTAGGCTAAATAGCAGGATCCCGTCCAATTCTGGGGCAGCCAAGGGTAGGCCTTGTGGCCACACACCCAATAGGTTCCATTATAGGCAATGAATGTCAGCTGTTTCTTTGTCAGCAACACTCCGGGGCCTGTCCAGGCTTTTCCATCTGTTTTATTCAGAATCCCCGTTACGTTAAGAATTCCCACATCGGCCCAGTTTGGACGGTTCCGTGGCTTGATTATATTATAATTCCGGGAGCAGTTACGATACCCCATATTTTGGCCTCCTTTGATGTTTCTAATCAGACAGACTGATTCCCCCGGTCTTCCTATTCCCGTTGTATTAGTGATCACAAAAAACGGGGGCCGTTTGGAATTATTGCAGCACGGCTGGTATCCCCCTTCAAAGGTAGTCAGATTGTAACCTGCTGACTTCCATTTACGTGCCCAGTTTTCCGTATCCTGAAACGCATTGCCTGTTTTGTTTTGATTAATTATCCACTCAGCCATTTCCGAGATATTCAAGGGAACTGGCCTCAAGGGAATCCCTCCCTTTGAGTGAATAGGAATATGCACACATACCCAACAACTAGAAATGTTACCTTGTTTGGCATAAATGTATGACATATATAAAAAGGTATTTACATGTAATTCCCTTGCTACCCTACTATTTCCCTTTGGTGCAGAGGGTCAGCTAGTAAGAAGTAGGCCTATGCCTAGAATACCTACAATCAGTAATACAGTAAATTTATACATTTTGGCAAAAAGTAATTGTCCTTATTAGATTTCAGCTTCAGTTACGGGTGCTCATTTAATGTGTGAAGCGTGGATCCAGGCTTTCTTTCCTTGGACTTTAACAGCTGCCTGGGTGGTCAATAACACTTGATAAGGTCCCTCCCACTTGGCACCCAAAGGTTCTTTATGCAACTTTTTCACATACACCCAGAGTCCCGGGATGATGTCGTGTCCTCCTTCGGGTAGATTACCCCAAGCTGCCGATACCTGTCGGGAAACAGAACTAATAGCATTGGTTAAGTTCTGACAGTATGATAACAAAGTGTCACTCATTAAGTGAACATCAGCTTTCCGTAAATCGATAGTTCCTGGCAGCGACATGGGTCTTCCTGTTATAATTTCAAATGGGCTTAGACCTGGAGTTCTGTTTGGGGTTGCCCTAATGCTACATAGCACTATTGGTAGTGCCTGGGGCCATGGTGTTCCTTCTTGGTGATATTTGGCAAGCCGTTGTTTCAGAGTTCGATTCATTCGTTCTACTTGTTCTGATGATTGTGGATGATAAGGACAGTGTAAATCCCACGTAATGTTCAGTAACCTACAGACTTCTTGGCAGACAGCACCTGTGAAGTGTGTTCCCTGATCTGAGTCACTGCTACTCGGGACTCCCCATCGGGGAATGTAATCCTTACACAAGACCTTTGCAGTGTGATTGGCTGTGGCTCTTTTAGTTGGGACAGCTTCTACCCATCTAGAGAATCTGTCGACCATGATAAGAATGTTAGTGTATCCTTGGCATGAAGGAAGAGATGTATAATCAACCTGCAGATGCTGGAATGGTCCGACAGGGGCAGGGAGCCTCAGTTGGGGCATTACCATGATGGGTCCAGAATTATTTTTCTGGCAGACCACACAGCGGTCTGTTACCAGCTGGGCATGTTTTTTAAATCCCCGACCCCACCAGCTTTTCTGGAACCGTGCCGTCATCTGCTGTGAGGCCAAGTGTCCCCACGAGTGGATCTGTTGGGCTAAAAAAGGCATAAGTGCTTGTGGCGCGACTGGCTTGTCGGTAACTCTTTGTCTCCAGACACCATCTTCACATAACTTAATTCCTGCCTCAATCCATGTCCATTTTTCCTCTCGGGAGCACTCGCCTTGCATTATTTGAAGGTCTCGTGTCAGAGTCCTGAGTACTTTCAATCTGCACATCTGTGTTGGTTCTTTTGGAGGAACGCCCTGTGATGCGGCATCTTTAGCTGCCTGGTCGGCTAGGGCATTTCCCAGTGCTTCTGTGGTATTTTCCTTGGTATGGGCCTTACACTTCAGGATGAACACTTCCTGAGGTAATTGTATGGCCTCCAGTAAGTCTCGGGACTTCTTTTCCATTTCGGATAGGTGTACCAGCAGCAGTGAGGAATCCTCTTTTCCGCCATAACAGACCAAAGTCGTGAGCGACTCCAAAAGCATAACGCGAATCTGTGTAGACATTAGCTGTCTGTCCTTCTGCTATTCGACATGCTTCTGACAGGGCCCGTAACTCGGCCTGTTGTGCTGACGTTCCTGAGGGTTAACATCCTTTTGCCACGACCTCATATAAGGTTGTAACTGCCCATCCTGCTTTTCTGGTACCATTGTCAACAAAGGAGGAACCATCTGTAAACAGGATGAGGTCTGGGTTGTGCAGAGGCTCCTCTGCTGCTAAGGCTGCTTCTTCTGTTTCTTTTAAAATCTCCACGCAGTCATGCTCTTCACATTCTCCCCCCTCTTGCTCCCTCGATTCTGACATCGGGAGCATAGTTGCGGGATTAACCGGGCTGGCCCGGACAATATGGAGATTAGGAGCTTCCAAAACTGCTGTCCAGCGGATCCATCTAGCTGCCGTCACCTGAGACATTCTATTCATAGACAGCAAAGCGCGTACGGTGTGGGGACACTTGACAATCAGCTTTTGGTCGAGGACTAGACCCGCAGTGATCATTGCCGCTCGACATGTAGCTTCCATGGCCCTTAGGCAACTTCCCCATCCGAGGGCTACCACATCCAGTTTTGCCGAATAATAGCCAATAGGTCTTTTTCGATCCCCATGTTCTTGTGTCAGTATAGCTGTCATATATCCTTCTTTCTCATGGACAAACAGGGTAAATGGCTTACCACTGTCGGGGATTCCCAGAGCCAGTGCCGAACACAAAGCCTTTTTCAAACTCAGGAAGGCCTCTTACTGTTCCTTAGTGAGGGTGATGGCTTCTTTAGAGGCACGTTTCCCCTTTAAAATATCATTCAGTGGCTGAGCAAGCTGTGTGAAGGAGTCAATCCAATTTCTGTTAAAGTTACACAATCCCAAAAAAGACCTTAGTTCCTGAATAGTGGTGGGTTTTTTAGCAGCCCGAATGGCTGCAGTTCTATCCTGGGTAAGTTCTCTCTTTCCTTGTGAAATCTTTTGTCCCAGGTATACAACCTCTTCTTGGGATATTTGTGCTTTGTCGATGCTGGCTTTATGTCCTTTCAGCCGAAGGTGGTCCAGCAAAGCTCGTAAATCTTGTTCATGCTGTTCTTCCGTGTTTGAAGCTAGCAGGATATCGTCTACATATTGGATGACTGTGGATGACAGGGGAGGTAATTCTCGCAAATGGCTTTGTAAAGCCATGTGGGATACCATAGGGCTGTTGTGGAAACTCTGCGGTAACCGGGTCCAAGTATACTGTTGTCCTTGGACAGTGAAAGCAAACCATTGTCGAACCTCCGGTGCCAGAGGCACCGACCAAAATCCGTTGGCCATATCTATAACCGAGAAATATTTATGTTCCGGTTTGAGGGCATTAAAAATGGTGGAGGGATCTGCGACCAAAGGAGCTTTTTGATCAATACACTGGTTAGCTTTCCTATAATCGACAGTCAAACGCCAAGTCTCATTAGATTTCTGTACCGGCCACACGGGGCTATTGGAGGAGCTATGCGTTTTAATAAGCATCCCTTGTTTCTCCAATTGCTGAATAACTGGTAAGATTCCCGCGATGGCAGTTGGACTGATGGGATACTGTTTAGTGCATGGAGGCTTTGTCCCGGTAAATGATGCAGGCTCCATCTGGAGTAGGCCACAATCGTTCTTATCTTTAGCCCATATCGGGTGTTCCTTCAATTCTTCTTTCTTCAAAGTTCTAATTGACCATGTCACCTGACCATCCTCGAAATGCAATGATGAATCTATTTGGATTAGAACATCCATTCCCAAAAGGAGTTGATCTACTGGGCCTATCCAGACTGGCATGGTTAGTTCATGTGGACCCAGCCCTATAAGTACCGGTGTTGTCCTTTTAATTTCCATTTTATGGCCCCCAACTCCATAGGCTGTATGTGCCCGACCATCCAATGGCAAAAAGTCTCCATATTGTAGGGGTAAGCATGTTAATTCCGCCCCTGTGTCTAAAAGACAGTCCACATCCTTATCGCCCACCCTCACAGTTATATATAGCCCATCTCCCCTCTGTTGTATTAGTGCGAGGAGTGGGGCCAGGATGGGCTCTAATTGTTTTTTGCTATCCCAAGTAACTCCTTCTGTTGTTGTATTGTCAGTCGCTTAAATGCTTCTATGAGGTCGTTATCTTGTGACAAGCCTGGTTTGTTGGCTGAATTGTATCCCTGGCTGCGTCCTCTTCCCCAGCCACGACTTTTCTGTTTGGCCCTGCATGTCTTGGCCCAGTGACCTTCTTTCCCACAATAATGACATTTTCCGGGTAATTTTCTTGATGACTGTTTATCAGAATCCTGGGATTTCCATCCCATAGCCTGTGCAGCTCGGACTTTAGCTCCCATATCCCGATCTAATTGGTTACATCGATCCACCAATGCTGCAAAGGTAGTTCCTCTACCTTCCCAGTCCGGTAACACTACCTTAAGCATTTTGGACAGTTCTGGCTTTAGACCTGCCACGAAAGCTGCTTTCAGGGGTCCAAACACTTGTTCATCCATTTCCTCATCCGTATTATTCATACCTGAATGTTCTAGCCACGTGCATCTAAACCGCTCGTCATACTCCAGGATCTCCTCTGTTCTTTTCTGTTGGCAGGCTGCAATTTTTCCCCAGTCTGTCTTAGCTGGACTGAAGGCTTGCAGCCAGTGATTAATCGCCTCCCATCCTGCGTCTTATTCTTGCTCATCCTGCCCCAAAGCTTCTTCTACTTTGTCGTGCAATTTTCTTCCCTGTGTTTTTGGCACCATTATGGTCAAAATTTGCACTCCGTCCCAGGGATGAAGTCGATATATATTTCTTAAGCGGTCCAATTGATCCCACGTTTTCACTTCCCCTTTCTTTGGATTGGGCAATTCCTTGGACCATTTATCAATTTTCTCTGGTTCTGCCGGATCATTAACTAAGTATTTTTCATACAGCCTTTTCTTCTTTTTTTGGTTTCGCCCTCATCCGCAGTCTCTTCTGATTTGACTACAACTCGTCTTTTTTTTAAACGGGGCAAAGCGCACCCCTAATTATTTATCCTCCGACCCTGTATCGTCGGAGGATTCAGAATTCGTATCTATTCCTCGGTCGTGTCTTCGGGTTTGCACTTTTAATTTATCCAAACATGGGTACCCTGGGAATTGACCAATACATTTTCCTTTTCCTATTACTGTCTCTTGACCTAATGATTTTTTCCATTCTTTAATTTCACCTTTAAGATCTTTAACTTCCGCTTCCGGCTTTTCAAGTTCAAGCTTTTTCTGTCACAGCTGCGCACAAACAGCTTGCAATTGATCCTTTGTACTGGTCAGTTCTCGATCATGTTGGGAACGCATTATAATTTCATTCCGCTTTCGAATCTGTCCCATAACAGCTAGGGACCATCTAGTTCGCTCTTTATTTTTCATATGGGTCGTTTTTCCCCAGATCCTTTTAATCTCGTCCAAGGACCATTGTCCTTTGGAGGTTCCGTACTTTTGTTCAATCTTAATACAGGTTTTAGATAAGTTGAATTGTTGCTCTATGTATTCTTTCAACTGTTCGAGAATTTCATCTTGCGAAACCTCAGGTGGTACCTGCCCACCTTTAACAGTTGTAGGCAATTCTTTGCTCTTATCTCCTGCTGCCATAATACTGATTTCTTTACTGGGGTCTTGAATCATAGGCTTTCTAGCCGATCAATAAGTCGGTGATTAATTAACTAACACACTGCTGAAGTTTAGATGTCTATGGGATCTCGAGCCGACTACCAACCGGAGGGTTCGCAAACCGGAGGCTTTCGGAATCGCATAGAAGGAGAGGCGAATTTAGACTTTTGACCGAGGACTTTTATAAAGAGGAGTCCTTACCTCAGTATGTCGGTCCGATGTCCAAAATTCAGTTTCTTCCCTCAGCGATCCTGTTCGTGACGCCAAAATTGTTAGATCTCTTAATTTCCAATGAAATACGAACTCCGATTGTAGTTTTAATGTCACTTTATTTTTGGCAGCAGTCAGAAGCTCTTGGCTTTAAGCCAGGTCTTTGTCCTTCTGAGACCACATGGTCAAAATGGCTGTACTTATACCTGGATCAATTTACAGAAAAGAACTCGCCGCCTTTGACCTTATTGGCTCAATTAATAGTCTTTAAACTTTTTAATTGGCTCGCTACCCAAAGGTCCTAAAATGTCAAGTTGATTGATGACTTAATGCAACATGCTCCCACTCACGTAGCATCTCTGACTTGGTGTCTGTGAATTTTAACAGCCTGTCTAAATGCAGCCTGTTTGAATTATCTATAACTAACCTACATTGGCTCCCGGTGTGGCAACACCTCGATTTTAAAATTCTTATCCTTGTGTTCAGCTTCCTCCATAACCTTGCCTCTCCCTATCTCTGTAACCTCCTCCAGCCCTACAACCCTCCAAAATCTCTGCACTCCTTTAATTCTGACCTCTTGTTCATCCCCAATTTCCTTCGCTCCACCATTGGCAGCCATGTCTTTCACCTGCCTGGGCCTGAAACACTAGAATTCCGGCTCAGAACCTCTACCTCTCTCTCCTCCTTTAAGACGCTCCTTAAAACCGAACTCTTTCACCACACTTTTGGTCACCTCTCCTAATATCCCCTTATGTGTGCCAAATGTTGTCTGATAACGCTCCTGTGAAACACTTTGGGACATTTTGCTATGTTAATGGTGCAATATAAATGTACATTGTTGTTATTACCCTTTTGAGATTGGCACGGTGCAAAGTGAGATTAACAGCTGCCAAGACCCTTGCTCTATTTCCTGGTGATGAATCACACCCTTGTCGCCTGAAGACCATGCACAGAGCTCTGCTCCTGACTGGTAAATTTGTTAATGTTTTGCAAGTGCAGGCTAGACCATCTGTTTTCTTAAAGTGTTGAAAAACAACTATTTCTGAGAGATTCAACAGCGGCCTGAGCCCTTTTTAAACCTGTTTGACACCACACTGGATGTCAGCTCCACATTGCATGAAGTCCAAGCAGTATGAGTGTCTCATTGAGGGCATCTCTCATCACTTTGTTTTAAAGGCAGATTGGGACCTGGCTCAGGAGTTATCCTGACACTATTGTGTAGCAGCCAAACAGAAACATACTTTGCAGTGATGTAAAAAGCATCCATATAGGTCCACTCTTTTGTAGATGACAATGTCAAACCGCTTCATTCTCTTGAGAAGACTCTTCCAGAGCAGTGTCCTGATCTGCTTCAGACCGTCACGTTGGCAACTTTGTGTTGGCATGGCACTCAGATTATTATTCTGTGAAAGAACTTGGTGTCAAAGGCATTCACTTTTATTTTAACTGTCCATTTGTGTGTTTCATTCAATAGCAGGAAGATGGTGGTGGTGTTGGAAATTCTCATCTTGATGTGACTGTTGTTTGGAGTTTTAGTCATTTTCAGAATGGTAAATTTTCTAATTCTGCGATCGTTGCTTATCTTGCTTCCTAATTATAAGAAATGTTCTATATTTTTAGTCCGTGAACCCAAGGTTTAATTCTGCAGATATTTTTTCAGTCCCCTGCTGTCATTATTGTGCGCTTCGGACTGGAAGCCACCACTTCTATGGTTAACTGAAACAGCTGGCATTTTCCTGATTTTTCTTTTTTGCCAGTTACGAGCTCATCCAAAATTCTGCTGCCTGTATCGCGGCTGCTCCAAGTCCCATTCACTCTTTCCACCCCTGTGCTCGCTGACCTACGATGGCTCCCAGTCCAGCAATGCCTCGATTTTAAAATTTTCATCCTCGTGTTCAAATCCCTCCATGGCATCACCCCTCCCTATCTATATAATCTCCTCTGCCCATACAGCCCTCTAAGAACTTGCTGTTCCGCTAATTCTGGCCTTTTGTGGACCCTGATTTCCTTCGCCCCTCCGTTATTGGCTGTGTCTTCAGTTATCTAGGTCCTCAGCTCAGGAATTCCCTTCCTAATTCTCTCTGAATCTCTACCTCTTCTCCTTTAACCTACATTGGCTTCCAGTTAAGCAAAGCCTCGATTTCAAAATTCTCATCCTTATTTTCAAATCTCTCCATGGCCTCGCCCCTCCTTTAATCATTCACAAACTTGTTAATATGCATTTTGGGATTGAGAAGAGATGTAAAAGTTTATTATAAATTTATAAGTTGGATGAATAAAAGTTGATACACCACATCCTCACGCAAAATTACATTAATTGGCTGTTGGGATTGTATCAATAAACGTAATGCATTGCCATCACATGCATCGACATATGAGGAAGATTAAAGCTCAATGGCTTTTGTGAACAATATTTTAGTTTAAATCAATTGGTATAGAACAAAGTCATGTCACATGGGTATTGGCAGTACAGATGTCCCGAGACCCACGTTTCTGGATGTGGTGCCTCTGTATGTTGGAGTTCCAACGTCTAGCTCCAACGTTTTATCATTAGAAAGGCGTTAAATAAATACATGTTGTTATGGGGGGAAATTAGTTGCAGATGGATAAGAATGTATGTGAATACAAGAGTTTGTTGGTGCTTTATTGACGATAAAGTTATTAAGATATAAAACTCAGAGCTCTGTTTGTACCAAAAGTCATTTACAGACTGGAATCAATCCAATTTCTGACTTCTGTGATATAATTACTCACAAGAAGCTAATCAAGGGAAATCTTGAACCATGTTGCTTAGAGAAACATTGCTTTTTACCCAGTACAGAAATTAATATAAAATATCCTCCTTAGTCATAAAGCTCCGTTTAATAAGAATTTATAAATACACCTGTATGTTGGCATTCCTGTGGTTTGTTTTGGTTTGGCCTATCTTTTGTTCAATATCCTGTTTTCACAGAAAAAACAATTTCATGCTACAGATTGTTGGCAGCTGGTGCAAACCTTCAAGCTTGTCTCATCATTTATCTCTCACTTGTAACCTCTTCAGTAGATGAGCCCCAAACCAATGCATTTTAATCTGTAAAGTTAATTTTCAAGTTGAGATGAAAAGTGCACAAACAAATAAAATCATTCAAGTGAAGTAACATTGCATCTATGCTGCTAAATAGTATTACAGGTATTTAACATAGTTTATCTTTGATCAGAAAACAAAAGGAATGCATATGTTTATTGAGGTTGCAAAAGCAAGGCTATTCCTACTTAGAATTTGCTCTTCTGTATTTGGAATCTGAAGTTAAAATTTAAATTCTTCAAGGTTTATGGTGCTTTCCAAATATTTGAGTGCTAAATTGGGTTTAATTTATCGTACGTCTTCAAAGTGCTGAGGAGTCCAGTGTTGGTTGGCTTTGTACAAAGCTAAATTATGTGAGGTTGCTTCACAAGCTTATTGCATTGAGGATGTTTATATTCCAATGATAGTTAAATATAGAGTGACTGAACTCAAAGTTTTTGTAAATTGTTCTTGGATGACAGAGTAAGAGTGAAATTAAGCTGTATGATTCAGAAGGCTTGTTGCAATTTTAAAAAAATGCAAAATATTGGTCTAAAGTTGCAGCCAATGGTTACTTTGTGGAATATGATCATTGTTTTTAAAAAAGAATTTCAACAACATTATACCCAGCGTTTGACAGAATGGTGAAAAGAAAACATTGAACAGCTTGGTGGGAAGTTATTTCCAGCAGTGATTTGTTATGTTAGGAGCAGATTAGCTTTGACTTGCCAGAAGTAAAGTGGTAAGTCCTTTGATGAGGATTCATGGATCCTTTGTCTGAAATGTTGAAATTGTAAATACCACTTTTCAATATTTTCATCCGTGTAAAAATAGGAAATCTTCAGATGAAGGTAGCTTACCTTTGTGTGACTGGACAATTTGACAGGACTGCAGAGACAGCACTATTTAAAAAAAAAAGTGTGATGAAAAGATTTGAGTCAAATTACCGCACCTGGTTGCAATCAAGGTGTGTTCAGTGGAAATCATTGATGATGACTCTACATTTATTTGCATAGTGGCTCATAAGGACGTAAGAAATAGGAGCAGGAGTAGGCCCCCCGAGCCAGCTCCGCCATTCAGTAGGATCATGGCTGATCTTCGACCTCAACTCCACTTTCCTGCACACCTCAAATCCCTTGATTCCTTTAGAGTCCAAAAATCTATCTCAGCCTTGAATATATTCAATGGTTCAGCATCCACAGCCCTCTGGCATAGAGCATTCCTAAGATTGACAACCCTCTGAGTGAAGAAATTTCTCTTCAAGTCAATCCAAAGTTACATGTTGAAAGGTCACAAAGTGCTCGACACATGATGGTGCACTGCTTTGGAACATGTAGGTGGTTCAGTACGGGCTGGCACAATCAAACCTTCATGTTGTTCCCAGTCTCCACTGGGCTACTCTGAGGAAACTCTGAATGGGGACTTGGTGCTTCCCTCATTGACAGAAACAGGGGACTTTGGGAGAGTTAGTCCAAGTCACACAGTGGCTGGTGCAGAGTAACAGTGCTGGAAAGCTCACAAAATTTGCTCAGATGAAGAAGGCCCATTGGCCCATTTGATCTCGCCCTTTCCCGATTTAAAACCCCTGCACAGGACAATTCATTCAGGCTACATTTTGCACGCAGTCTTGGGCAGGGCTGTCCAATCTTTTGAAGTGGGAGACCAGATCCGTTTGGCATGACCATTGAGTGGGTCACGTCTGACAAAAATGCTTTGGGAGTCGTGCTCAGAATCATAATTCTGTACAATGTCCGGCACGATGAATTCCTTTTAGAAACATAGATACATAGAAATTTGCAGCGCAGAAGGAGGCCATTTGGCCCATTGTGTCCACGCCGGCCGACAAAGAGCCGCACGGCCCTTGGTCAGCAGCCCTAAAGGTTACATATAAACCTATGAACAATGAGGAAAGGCAAAGAGCACCCAGATCTTTCTAAGAAAACTTTTGCACATTTATTGAACAAGCATTCCTGCGCACTTGTCATTTCCACATGCAAAAAATATCACTTTGTTGTAAGAACGGGACTTGCTTCTCCCTTGTGAGGTCTTTTATTCATGGTACCAGCTTTGGTGAGGACAACCAAAGAACATACTGCAGCTGTTCTATATTGAGCCTTGAATGGAAGTGGGACTTCTGCCAGTTCATTCGTGAAAATGTTTGTCCACACACATTTGTGCTGTCAACTCCCCAAAGCCCTTCCACCATCTACAAGGCTCAAGTCAGGAATGTGATGGAATATCCTCCACTTGCCTGGATGAGTGCAGCTCCAACAACAGAAGCTCGACATCATCCAGGACAAAGCAGCCCGCTTGATTGGCACCGCATCCACCACCTTAAACATTCCCTCCCTCCATCACCGGTGCACCGTGGCTGCAGTGTGTACCATCGACAAGATGCACTGCAGCAACTCACCAAGGCTTCTTCGACAGTGCCTCCCAAACCCGCGACCTCTACCACCTAGAAGGACAAGGGCAGCAGGCGCATGGGAACACCACCACCTCCAAGTTTGCCCTCCAACTTGCACACCATCCTGACTTGGAAGTATATCGCCGTTCCTTCATCATCGCTATGTCAAAATCCTAGAACTCCCTTCCTCACAGCACTGTGGGAATACCTTCACCACAGGGACTGCAGCGGTTCAAGAAGACAGCTCACCACCCCCTTCTCAAGGGCAATTAGGGATGGGCAACAAATGCTGGCCTTGCCAGCGATGCCCACATCCCATGAATGAATTAAAAAAAACAGTGACATGCCAATGTCGACTTCGAATCTCCTCTTGCTGGGACTTATAGAAGACTTGCGCACCCAGCATTATTGAAAGTGATTTTCAGCAGATCATTGCACTAAAGTTCAATCAGTTCCATTTGAATTTCAGTAGGGCAGTTTCAACATTGACAGTAAAAGGGATTCCAAACACCCCCAGTTCTGGCGATCTGTCACAATGAAAGTTCAGCATTTCTTTAACGCCTTTCACAACCTCAGGACATCCCAAATTGCTTTATAGCCAATGAAGTACTTTTGAAGTGTAGTCACTGTATTAATGTAGGAAGCACACAGCAAGCTCACACAAATAGCAATGTGATAATGACCAGATAATCCGTTTTAGTGATGTTGGTTGAGTGATCTGTCCCACCTATGACAGGGACTGTGGTTCTCGTATTGGACTGCTCAGCCACCTAAGGACTGATTTTTAGTGTGGAAGCAAGTCTTCCTCGATTCCGAGGGACTGCCTATGATGATGATGATGGTTGAGGCATAAATATTGGCCAGGACACCAGGGATAACTCCCCTGCTCTTCTTTGAAACAGTGGCATGGAATCCTTTGCGTCCACTTGGAAGGGATGACTGGGCCTCGCTTTAACGTCTCATCCGAAAGGCAGCACTGCAGTGTCAGCCTGGATTATGTGCTCAAAGGAGTAGGACTTGAGCCCACAATCTCCTGACTCAGAAGCGAGAATACTGAACCAAGACTTAGCCCGTAAGCATCACTGTTGTTCAGCAGGTCCTTGCATTGTGCATTTAACCCCTCGAATGGATTTTGAAACTCGTGGTGGTACAAGCCTCTTGTTCGAATTAAGTTTAACCAAGTATGACATCAAGAAGCCCAAGTAAAACTGGCCGACATCATGGTTAGCTGCAGGTTGGTCACAAGAACAGCTTGGAGTCCAACACTGTAAGCTACAGTGGAGTGGTGGTTGATGAATTGGGTAAACATCCCTGCAACACACAGGAGCACAAAAACAGCAAAAGCCAATACATACTTTCATTGGTGCTCATCTTCTTGACAACAACAACTTGCATTTATATAGTGTCTTTAACGTAATAAAAACATCATCAAGCACTTCCCAGGAGCGATTATCAAACAAAATTTGATACTGAGCCATGGAAAGAAATATTAGGACAGAACGAGGTAGGTTTTAAGGAACAACTGAAAGGAGGAGAGAGAGGGAGAGGTTTAGGGAGGGAATTCAAGAGTTTAGGGCCCAGGCAGCTGAAGGCACGGCTGCCAATGGAGGAGCGATGAAAATAACAGGTGCACTGACACCATGGGGGTGAGAAGAACCTCTGAGCATCAATCCTAAATTTACCTTTAACCTGTGACTCCTTGTCCTACTCCCACGGTTTAATTTGAACCTGCATAAACTCGTTTCTCCCACAAGCGCAGACCCTCAATGGGAAACAGTGTTACAGGCATTTCAAATCCAGAAAATGCTGTGTGCAATGACTCCACTGGGGTCGTTCTTTTATTTGGCGATCGTGTAAAATGGTCGATAATGGATCGGCTGGCTGTATCAAACATTCCATAAAGGTGCAAAGTGTTATTTATTTTTAATGAGTTAAGGAAGCTTAAATATGGATTGCTTTGTTATTTGAAGGTTTGTAGCATACAGACATAGAAACATAGAAATCCAGTATTTCCAAGGGAACCACAGAACTTGTCTGCACAACAGCATTCGCTACACTCAAAACAGAAGATTTTCCAATCGGAGGCATATGCCTCTGAAAAGGGTAGGGCTTAAATTCATGGTCTGTCCAGGGTTATCACTGACAATGACTTGCTCTCCCCTCAAGCACCGTAGCCTACAGTTTCCAGCCTGCATGGTCTGAGTTCATGCAGATAGTCTGTGGAGAAAACTCTTCACATATGTCAGTATGATTTTCTTCAGGCAATGACTGCTATATTCAGAGCACAACAGATTATAATAGTAATTATGAGCCTGTTTTTCCTAAAGACTTCAAAAACTCCGTCATTATAAACTTTGAAACTGTTTTTGTGGAAGTTTTGACAGAAAAGCTATATTCAAGGAGTTTATTTTAGATATCGAAAGTAATCAAATTGTTCCAAATATTATTCTTGAAATTTTTTGGGGCTGCATCTTGGTTTATCCACTGAGGCGAATACTTGGAACTACAGTCTGTAAAGTAATAAACATCAAATATTACAACACACAACAACTTAGAAAAGCGTAGAAAAACGTCCCAAGGCGCTTCACAAGAGTGCTCGCAAAAGAAATATTTTTGATACCGAGCTACATAGGGAGATACAAGGATAGGTGAGCAAAAGCTTGGTCAAAGAGGTAGGTTTTAAGGAACATTTTAAAGGAGGAGAGAGAGGTCGAGAGGTGGAAAGGTTTAGGGAGGGAATTCCAGAGCTTCGGGCCCAGGCAGCTGAAGACACGGTAGCCAATGGTGGAGTGATTAAAATCGCGGATGCCCAAGAGGCCAGAATTGGAGGAGTGCCGAGATCTCGGAGGTTTGTAGGGCTGGAGGACATTACAGAGACAGAGAGGAATTAAGTTATTTAAGTTACTTCTACAATAGCATTTTCTGGATTTGAAATGCCTGTAACACTGTTTCCCATTGAGGGTCAGCGCCTGTGAGGAAAAACTAGTTCATACAGGTTCAAATTAAACCGTGGGAGTAGGACAAGGAGTCACAGGTTAAATGTAAATTTAGAACTGATGCTCAGAGGTTCTTTTGCACACAAACGGTGATCAGCACCTGGAGCTCTGGATAGATTAGCGAAGCAAACATCTTGAAATCATTCGAGAAATAATTTGATGCAGCAATGGGGACAGTGTAGGGTTGTTCTGGGTGGGTTCGTTAAGATGGGCTGAATGTTCTTCCTCACCTGGAAGTATATCCTGATTTGTAAACAGACCAACCTATTTTAGTTGAAGAGACTCAAGCCCATTGGGCTATAGCTGCCACCGTGCACCTGTACCTACAACATCCAGAGATTCATATCATTGACAGCAGGAATTGCCATTCGGTGTGTGTGTGTGCGCCAAGATTGGCTTTTCATACGCTCTTCTCATCCTGCATTCTGGTGTATCAAATGAAAATAACTAAGAATGAAAATCCCCTTTGGGGAAATCATTTTAGAACAACTGAATTGTAAATTTTCTCATGTAAAACAGTGAATAGAAGATAGAGCATAAATTCTTCAAATTTTCCTCAGGTTATTTTCCTGCAAAAATAATATAGGCAGCTATATTACATACCACATTTCAAAGTGGAATCTTTCTGTTCTGTGATGGTTTCAGCCGCTGCCTTTTTAAATTATGTTTCTGCTGAGAACTCACACAATAAATAATAGAATTACGTAAACATTTCTGGAAGGACTCTACTATTTGGTAATGCAAAATGTTTATTTATTCTCTTCGCTTTAGCTTAACCTCTACAATTAGTCTTCCCCTTTATCACTGAGTGGTTCCTCCCTCTCGCTAACTATTTTACTTTTTTGTATACTTGATAAAGTCCTTACTCTTTCCTGTTATGTTAGCTGCCAGCTTTTTTTTCTCCATATTCTCTTTAAGTACTTCTGATCTACCTTTATATCTTCCCACTTTACATTCAATATTCATGATTTGTTTTAGCATTGTCAGCCATTATTTTATCGTTTGCCTCCTGTTTAAATTTCCGTTTAGTTTTAATCTCTCTCTCCACAGAACTCTACTTGATGCGCCTCCTTTTTACTGTTGGCAGTCGATTTATTTTGTACTCTATTCACCTCATTTATTAAAGATTTCCCACTGCTGATCTGTTTGACTACTTTAGTGTCTTTTCTGCCCAGTTAATATAGACCAGATCACTTTTTAACTCATTGAACTTTGTCCTTTTATTGGCCAGCACCCTTATCTTTGATACTTAATTATCCTTTTCTAATCTTACATTGAACCGATGTCGTATTGACTATTTCCAATTGTTCTTTTACTCTCGCAGCAGTTATTTGTTCCACTTGATTTTCCAGAACTAAATCAAGCAGTGCTTCTTTTCTTATTGGACAAGAAACAACACTGATCTAGGAAGCCAGCCAGGATGCATTCTTAGAAACGTTCCCCACTTTGACCACATGCACTATTTATATCCGAGTCTACACAGTTAATATAACCAAGTATTATTGGTTTGCTGTTTTTGCAGATCTCTTTGAACTGTCTGCAGATCTCCACCTCTGTCTCTCCGCTATTTGATAACCAGGAATTGTGCCATTTCTGTTGCTACTTCTTAAGTCTATCCATTTTGGATTTGGATTCGATCTAAATTAAACCCCGAGCACATCCTGACATTGTAGTGTTGTGAGAGAATCCTTTAATAACACTGCCACCCACCCGCTTCCCCACGCCCCCCCCCCCCCCCCCACCCATCTCTGCAAAAAATGTTACCACGGGAATATTCAGTTCCCAATCCTCTTGAAACCTAAGCTGTGTGTGTGTTGATGTATAATATTTATGAGCTGCTTCCTTATTATGTGCAGAAATGTGTTTTGGTAACCATTGTATTTATTTATCAACTATTTCAGCCATTTAAGACTGAGATGAGGAGAAATTTCTTCACTCAAAGGGTTGTGAATCTTTGGAATTCTCCACCCCAGAGGGCTGTGGATGCTCAGTCTATATTCAAGGATGAGATCGATAGATTTTTGGATACTAAGGGAATGAGGGCATTTGGGGATAGTGTGGGAAGGTGGAGTTGAGGTAGATCAGCCATGATCTATTGAATGATGGAATAGGCTCAAAGGGCCGAATGGCCTACTCCTGCTCCTATTTCTTATGTTCTTTTGACCTGCAGTTGATAAAGAAATCACTGTTTATTTTGTAGGACCCAATCAAAAATGCTCTTCACTCTCACTTGGGAGATCTCTGACAAACTTCTTTCCAATTGATTTTTCTGAAGATGTGTGCTCCACCCCAGTTCTACACTTCTCTGCAACAGTAACCTCTGACTCACCTTGAGGAACACCAGGAGGGATTTGCTCGTCTATTTATGATTACCATCATCAGAATCCAATAAACTTTTTGAAATATTTTAAACATTGTATTACTCATCTGAATGGCATGCTCGCTGGTAGCTGCTGAATAAATAGTGCACTGGGCTGATGAATGAGTTGCTAGCATCTTCTCACTTGTGGAATAATTGTTGCATGCCACAGCTTCCCTTCATTTTATTTCATCATATGCTTATTCGCCCAATATCCTTCCTTTTATTCCTGATTGTTTCTGAGACGTAGTTCCATCGGCACTGGCTGATCGCTCTCCATCAGCAGCAGGAATGCTGGCTGATTTATTTTTGATCCCTACCCAGGCCCGATTGAGTTCAGATAGCTTAGGATGTCGCTGTTATATAGGGGCCAGCATTTTCCCTGATAAAGCTCTCTGGGTAGTTTTAACTCAATTGCTTTGAAGATGGTCCAAGCAGTTAAGGAACAAAAAAAACAGTATTGGCTTCAAGTAGTCCCTTAACCGTGGAAGATTACCTCATCGTGCATTGCCAGCGAGCACTCCCAGTGATCCTGTACTTCCTGTTATCACAGGATCAGACCCAGTAATATCAATATTATTCTTTCAGCGCCATTGAAAAGGATATGGATAGTCTTTTTTAAGAGTTTGCAAATTTCTAACAGAAAATTGAGATGCTGATAAAATGTGGGCCGGTGGCTCCTTGCAGTTGTTTCTGGTTGCACTAATGTTATCCAAATAAAGTATCAGTATTAATGGAGAGCTTAAGATTTTTTTCTGCCTGATATGGGAAGTGTTAACAGCTGTTGCCTCTTGAGTTACTAACACTTCTGAAGTTTAAACGGGTTACTCTGAATGCAGCCTCAACCAGCGCCACCCCCCCCTCCCCACTCCATCTGTGGTCTGTCTCCAATCACATTCTTTGCAAGAAATAAAAGCTCCTGGGTTAACAGAAATGAAAGCCAATGTGATGGTAAATTTGAGCTGTGGGAACATGATCGGAAATGCACCAAATGCACTGCGCAGACTGTCTGACTTGCAATGAATGTATTAGGTGACATTGCATGGGACTAGTAAACCATTGCGTGTAATTGCAGAGACCTCGCTCCTAAGGTTACTGATGCTTTTGGATGTCAGGCGGTGCCCTGTTTGTTGATCTGGTTAGAACAAGGGGGGGCATTAGCTGCAAGGGGCAAGAGGTTAATGCAGAAAATATTCTCTGTGCCATTACCACATTACTGCAGGCAGTTCCCAAGTTGAACCACAGTAAAACAACCTGAAATACATGTGGTACTTTTTAAAGTGTGACTATATTTAACCTCTCCTATAAATATGGACTAGGCAAATGTATTACACAGTAAATATGATTCACTGTAAATGGGGTCATGCTGCGATGTGTAAGAAAAAAAAAAATTTTCAAGAAAAATAGGATAATCAGATTTTTATATTATTTCCCCAAGTAGTGCTCATGATGGAGTTATAGTTGATTTAATTATTAAACTACGACTACAAGTCCATTTTTCTTTCTTTTACTTACTCCCTCAAACAGTGGTGAAGCAACTTGCCACCACTTCCCCAAACGTCCCACCTGGATTAACGCACAAGTCCATTGCACCCGAGCCCAGAAGCCTCAGCAAATATAGGGCCACCGCCAGGGGCTTTGTGCAAATATGGTGCTCTCAGTAAAATTAAGTAGTTTAATTTCAGCTTTGTATATTGTGAAATGCTTTGCTTTATTATTAATGCAATGTGTAAATATTCTATGGGACTATTTCTTCACACTTGGATCAGTGGGAGTTATGCAGAGCGGTTCCAAATGTTTTTGGTGGCCAGCTCTCCGAGAATTTGTAATCCAGCTGTCCTGTTTTGGAATCTGCAAGGGTGCCTGTGAAATAATCTCTGATTCTGCTAATCTGCAAGTGTGTGTCCCGAGACTGACTTCGAATTATGTCATCTAATAGGCTTCATTGAATTCTCAAAAATGTAAGTGTGCAGCAATAGGCCATTTACCCTAATCTGTGCTTGTGTTTTTCTCCACCAATCCCAATCTTCTACTTGCTCCCATAGCCTTCAATATCCCATTTTGTTTTCATTTTAAAATTCCCATCCTTGTTTTCAAATCCCTCCATAGCTTTACCTCCTCCCTATCTCTGTAACCTCCTCCCACACTTCGAGATATCTGCGCTCCTCCAATTCTGGCCCTATGCGCATCCCTGATTTTAATCACTCCGCCATTGGGGGCTCTGCCTCTCTAGCTCTCTCTCTCCCTCTTTGATGTTTCTTAAAACCTATCTCTTGGACCAAGCTTTTGGTTGTCAGTCTTCTTATCTCCTTATGTGGTTCGATGCCAAATTTTGTTTGATAATGCTACAGTGAAGCGCCTTGGGACATTTTACTGCGTTAAAGGTGCTATATAGCTGCGGTTGTGTCAAGAAATTATTATATTTCCTTTTGAAAGAAATTATGGACTTGGCTTTAAATGGTTTATCTTTGATAATTTCACACTCTAGCCAATCCTGTGGAAAACCAGTCTTTCTAACCTATTTAAATTATTTTATGATTTTAAATCCGTGCTATCTTACTTTTTTGTGATGGGCACAAGCCTTATTTAAGACCCTTTGTAATCTTGAAGACTTCAATCAGGTCACCCCTTAACCTTCTCAGCTGTCATGGGAAAAAAAAAATTCTCAAGTCTTTCTTCATTATTGTAAGCCCTCATCCCTGTGAACATCCTTGTGAATCTGTGCTGCTTTTATATCCTTCTTGTCACAGGATGCGCAAATCTATTCACAGCTTTTTGCCCTCCCTCCCTAATTAGCCTGGGTTTTTCTCTGTTTTTTTGCCTCTTGCAGGAGATTACATGGCTGTGGATGGAATGGAGAGGCATCAAAGCTGTGTGGGACAGGCTGGATGGACCAATAGCTCTTTTCCTGTCCGACATTTTTCCTCACACTTAGCTTTTGCAATTCGTCCAAAACTTTATTGAACCCTACCTGCCCACCCTGGTAGCCTACATGGGGTTCTGCATTCTTTCACATTACAATTACCATACCTGTGCCCGCCCCCCCACCCCTGCAATTTGGTGTCATCGACTAAGTATGATATTGCTCCCTCATTTCCAGAGTCCAGATGATTTAAAGTATCGGCCATACACACCCTGTGGAAAACACTCAGTCCATTTCGGTATCTGAAAACATCCTCTATCCACGCAGATAGAGAAATGATTAAAGGGCCGCTAACAAAGGGTAGGTTACCAGGGCTCCAAAGGTTAGATTATGAAGAGAGATTACATAAACTAGGTTTGTATTCCCAGGGATATAGAAGGTTAAGGACGCTTTAATGATTTTGAAAGGAATTGATAGGGTAGATAGAGAGAAACTTTTTCCGCTGGTGGGGGAATCTCAGACAAGGGGACATGATCTTAAAATCAGAACCAGACCATTCAGCAACAACAACAACGTGTATCTATATAGTGCCTTTAATGTCGTAAAAACATCCTAAGGCACTTCATAGGAGTGTTATAAGACAAAAATTTGACACCGAGCCACATAAGCAAATATTAGGGCAGATGATTGATCAAAGAGGTCGGTTTTAAGGTGCGCCTTGAAGGAGGAAAGGGAGGTGGAGAGATTTAGGGAGGGAGTTCCAGAGCTTAGGGCCTCGGCAGCTGAAGGCATGGCCATCGATGGTTCAGCGATTATAATCAGGGATGCTCAAGAGGGTAGAATTTGAGAAGTGAAATTAGGAATCACCTCTTCATGCAAAGGGTAGTAGAAGTGTGGAACTTTCTCTCACAAAAAACATGTAGATGCTAGCTCAATTAATAATTTTCAATCTGTGATCGATAGATTTTTGCTAGACAAATGATAAAAGGAAATGGCGCCAAGGTGGGCTGATGGAGATCAGATACAGATCAGCCAAGATCTCATTGAATGAGGGAACGGGCTTGAGGGGCTGACTGGCCAACTCCTGTTGCATAGAAACATAGAAAATAGGTGCAGGAGTAGGCCATTCAGCCCTTTGAGCCTGCACCACCATTCAATAAGATCATGGCTGATCATTCACCTTAGTACCCTGTAGAATTTATCAATATCTCGCAAAGATTCCAGCTACCTTTCCTCTGCAGAGGAGAAGAATCACTTTCTGGGCTTTTCAAATGAGTTTAAAGGGGCAGACGAAGCCTGCGGGGGATAAAAGGGGCTGCATTCATGGAGACCCCCCCCGCCCCCCGGTGTTTGGACTCATAGGAAAGGGAATTCAAAATGGACCTAAATTATAGAAGCTTGAGATCCCCTAAACGTCTCTGGGAAGGAGCATATCAATTTTAAGATTCTACAACATTTTGGCTGCGAAAAAGAGTTACCAAATACAGGAGGTGGGGCCAACCTCTGAAGCAAATTCGTGTATTAAGGATCCCAGGCTATTCACCCCCTAAGAGATAATCGAATTACCCAATCAAGCACAATGGAAATCATGGTCAGGAAACTGGACAATCCTAAAACAATGCAAAACCAGTGATAGCACATTCTCACACTCTAATCGAGTTACTACTGACAAAGGAGACATTTGAAAATCAATGGACAGAACAGTTTAAACAGAGCCCAAGAGATTTGATGGGAGATAACGGAGCTTTTTTTTGGGATATATCTATCCCCCAGTTTTACAAGGAAAAACTAGCAGAACACAGACTGGAACTCGCACAGACTCGAACAAGGACACAGACGGGAACACAGACACAGACACAAGCAGCCTGCTTCCTCTACAGTGAAGAAATGGAATAGTGAAGGAAACTACCAGAACTCATCAAGAACTGACCGAGCACGAGGCCCACGAAACTGAAGGTTGTCAGCAACCAAATTGACAACCACTCTACAATCTACTTCTGAACGACCCAACGGGGGAGAAATTACCAAAAGGGACTAACTAAAACTATTCCTAACCAAAGAAAGTGGGTACTTACCCCATACATCCAAAACGCAATTTAGCGCATCAACGGGCGCACCCCAACCAAAGACTACGCAGTCCGAAGTCCTCTCCTCTGTCCGGGGTGCGGCTCGCCTAGAAGGCCAAGTGCTGCGAACCCCGAAACCGTGATTCACCGGCAACTGTCTAAAGGGATTGGTGAGCACAGCCCATGAACCCCCAGAACTATAACTTAGTTCGGGGAATTGAGAGGGGGGAGGCTGGGATAACTTGTGTAAATGTATCTGCATTCTCCTCTTTACCCCATTTCGAGTTTAAGATGTATTCTTTTCCCCACAGGCTGTAATTTGACAATTTATTCAATGTGTTGTACCCCTCAGTGTGTATTGGTCTGTGTGTGTTATTAAAGGTGTGCCTTTTACTTCTTTTTAAACACAATAAAGCCATACCTGCTTCCTACCTTGAAACCAATTGTCTGTCCAAGTCTGTCACAGTCCCTTCATAATTCCAGTGTCTAGAACCAAGGGTGTGGGAGCGATTCGGAACCGCTCATATAAGGTCAGAAGGGAAAGCTGACCCCCTGCAAACCACCCCTTGCACCCCTTTCCTGCTTTCTCTCCATATCCCTTGATCCTTTTAGCCGTAAGGGCCATATGTAACTCCCTCTTGAATATATCTAACGAACTGGCATCAACAACTCTCCGCGGTAGAGAATTCCACAGGTTAACAACTCTCTGAGTGAAGATGTTTCTCTTCATCTCAGTCCTAAATGGCTTACCCCCTTATCCGTAGACTGTGACCCCTGGTTCTCGACTTCCTCAACATCGGGAACATTCTTCCTGCATCTAACCTGTCCAATCCCGTCAGAATTTTATATGTTTCTGTGAGATCCCCTCTCATTCTTCTAAACTCCAGTGAATACAGGCCCAGTCGATCCAGTCTCTCCTCATATGTCAGTCCTGCCATCCCGGGAATCAGTCTGGTGAACCTTCGCTGCACTCCCTCAATAGCAAGAGCGTCCTTCCTCAGATTAGAAGACCAAAACTGAACACAATATTCCAAGTGAGGCCTCACCAAGGCCCTGTACAACTGCAGTAAGACCTCCTTGCACCTATACTCAAATCCCCTAGCTATGAAGGCCAACATGCCATTTGCCGCCTTCATCGCCTGCTGTACCTGCATGCCAACTTTCAATGACTGATGTATCATGACACCCAGGTCTCGTTGCATCTCCCCTTTTCCTAATCTGCCGCCATTCAGATAATATTCTGTCTTCATGTTTTTGCCACCAAAGTGGATAACCTCACATTTATCCACATTATACTGCATCTGCCATGCATTTGCCCACTCACCTAACCTGTATAAGTCACCCTGCAGCCTCTTAGCATCCTCCTCACAGCTCACACTGCCACCCAGCTTCATGTCATCTGCAAACTTGGAGATATTACACTCAATTCCTTCATCTAAATCATTGATGTATATTGTAAATAGCTGGGGTCACAGCACTGAGCCCTGCGGCACCCCACTAGTCACTGCCTGCTATTCTGAAAAGGCCCGTTTATCCCGACTCTGCTTCCTGTCTGCCAACCAGTTCTCTATCCACTTCAGTATATTACCCCCAATACCATGTGCTTTCATTTTGCACACCAATCTCTTGTGTGGGACCTTGTCAAAAGCCTTTTGAAAGTCCAAATACATCACATCCACTGGTTCTCCCTTGTCCACTCTACTAGTTACATCCTCAAAAAAATGTTAGAAGATTTGTCAAGCATGATTTCCCTTTCATAAATCCATGCTGACTTGGACCGATCCTGTCATTGCTTTCCAAATGCGCTGCTATTTCATCTTTAATAATTGATTCCAACATTTTCCCCACTACTGATGTCAGGCTAACCAGTCTATAATTCCCGTTTTCTCTCCCTCCTTTTTTTAAAAAGTGGTGTTACATTAGTTACCCTCCGTTCCATACGAACTGTTCCAGAGTCGATAGACTGTTGGAAAATGTTTACCAATGCATCCACTATATCTCGGGCCACTTCCTTAAGTACTCTGGGATGCAGACTATCAGGCCCTGGGGATTTATCGGCCTTCAATCCCATCAATTTCCCTAACTCCATTTCCTGACTAATAAGGATTTCCCTCGGTTCCGCCTTCTCGCTAGACCCTCGGTTCCCTAGTATTTCCGGAAGGTTATTTGTGTCTTCCTTCGTGAAGATAGAACTAAAGTATTTGTTCAATTGGTCTGCCATTTCTTTGTTCCCCATTATAAATTCACCTGATTCTGACTGCAAAGGACCTACGTTTGTCTTCACAATTTTTTTTCTCTTCACATATTTATAGAAGCATTTGAAGTCAGTTTTTATGTTCCCAGCAAGCTTCCTCTCATACTCTATTTTCCCCCTCCGAATTAAACCCTTTGTCCTCCTCTGCTGAATTCTAAATTTCCCCCAGCCCTCAAGTTTGCTCCTTTTTCTGGCCAATTTATATGCCTCTTCCTTGGATTTAACACTATCCCTAATTTCCCTTGTTAGCCATGGTTGAGCCACCTTCCCCGTTTTATTTTTACTCCAGACAGGGATGTACAATTGTTGAAGTTCATCCATGTGATCTTTAAATGTTTGCCATTGCCTATCCACCATCAACCCTTTAAGTATCATTCGCCAGTCTATTCTAGCCAATTATTATCTCATACCATCGAAGTTACCTTTCCTTAAGTTCAGGACCCTAGTCTCTGACTTAACTGTGTCACTCTCCATCTTAATAAAGAATTCTACCATATTATGGTCACTCTTCCCCAAGGGGCCTTGCACAACAAGATTGCTACTTCGTCCTTTTTCATTACACAACACTCAGTCTAGGATGGCCAGCTCCCTGGTTGGTTCCTCAACATATTGGTCTAGAAAACCATCTCTAATACACTCCAGGAAATCCTCCTCTACCGTATTGCTACCAATTTGGTTAGCCCAATCTATATGTAGGTTAAAGTCACCCATTATAACTGCTGTACCTTTATTGCACGCATCCCTAATTTCTTGTTTGATGCTGTCCCGAACTTCTCTACTATTGTTTGATGGTCTGTACACAACTCCCACTAGCGTTTTCTGCCCTTTGGTATTCCACAGCTCTACCCATACAGATTCCACATTATCCAAGCTAATATCCTTTCTTACTGTTGCGTTAATTTCCTCTTTAACCAACAATGCTACCCCACCTCCTTTTCCTTTCTGTCTATCCTTCTTGAATGTTGAATACCCCTGGATGTTGAGTTCCCAGCCTTGGTCACCCTGGAGCCATGTCTCCATAATCCCAATTATATCATATTCGTTAATAGTAGTCTGCGCAGTTAATTCGTCCACCTTATTATGAATAATCCTCGCACTGAGGCACAGAGCCTTCAGGCTTGTCTTTTTAACACACTTTGTCCCTTTAGAATTTTGCTGTAATGTGACACTTTTTGATTTTTGCCTTGGATTTCTCTGCCCTTCTCTTTTACTTTTCTCCTTTCTATCTTTTGCTTCTGTCCCCATTTTACTTCTCTCTATCTCCCTGCATAGGTTCCTGTGCCCCTGCCATATTAGTTTACCCCCTCCCCAACAGCACGAGCAAACACTCCCCCTCGGACATTGGTTCCGGTCCTGCCCAGGTGCAGACCGTCCGGTTGTACTGGTCCCACCTCCCCAAGAACCGGTTCCAATGTCCCAGGAATTTGAATCCCTCACTCCTGCACCACTCCTCAAGCCACGTATTCATCTTAGCTATCCTGCTATTTCTACTCTGATTCGCACTTGGCACTGGTAGCAATCCTGAGATTGCTACCTTTGGGGTCCTGCTTTTTAATTTAATGTCTAGCTCCCTAAATTCAGCTTGTAGGACCTGATCCCATTTTTTTTGCCTATAACGTTGGTCCCTATATGCACCATGTGTGTTCACCTCCCCCTCCAAAATGTCCTGCACCCGCTCTGAGACATCCTTGACCCTTGCACCAGGGAGGCAACATACCATCCTGGAGTCTCGATTGCGGCCGCAGAAACGTCTATCTATTCCCCAGAGAATCCCCTACCACTATAGCTCTCCCACTCTTTTTCCTGCCCTCTTGTGCAGCAGAACCACCCATGGTGCCATGAACTTGGCTGCTGCTGCCCTCCCCTGATGAGTCATCCCCCTCAACAGCACCCAAGGTAGTCTATCTGTTTTGGAGGGAGGATGACAGCAGGGGACCCCTGCACTACCTTCCTTTCACTGCTCTGCCTGATGGTCACCCGTTCCCTATCTGCCTGAGTAACCTTTGCCTCTGATGTGACCAACTCACTAAATGTGCTATTCACGACATCCTCAGCATCGCGGATGCTCCAGAGTGAGTCCATGCGCAGTTCCAGTGCCGCAATGTTGCTACGTTCCTATGTTGCTAACCTTATCTCTCTCCATGTAACCACATTCCTTAAGTCTTCCCAAAGGTCTCTGACATGGTGCCTTATCAGACCACTGTCACGGCGAGCCTTGTCGATGCATGTGTATCCATTTGCACTCTTAATTCAGCAGCACATGCTGAAATTTCAATTAAAACAAAGTGGTGACTCCAGCAGAAAATTATGGCAACCTTTCCCTTTGTAAATTGTTATTGAGGTGGCAGCATGGCACCATGTGCTTGGTAGGTTTCTATTACCACAACATTTGAGCATTGTTTTCAAACTGGCTGCCTGTAAGCAAAATCAATTTATTCTGTCAATGGTGGGAATTTGAGGCAAAAATTCATCTGGAGTTTAGTACATTTGAAGCTTTATAGTTGCGAGCGCTGAGGGCCACAGCAATTTAGTAATAATCAATTTGAAGGTATTGTGATGATTGTAAATCTTGTACGCCAATCTGAAAAGATGACAGCTTAAAAAAAATATCTTTACCTTGGCACATGATTTGTGAATGCTGTAATTTTGAAGGAAGCAAGATGAGCTTTTTTGTTTTTTATGTTGAAACTTCCACTTGTTAAATGAGTTCTCACTGCACAAATTCAAACTATTGTAATTGATATTCAAGTCATTAAGTTCTTTTATATTGCTTTGTTTTTAGACAATAACAATTCTCATTGATTCACAAAAGCTTCATAACCCTTTTGATTGAAATCTTGTCGACATAATTTGTTCCACTGTTGTTTTTCATTGCATTATATTTTTTGCAGTTGATTTATCCATTATTATTTCTGCCGAGATAAACACTAAATATTAAGTTGCCAAACGTAAAATAAATGTCCTTGTTCATCAGTCAGAGAGATTGCCCTCCGCTCCCGTCTCAAAGGGACAAATTGGACTGTGCATTTTTGTTGGCATGCATGATCCATGGCTTTGAAGGCTCGGTATCTTCTCAAAAGGGGACTCACTCTTTCGGTACTTCCAGTGCAGGACATTAGATAGAAGATTATACTGCTTCTACTTGCCAGGTAACAAAAATTTGGGGGTCGTGATCTCTTGCGCCCCATCTCCCCCAAGAAGTGCGCCAGCCGCCATATTGGGTCAGGCAGCTTTAAGTTGTCCCGGGTAGCCACCTGTCAGCAGTTTAAAAAATTAAAATCAGGGCCTTTGTTTGTCGAAGGATGTTTTCCCCAAATTGAACTGTGGGAACGCTGGATTCTTGGATTCTTAACTCCATCCAGTAATTCTTGGCACCAACAGTTGGCAGACTGGCTGCATCTGTGATCGTTAAAGGGATCCTCAGCTGCACTCGGGTAGGTCTGGTTCATCTTTTTAGGCTGGTGGTGGGCACGTAGGCCTTTTTTTTAGCGATTGTGGCTGCTGTCGCTATTTAGTAGACAGTCAAAGTCAAGCAACTTTTTGGAGCTTCAGCTTCTGTGTTGGTGAAGGGTGGGCATGCTGCTCGGGGTGGCATTGGTGCTGAGTAATGAGGAGGAGGAAGAGAGCTGCAGCTGCTGGCAGAAGAGGGTGAAGGCGGCGAGGGTGCAGGAGGCCTGAGAGCAAGAGAATGTCCTACCTTAAGTGTGGATCAATGGCCCTGATTCACCAGTAGGGCTGTGACCAAATGTCACCAGTTGCAGCACCAACAGCGGCCCAGCTCCAGGTTATGCATATCACTTCCTGTGGCTGTAAAGATCACTCCAGCCCTCAATTTTTGCGTCTCCAGAGCATTTCAGGCTGCAAAAAGCGACATAAGCACCGTGAGCCAATTTGCTGTGCACTATTGCATCAAGCGGGTCACCGATACCCTCTTAAAAAAACGTAATCAATTCATCAGTTTTCTGATGGATGCAGTTAAATAAGAAGAAAGAGCTTTGGGGTTGGCGAGAATTGCAGGCTTCCCCCAAATCCAGGGTATCATTGAGTGCGAAAACATGTTCTATATGAAGACCCTAGACTACTAGTCAACAGGAAAGGCTTCCACTCCTTGAATGTGCATCTAGCGTGTGACCACAGGCAACGGATCATACAGATCTGTGCCCGGTGTTTCTGGCAGGTGTGGAGATGCATTTAACCCGCACCAGTCCTCAATTTCCGTTCCTTTCTTCCTCCCCGACCATGGGGTTGTCAGGATAGCTGCTTGGGGACAAGGCATATCATCCCCTGACCCCCTGGCCCGTGACCCCCTGACCTGAACCCGAGCATAGATGCTGAGGAGCAGTACAAAAAAAGCCACACCACCACAACCAGAGCTCTGATTGAGCAAACAATGAGCATTCTAAAGCAGAGGGTCTGCAGCCTGGCTAGATCTAGAGACATCCTTACTCTTCGCCTGAACAGTAATACAAGAATGTTTAGGATGTAAAATACGGCAGTCTGCCCGAAAGTTCAAAAAGTACAATCACACACACTCCCAGGGTGGTAGAAGTATGGCACTCTCTCCCACAAAAAGCTGCAGATGCTAGCTTAGTTAATCATTTTAAATCTGAGATCGATAGATTTTTGCTCACCAAGGGTATGAAAAGATATGGAGCCAAGGCAGGTCGATGAAGTTACGATACAGATCAACCATGATCTCATTGAATGGTGGAACAGGCTCGAGGGGCTGAATGGCCTGCTCCGGTTCCCATGTTTCCTCGATCACTTCATTCATTAAAGAAATATACAGCTCCCTGTTTGATTTGCCCAAACTATCTCCTCAATTTTTGCCCTGGGCAGTCTGTTCGATACATTTACTGCCCTTTGTGCAAAGTAGTTAAATTTAAACTCCGTTTACCTTTGCACTTTTAAACTTGGGTCTATTCTCCATTGTTACAGAATTTATAGTTATGCTAATTTGGCTTCTTTGGTCACATTCCCACCTGTGAGTTAGGAAGTTCTGAGTGCAAGCCATATTCCAGGATTTGAGTGCAGTACCGTGGGATCTCTGCATTGTGGAAGGTGCTGCCCTTTGGATTAAACTGAGGTCCCTTGTGAGGATGCTGAAGATCCCATGCACTATCTGAAGAGGAGCAGCAGCAGAAAGTTTTTCTGCTGATCTTGCTAACATTTCTCCTCTAACCAAGTTCACTGAAAATAGATTCATCTTACTGCTGATTGTGGGATTTTTCTGTGCATAAAATTTCAGTGGCATTTACCTACATAAGGGTCATTGCACTTCCAAAGTAACTCATTGTAGGTGAAGTGCTTTGGGGCGTCGTAAGGCAAAGATAAATTGAAATCTTAACTTTATGTTGAACAATTTATTTGGATTCTGTTTATTTGTACACCGTAGAATCTTGAAAACCTCAAATATTTGCCCCAAACCTTCTTGTATCCAAATTAAACGTTTCTACTTTGCTTAGCCTCCTCTTATAGCTCAGGTGCCTATTTCCTGGTATCAGTTGAGCTTGTGAATGTCACAATACAATCTGGTTGCAAATCGTGCAAATGATTTGACTGATCCCTATTGCAGAAGGCCAGGTGTCCCTGGTCGTCCAGTTCCCCATGATTTCTGTCAAATCGCTTAGAGTGCAAGGATTGTGCTTGGCAATGAAAACTTTGATTGAAAGGTTGCAGGTTTTTTGAAAGAAAATTAGGTTTTTAACAGGCAGTTACAAAATTTGACTGTTTAGTAAGTGGAGCAAATGAGTAAACACCTATACCCTCTCACTGCTTCGAAGCCTATTTATAAACCTGTTTTGACATTTTCATGAAGTATAACAACGGCTACTGCATTTATACAATGCCTTTAATGTAGTAAAATGTCCCAAGGCACTTCACAGGAACGTAATCAGAAACTGAGCCACATAAGGAGATATGCTTTGCCAAGATAAGTTTTAAGGAGCATCTTGAAGGAGGAGAGAGAGGTGGAGATGTTTAGGGAGGGAATTCCAGAGCTTAGACCCAAGGCAGCTGAAGGCACACCACCAATGGTGTAACGAAGAAAATCAGGGATATGCTCGAGGCCAGAATTGGAGGAGCGCAGAGATCTCGGTGGGTTGTAGGGCTGGAGGTGGTTACAGAGATGGGGAAGGGCGAGGCCATGGACGGATTTGAAAATAACAATGAGAAGTTAATCACTCGTGAAATTTTTCATGGAAAATGGGAAGTCAGTACAGGTACAGCATTGAGAATCCGGAGTTCCGGAATCCAGACTCCGGGACGATCGGTGGCAGGCTCATCCGGAATCCGTAAAATGTTCCGGAATCCTGACCTGCTGACCTCGGGGCCCCGCTGCTGCCTGACCTCGGGCCTTGCCTCGCCCCGCCGCCGCTATCCTTACCTCTGGGTCTCCTCGCCAACGACCTCATCAACTGGGCCTACCCACCCGACGACCTCCTCGGCGGGGTGCCGCCCGACGCGAACAACTCCTCGGCGGGGCCCCGCCTGACGACCTCCTCCTCGACAGGGCTGGACGGCCCGAACAGCTCCTTGGCAGAACCCCCCCCCACCCCGCTTTCTGATGTTCCGAAATGCAGAAATACCCAAACCTGGGCTCAGGTGTTTCGGATTCGTGACATCAGAAAGCAAATCGAAAGTCCGGAAAAGGCCGGAATCCGGAACGGCCTCGGTCCCGAGGGTTCCAGATTTTAGGCACTGCACCTGTTCAACAATTAAAAAATTGCAGCCTCTAATATATTTACATAATCCTACAACATATACTACAGCAGATTTTATGAGTTATCAAAAGTGTTTACTCAAAAATAGTATCAAATGGGGATTCAGTCGGTTATACGCTTCAAAAACATTTATCATTTTGCACGCCATCAATAAATGATAGCTTCTTTTGTTTAAAAAAGTATTTAAACTGCCCCCAAAAAATTTGAACAGAACTATCGGACAACATTTCAGTATTTCTTCATTAAATTACATGGCCTTTCCTTGTTTTTATTTTGCGACACATCTACAGCTCTTGGGTCGAGCTAAGTTTTACTAGTTTTAAAATCTGCTTCAATTGGCTTTTGATATTTTCCCAGCAAGCTGGATTGTGGGGGGTTTTTCCGGTCCTGTACACTGTATGAATTAAGTGAAAGGATAATGAAGTATTATGCAGATGTGTATAAAAAAACAATTTGAAGATTAGGTGAGCTGAGCTGAAATACGTATTTAACTGAGGTGTGATCTGTGAATATGGAGCCTTTTTTTTTCCTTATTGTGAGGATGTCATCTTAAGATAGCTCCACCCTGTTTTTCATCCTTCCGGCCGTTACCTGTGGAAGTTTCATCACCTGACCGCCAACCGCCCCATCCAGTCAAACAGCCTTTTTCACGTCTCCAATAATTTTATAACTAACAAATTAAAATGTTCCAAAGAAAATGGAGAAAAAAAACACAGGATTCTTCAAAAGCCCCCTATGATTTTTCTCCCGGGTTTGCTTGCAGCAGTATCCAGGAGATTAATCTTGACTTCCTGGAGACTCCAAAAGAAAGAAAGACTTACATTTATACAGCGCCTTTCACGACCTCAGGACGTCCCAAAGTGCTTTACAAGCAAATGAAGTACTTTTTGAAGTGTGGTCAGTGTTGTAATGTAGGAAATGTAGCAGCCAATTTGCACACAGCAAGCTCCCACAAGCAGCACTGTGATAATGACCAGATATCTGTTTTTTTTTACTGATGTTGGTTGAGGGATAAATATTGGCCAGGACACCGGGGATAATTCCCTTGCTCTTCTTTGAAATAGTGCCATGGGATCTTTTCCACCCACCTGAGAGAGCAACCTGTAGGGTTGGCAACACTTTCTGTGGTCAACAGAATGAATGGACGACCTATTCCCAGAACCTCTGTTGGTGTCTTTTTTTGAGCTGGTTGCGAAGGAAATACAAGAGAACAGGCTGGCAATGACCTTCCCGTTCCCCCCCTCCCTGTGGGAAAATATCTAACTTCAACTCAGTACCTCTCCATGGTAATGTACCAAAGATCAGAAACTTTGTGGAGCCAGGCATCAAATATTGTGCGGTATTACTTCTTGTGCTTCAGCATCCAAACTAGGTGCCTGAATATACGCCAGTCCCCAATAAATCCAACAGGAATTCAGGAGAAACCTCTTTACCCAGAGCGTAGTTGGAATGTGGAACTCACAACCACAAGGAGTAGCTGAGATGAATAGCATAGATATATTTAAGAGGAAACTAGATAAGCACATGAGGGAGAAAGGAATAGAGGATTATGTTGATGGGGTGAGATGAAGTAGGATGGGAGGAGACTCGTGTGGAGCACAATACAACAGCATAGACCTGTTGGAACAAATGGCCTGTTTCCGTGCTGTAGCCTCAATGTAATTCTATGCTGCACTGTGTTGGCCCCTCATCTCGCCAAGCCAGTTGAAAGAAAGTGTTAGCAATGTGTTGCAGGTGAATCAGGTTTTGCAAGAGAACGATGGTTTCATGTTTTGGGTGGAGGCCTTTCCACCGCGAATCAAGGATGTGTCATTCCTTTCGTGTTGTAGCATCCCATGTCCTTTATTTAAAAAAATTAAAATCCTTCC
The DNA here is from genome assembly GCF_044704955.1 of Pristiophorus japonicus. Lineage (NCBI taxonomy): Eukaryota > Metazoa > Chordata > Chondrichthyes > Pristiophoridae > Pristiophorus > Pristiophorus japonicus. The sequence continues at coordinate 127,311,038 of NC_091985.1, read as the reverse complement.
TTTCTTTACCATCATCCAGGCCACTTGATACTTCCTGGCCAAGAAGATAAGCAGCTCGTCTCAACTCTGATGAAGGCTGTGCCAATGCCACTGCCAAATTGGCTGCTGAGAGGTGTGTGAGGGAGTAGCCCAGAGTGACTCACCATCTGCATGGGCTATCAGCAGTCCATTGCCCTGTGCATTTCCCAGTGGCACATTTGAGATTAGGAAATCATTCCTGTATGTCCAGGCCTCCCTCTCTGCAGGACGTTCGAGTGGAGCGCCAACGTAAAAATCATTTGTAAATTACTTTGGGTGCAAATGAATGACAACACATTGGAGTTCCCCCATAACTCATTCAGAACTGAAATCACCATTGTCGTGGAATTGTCAGTGAAATTTCTGGTCTCTGAAAGCAGCTTTATTATGTTTGCACAGAGTGGGTATCAGTTTCAACAAGTTATACTTGAATGGCAGTGTGCAGTTAAGAGAGTTTCCTACCAGGAGAAGCTGTCATCTTTGATGGAAGGTGATGGCTGCCTCCATTGCTTCAGCTGCCAAGCTCCATCACGGTGATATTTTACTGTAATAATATCGCCAGCCGCCCTGGCTTGATCTCTTTGATGTCAGTGTGATCATACAGAGTAACACAGAGATCAACCGTTGCTGCATGATCTATTCCACTCTGACTAATACATTTAACGGTATTGTGTTGTGTATGGACCACAGCATATTTCTATCGTAGTGTTCATTTCACTTCTACCCTAACCAGGTAGTAAAGAAAGTCCATAAAACTATCTCACACAACAAAGAAATAGTTAAGATCTTGACATGGAAATTTAGTTAAAATATATTTTTTTATATATTTAGACCATTTCTCTTAGGGTTAAAGAAAGACTTGGATTTCTATTACGCCTTTCACGACGACTGGACATCCCAAAGCGCTTTACAGCAAATGAAGTACTTTTGAAGTGTTGTCACTGTTGTAATGTAGGAAATGCAGCAGCCAATTGGCACACAGCAAGCTCCCACAAACAGCAATGTGATAATGACGAGATAATCTCTTTTAGTGATGTTGATTGAGGGATAAATATTGGCCAGGACACCGGGGATAACTCTCTTGCTCTCCTTCGAAATAGTGCCGTGGGATCTTTTGCATCCACCTGAGAGAGCAGATGGGGCCTCCGTTTAACATCTCATCCAAAATATGACACCTCCAACAATGCAGCACTCCCTTGGTACTGCACTGGAGTGTCAGCCAAGATCTTTGTGCTTAAGTTCTCTGGATTGGGACTTGAACCCACAACCTTCTGACTCAAGAAGTGAAGGTGCTGCCAACTGAGCCCAGGCTGGCATACTTCTGTTTACCCAAGGGTTTGTGAAAGGTTTGAGAGCATTATTGCAGTCACTTCTGCAGCCAAGGAAACTGTTTACCTTATAGCCAACAAGCTGTATGCAGTACATGTTTTTATTTTGTCCACTTGGTTCAAAGTGTAACAAAGGACAAGAGCCAACAGGAAAATACCTGAAAAAAAATATATGCACTACCTCGACAATGTTGTTGCAGTTCATTTGGGGGGTGTATTCCAAAATTGAAGGGCTAATGTTCCCTCCAAGCTGCCTGCGTGCGCGGACGCGCACCAATCTGGAAAGTACCACACAGGCTGCTCGAAAGCTGTTCACATTTAAGATACTGGCCGGCGCAAAAGAAAATTGAGGTAGCATTGGAGTTGGGTCATGCTAGCTACACAAAATTACTTTCTGCAAGTAATTGTTACAAATTCGGTGAAGTCAGCCACGAGCCAGGACTCCTGTTGTTGCCTTGTAGTGAAATCAGTTTTCTTGTATGTGTGGGGGATGGGTGGGCTTTTCAGCCAATACATAACTCCCTTTTAATTCAAAGTTACTGGCCCTGAATTTACGGTTGGAGGCTTCCCACGTGGAAATGCCTCTGATCCACAAATAAAATGCCCGCGTGCCTGGTTGTTTGGGAGATACGGAGATTCGCGGTCCCAGGATATCCCAGGGGGACACGCGGTTCGCAAGTGCCCCGGGATCACGTGGGCCAGCCCAACCAATGAAAGAAGCGAATCTCCATTCAGTCTGAATGGGAATACGCCCAAAAATACATCTACACATCAAATAAATAAAATAAAATTACATTTTTAAAATTAATTAAAAATACCATTTAATTAAATATTTAAAACAAAAATTAAATGTTTAAAAAAATAAATGTAAATGTTTCAAGGGGGCTAAAAATAATCTCATTGTACAGGTTTGTTAATGTTTAACATTTAATGTTTAATGAAAAAAAATTATTTTTATGTTTTTTTAAACTCTTATGCCTCACAAAAACAGGCCTTACGCCTGTTTTTACCAGTCGTAAGAATTTCACGAGCATTCGTTGGGCAGAATTTGGGAAAATAGCCCAACTCTCCATCCGTGAATGCTCTTTCCCCGGGGATGGGTTGGATCTCTCGAGAAGATTCTTGACAGATTGCAAGTTCTGGGTTTTCGTGGCCCTTACTAAGGAAGTAAAGAATGGTATCAAATTGAAAACAATAGCATACAAAGTGGCGAAGATTAGTGGGAGGCCAGAGGATTGGGAAACTTTTTTAAAAAAATAGCAAAGGATGACAAAAAAAATAATAGAGGGGGAAGATAGATTATCAGAGTAAACTAGCAAGAAATATAAAAACAGATAGTAAGAGTTTCTACAGGTATATAAAAAGGAAGAGAGTAGCTAAAGAAAAAGTTGGTCCCTTCGAGGATGAGACTGGGGATTTAATAATGGGGAACAAGGAAATGGCAGAGACTTTGAACAAATATTTTGTATCAGTCTGTACAGTAGAGGACACTAACAATATTCCAAAAGTGGATAGTCAAGAGGCTTGAGGGGGGGGGGGGAAGGAACTTAACACAATCACAATCATTAAGGAGGTGGCACTCAGTAAGATAATGGGACTAAAGGCAAATAAATCCCCTGGACCTGATGGCTTGCATCCTAGGGTCTTAAGAGAAGTAGCGGCAGGGATGGTGGTTGCATTGGTTGCAATTTACCAAAATTCCCTGGATTCTGGGGAGGTCCCAGCAGATAACTGCAAATGTGACACCCTTATTTAAAAAAGGAGGCAGACAAAAAGCAAGAATCTATAGACCAGTTAGCCTAACATCTGTGGTTGGGAAAATGTTGGAGTCCATTATTAAAGAAGCAATAGCAGGACATTTGGAAAAGCAAAATTCGGTCAGGCAGATTTATGAAGGGGAAGTCATGTTTGACAAATTTGCTGGAATTCTTTGAGGATGTGACGAACAGGGTGGATAAGGGGGGACCAGTGGATGTGGTGTATTTGGACTTCTAGAAAGCATATGACAAGGTGCCACATAAAAGGTTACTGCACAATATAAAAGTTCACGGGGTTGGGGGTAATATATTAACATGGATAAAGGATTGGCTAACTAACAGAGAACAGAGAGTCGGGATAAATGGTTCATTCTCTGGTTGGCAACCAGTAACTAATGGGGTGCCGCAGGGATCAGTGCTGGGTCCCCAACTATTTACAATCTATATTAACGACTTGGAAGAAGGGACTGAGTGTAACGCAGCCAAGTTTGCTGATGATACAAAGATTGGAGGAAAAGCAATGTGTGAGGAGGACACAAAAAATCTGCAAAAGGACATAGACAGGCTAAGGAAGGCCAATGGAATCTTGGCCTTTATTGCAAAGGGGATGGAGTATAAAAGCAGGGAAGTCTTCCTATACAGGATATTGGTGAGGCCACACCTGGAATACTGCGTGCAGTTTTGGTTTCCATATTTAAGAAAGGATATACTTGCTTTAGAGGCAGTTCAGAGAAAGTTCACTAGGTTGATTCCATAGATGAGGGGGTTGACTTATGAGGAAAGGTTGAGTAGGTTGGGCCTCTACACATTGGAATTCAGAAGAATTAGAGGTGATCTTATCGGAACATATAAGATTATGAGGGGGCTGGACAAGGTGGATGCAGAGAAGATGGGGGAGACTAGAACTAGAGGGCATGATCTTAGAATAAGGGGCCACCCATTTAAAACAGAGATGAAGAGGAATTTCTTCTCTCAGAGGGTTGTAAATCTGCGGAATTCGCTGCCTCAGAGAGCTGTGGAAGCTGGGACATTGAATAAATTTAAGACAGAAATAGACAGTTTTTAAACAATAAGGGGATAAGGGGTTATGGGGAGCGAGCAAGGAGGTGGAGCTGAATCCATGATCAGATCAGCCATGATCATATTGAATGGCAGAGCAGGCTCGAGGGGCCTACTCCTGTTCCTATTTCTTATGTTCTTATGTTTCCCCCCCACCCCTAGAGCCTGTTTCTTTTTTTTCTCCTTGTCTCGAATGGCAGTTGGTCATAATCCCACCGTTTACACCCTATCTTGACTAATGTTTTTCTAACTCCTGGCCTTACCGCTTAAATTTGGGCCATCATATCTTTTGTCTCTCTAATCTCTCTTGTCTTCCAACCTATCATAGGCCTTCTCTTTTGCTCTTTCTTCCCCTCCCTCTTTCTGTGCTTGTTAAGAATCTGTTCTTTTTGAACACTCTCCAGTTCTGACGAAGAGTCTTTGACCTGAAACGTTAACTCTGCTTCCTTGCCACAGATGCTGCCTGACTTGCTGCGATTTCCAGCATTTTCTGTATTTATCGCATACTAACTTTTTGTGTTTCATGCACAAGAACCCCAAGGTCCCTCTGTACTGCAGCATTTTGTAATTTCTCTCCATTTAAATAATAATCTGCTTTCTTATTTTTCCTGCCAAAGTAGATAACTTCACACTTTCCCACATTATACTCCATCTGCCAAATGTTTGCCCACTCACTTAGCCTGTCTATATCCCTTTGCAGATTCTTTGTATCTCACAACTTGCTTTCCCACCCATCTTTGTATCATCAGCAAACTTGGCGACATTACACTTGTTCTATTCATCCAAGTCATTAATATAGATTGTAAATAGTTGAGGACCCAGCTTCGATCCCTGCGGCATCCCACCAGTTACCGTTTGTCAACCGGAAATGACCCATTTATCTCGACTCTCTGTTTTCTGTTAGTTAGCCAATCCTCTATCCATGCTCATATATTACCCCCAATCCCATGAGCTTTTATCTTGTGCAGTAACCTTTTATGTGGCACCTTATCGCATGCTACTACTTACTACTAGGGGAATCACGGGGTATGGTGAGAAAGCAGGAATGGAGTACTGAAGTTGCATGTTCAGCCATGAACTCATTGAATGGCGGTGCAGGCTCGAAGGGCCGAATGGCCTACTCCTGCACCTATTTTCTATGTTTCTATGTTTCTGTGCCTTCTGAAAAATCCAAATACATCACATCAACTGGTTCCCCCTTATCCACCCTGCTTGTTACATCCTCAAAGAACTCCAGCAAATTTATCAAACATGATTTGCCCTTCATAAAACCAAGCTGACTCTGCTTGACTGTATTATGATTTTCCAAATGTCCCACTACTGCTTCCTTAATGATGGACTCCAGCATTTTCCCCAACGACAGATGTTAGGCTAACCGGTCTTTCGCTTTCTGCCTGCCTCCTTTTTAAAATAGGGGTGCTACATTTGTGGTTTTCCAATCCGCTGGGACCTCTCCAGAATCCAGGGAATTTTGGTAGATTACAACCAATACATCCACAATCCCTGCCGCTACTTCTCTTAAGACCCTAGGATGCAAGCCATCAAGTCCAATGGATTTATTTGCCTTTCATCCCATTATCTTACTGAGTGCCACCTCCTTAGTGATTGTGATTGTGTTATGTTCCTTCCCCCCTCCCCCCCTATAGCCTCTTGGCTATCCACTGTTGGAATATTGTTAGTGTCCTCTACTGTACAGACTGATACAAAATATTTGTTCAGAGTTTCTGCCATCTCCATGTTCCCCATTATTAATTCCCCGGTCTTGTCCTCCAAGGGACCAACATTTACTTTAGCCACTCTTTTCCTTTTTATATACCTATAGAAACTCTTGTTATCTGTTTTTATATTTTGTGCTCGTTTACTTTCATAGTCTATCTTCCCTTTCGTAATCATTTTTTTAGCCATTCTTTGCTGGCTTTCAAAAGCTTCCTAGTCTTCTATCCTCCCACTAGTTTTGGCCATTTTGTTTTTAATTGGATACTGTCCTTTATTTCTTTAGTTAGCCATATCTTTTACACCTTTTCCTCCTCACTGGAATATATATTTTTTGAGAGTTGTGAAATATCTCCTTAAATGTACACCACCGTTCATCAACCGTCCTACATTTTAATCTAGTTTCCCAGTCCACTTTACCCAACTCTGCCCTCATACCTTCATAGTCTCCTTTATTTAAGCTCAGTACACTGGTTAAAGATCCAACTTTCTCACCCTCCATCTGAATTTGAAATTCAATCATGCTATGATCACTCATTCCAAGGGGATCATTTACGAGGAGATTGTATATTAATCCTGTCACATTACACAGGACCAGATCTAAGATAGCCTTCCCCCTGGTTGGTTCCGTTACATACTGCTCAAGGAACCCGTCCCTTATGTACTCTATGAACTCCTCCTCAAGGCTACCCTGACCAGTTTGATTTGTCCAATCAATATGGAGGTTAAAATCACCCATGATTATTGCTGTTCCATTTTTACAAACCCCCACTATTTCCTGGTTTCTGCTGTGACCAACAGAGTTGCTCCTGTTAGGGGGCCTATAGACTACGCCCACCTTTTTCCTCTCATCATTCCTTATCTGCACCCAAATTATTTCAACACCCTTATCATTTGAGCCAATATCGTTTCTCCGTATTGCAGTGATTCCATCCTTTATCAATAGAGGCACCCCAACTCCTTTTCCTTTCTGTCTGTGCTTCCGGATTGTCAAGTACCCCTAAATATTTAATTCCCAGTCCTGGTCACCTTGCAACCATGTCTCTGTAATGGCTATCAGATCACACCCATTTGTCTCAATTTGTGCTATCAACTCATCTATTTTGTTACAAATGTTACATGCATTTAGACAAAGTGCCTTTAAATTTGTTTTTTTACTCTTTTTTCCTGCTCGTTTCCTCACTCCTTCAAACTCACTTTCTTTATTTTTGCTTTCTAATTCCAGCTTTTCTCCCCTCCCTACTGATTCTATTTTCAGGTTCCCACCCCCCTGCCAAGCTAGTTTAAACCCTCCCCAACAGCACTAGCAAATCCCCGCCGCGAGGATATTGGTCCCGGCTCTGTTGAGGTGCAACCCGTCCGGCTTGTACAGGTCCCACCTCCCCCAGAAGTGGTCCCAATGCCTCAGGAAACTAAAGCCCTCCCGCCTGCACCATCTCTCCAGCCACGTATTCATCTGCTCTATCTTCCAATTTCTGTACTCACTAGCTCGTGGCACTCCGAAGATTGCTACCTTTGAGGTCCTGCTTTTTAATCTCTCTCCTAGCTCCCTAAACTCTGCCTGCAGGACCTCATCCCTCTTCCTACCTATGTCATTGGTACCGATGTGGACCACGACCTCTGGCTGTTCACCCTCTCCCCCCAGAATGCCCTGCAGTTGCTCAGTGACAAGGGAGCCAAAGATTGGCAGTGGTTATGCTCTGAAATTTTTGAACTCGATGTTGAGTCCAGAAGGCTGTAAAGTGCCTCAACGAAAGATGAGGTGCTGTTCCTCGAGCTTGCGTTGAGCTTTGTTGGAACAGTGTAGGAGACCGAGGACTGAGAGGTCAGAGTGGGAATGCAGTGGAGAATTTAAGTGACAGGCGACTGGAAGCTCAGGGTCACGCTTACGGACTGAACGGAGGTGCTCCGCAAAGCGGTGACCCAAAATCTACGCTGGGACTCCACAATGTAGAGGAGGCCACATCGTGAGCAGTGAATACAGTATACTAAATTGAAAGAAGTACAGGTAAATCACTGTTTCACCTGGAAGGAGTGTTTGGGGCCCTGAATAGTGGGAAGGGAAGAGGTAAAAGGGCAGAAGATGCAACACCTGCACTTTACAGCCTTCTGGACTCAACATCAAGTTCAAAAATGTCAGAGCGTAACCGCTGCCAATCTTTAGCTCCCTTCCCCTCCGCCCCCCTCCAACTCCACCCCCCTCCAACTCCACCCTCAGAGCCACTTTCTTTTTTTTCTCTCCTTGTCTCCAATGGCAATTGGTCATAACCCACCATTCACACCCTATCCTGACTAATGTTTTTCTAGCTTCTGGCATTACCATTTGAATTTGGGCTATCATCCCTCTTGTCGCTCTAATCCCTCTTGTCTTTCAACCTATCACAGACCTTCCCTTTTGTTCTTTCTTCCTCTCCCCCTTTCAGTGCTTGTTAAGAATCTGTTCTTTTTGAACACTCTGCAGTTCTGACGAAGGGTCATCGACCCGAAACATTAACTCTGCTTCCTCTCCACAGATGAGATTTGCAGCATTTTCTGTTTTTATTCCAGATTCCGGCATCAGCAGTATTTTGCTTTTGTTTAAGTTAATATGCAGGTACAGCATTTAATCAGGAAGACAAATGGAATGTTGGCCTTTATTGCAAGGGGGATAGAGTATAAAAGCAGAGAAGTCCTGCTACAACTGTACAGGGCATTGGTGAGGCCACACCTAGAGTACTGCATACAGTTTTGGTCTTATTTAAGGAGGGATATACTTGCATTGGAGACTGTTCAGTGAAGAATCACTTGGTTGATTCCTGAGATGAAGGGGTTGACTTGTGAAGAAAGATTGAGTAGGTTGGGCCTATACTCATTGGAGTTGAGAAAAATGAGAGGTGATCTTATTGAAATATACAAGATACTGAGGGGACTCGACAAGGTGGATGCAGAGAAGATGTTTCCCCTCATGGGGGAATCTGGAACTAGGGGGCATAGTTTCAGAATAAGGGGTCACTCATTTAAAACTGAGATGAGGAGAAAACATTAAGGCAGAATATTATCTGAATGGTGGCAGATTAGGAAAAGGGGAGATGCAATAAAACCTGGGTGTCATGGTACATCAATCATTGAAAGTTGGCATGCAGGTACAGCAGGCGATGAAGAAGGCAAATGGTATGTTGGCCTTCATAGCTAGGGGATTTGAGTATAAGAGCAGGGAGGTCTTACTGCAGTTGTATAGGGCCTTGGTGAGGCCTCACCTGGAATATTGTATTCAGTTTTGGTCGTCTAATCTGAGGAAGGACGTTCTTGCTATTGAGGAAGTGCAGCGAAGGTTCACCAGACTGATTTCTGGGATGGCAGGACTGACATATGAGGAGAGACTGGACCAACTGGGCCTGTATTCACTGGAGTTTAGAAGGATGAGAGGGGATCTCATAGAAATATATAAAATTCTGACGGGACTGGATAGGTTAGATGCAGGAAGAATGTTCCCGATGTTGGGGACGTCCAGAACCAGAGGACACAGTCTAAGGATAAGGGGTAAGCCATTTAGGACTGAGATGAGGAGAAATTTCTTCACTCAGAGAGTTGTTAACCTGTGGAATTCCCTGCTGCAGAGAGTCATTGATGCCAGTTCATTGGATATATTTAAGAGGGAGTTAGATATGGCCCTTATGGCTCAAGGGATCAAGGGGTACGGAGAGAAAGCAGATAAGGGTTACTGAGGTGAATGATCAGCTATGATCTTATTGAATGGTGATGCAGGCTCGAAGGGCTAAGTGGCCTACTCCTGCACCTATTTTCTATGACTTTCTTCTCTGAGGATTGTAAATGTGTGGAATTCTCTGCCCCAAAGAGCTGTGGAGGCTGGGTCATTGAATATATTTAAGATGGAAATAGCAGATTTTTGAGTGATAAGGGAGTGAAGGATTATGGGGAGCGGGCAGGGAAGTGGAGCTGAGTCCATGATCAGATCAACCATATTGATTGACGGAGCAGGCTCGAGGGGCCAAATGGCCTACTCCTGCTCCTGTTTCTTATGTTGTTATTTTACGGGCACGTATGCACCTCGTACGCACCTGTAGGAGCCGCAAATTAGTGGGCCACTATATTTTTTTTTTTAAAATGTGTATGTTTTGTTGAAGCATGCTAAATTGTGGTACATCAGGAGAAGATTGAATCTGAACAAAAATCTTAGTGGCAGTGTGGTTAAAGAAGGAAAAAGCACTGGAAAGTGATGGGGAGTTCCTGAAAGCAGAGATTAAGTGACTGTCAAGATAGAGAGTTCAATGTGGTCGCATGGCAAAGGTATCTCCAGAGATCAAAGTACTCACTAACAGGCCTGTACTTACAGCACGGGTTGCTGATACATTAGTAGAAATGCCACCAACAAACTGACAGTGCCTGTAAGCTGAAAAGCAGCTCACCTGATGACAAAAAGTCATGGCAAAACTTAGCCTTTTCACTTAGAACAAAACATTTAAATCTCCCCAAAGCAATGCCAAAGGGACTAGATATTTAAGAGTAACTCCTGATTTGTTCTGACGTAATGAGGCAATGAATTTTTTCCATGGTTAATTCTGAAGTAAATAATAAAACATGGAACTCTGAGATGAAGAGAATTTTAATGAGAAGCATTATGTATAAACTTCCTACATGTATATGATTGAAGTTTCTTTTTAAAGAGTTTACAATATGTTTTTAAGGAGTTTACAAAAGACTTGTATAGATTGGCAATGTAATTTTTATGAAGTATATTTGGAGACTGAGAAATGTCTCTGTGCTTGTGGAATCTTCACTCAAATAGGTTAAACCTTGATAACAGTGAAAAAGCACTAAAAAAAAATGTTCCCTCAGTTGTCATTATCACTGAAAATCTGTGCTGTCAATCACACAGTTGTGCAGTGCAATCATTCACCTCTCATGAGAAGTGATGTAGTAAAATGGTATTTAACATTCAGTACCTCAGAGGGCACGTTTAAATTGCCATTTACTGCACCAAGTTCATGTGTCACTGATATCCAGTCAACTTTTTTTGGATGTTACTATTACATGTTTTCATGTCTGGGCTCGAGAAAAACATTAATAAATATTTCAGTTGAGCGAGGGATTGTAATTTTACACTCTTCTAGGATTAAATACGCCTGAGTATATTTAGGTGAACGCAATAAAGATTTGTTTGTTTATTTGTTGACTGTAAAACAATATTGTCACTACACCCATTGATGAAATAAAATTGCCTTTCATTTGTGTCAAATGATGAAATTAAGGAATGCTTTAGATGTGCGGCGTACTGAAAACAAGCTGGAGGCTAGTTTTGTGGACAAAAAAAAATGAAAGAATGTTGATTTTATGAGGAATATAATATCTAGGTTGAAATAGGTTGGTAGCTTTGAGTAAGCTGGTTAAGGCCTTATGTCACATTATGCAATAAAATAATGTGATTTCATGGAAAGAATTTCAAGTATGCCGAGAATTGAAATGTAATTCGTAGTGACACATTCGTAATGAAATTCATAGAACCTTTGGTAACTCACATCAAAGTCAAATGCATCTTATGGTAATAAAATGAAATCTGTCAAGTTATCGTTTAATACTGCAGGTCAAGTTCATTACTTGGCATGAAAACTTGAAGCAAGATTTGGGGATTATCCAGCTGTAGGTATCCTTCAAACTCAACTCTGAAATTGCTGGTTCTCCTCCACTTCCAATCCCTCTGGTTTTTTAATTCATTCATGGGATGTGGGCATCGCTTCAAGACCAGCATTTATTGCCCAGCCCTAATTGCCCTTGAGAAGAGGATGGTGAGTCACCATCTTGAACTGTTGCAGTTGTGAGGTGAAGGTACTCTCACAGTGCAGTCAGGAAGGGAGTTCCAGGATTTTGACCCAATGACGATGAAGGAACGGCGATATATTTTCGAGTCAGGATAGTGTGTACCTATGAGGGGAGCGTGCAGATGGTAGTATTCCCATGCGCCTGCTGCCCTTGTCCTTCCCAGTAGTTGGGGTCGCAGGTTTGGGAGGTGCTGTCGAAGAAGCCTTGGCGAATTGCTGCAGTGCATCTTAGCTACAGTTGGAATCCCATTGGCAAAGGAGATTCCGATTCACGACAAAGAAAACGTCTACATTTAGAAAGCAAAGACTAACATCTTCAAAGAGTAATGTGTCTGCTTTCTGTTTCCCCCACCCCAACCCTGGAAATAACAGCAGTTTGTGTCTTGATGTATATTTTATTCAGCAATAACATTTTTCTAATTGGAATATACTAAACGCTGCTTGTAAAACATTTCTTTGTTCTAAAATTCAACGATTGGAGTTCTATTGTTTCTCAAATGTAATTAAACATTTGACTGTTAATTATCGGAAGGCCTTTCATGTTGTGTAATCCTCATTGTTGTGTCTCTCCTTACCAGGAAATTAAGTTGCAGATTCTACCACCATGTGCTACATATTTCTTCAAAGGAAAATCTTTGTTAGACTTGCATGTATTTCATCTTAAAACTGCAATGCCCTACAAATTTAAGCTTCATTTCAGAAATCCACAAAGTTAATGATGTGTACAGCAGGTCACTACAATGGTTTTGAAATCATTTATTACTTTGGGAAAGATCCTATAACTCTCAAACACCACAGGGGAGTGAACAAGGTCGGACTTGAAAGGAAAATGAATAGCAAGCTACACATCTGGATGCGGTGTTTCTTTTACTGTGTGCAAGATTTTACTTAAACCAATAAAACAAAACTATAATTTATTTTTTTGTGTGAGTTACATCAGGAATAAAAATTGTGTGATATGATCTCTGAACAATAAACAGTTGTGTTACTGTCATCAAAATATCATTGTTGCCCAACAGTGGGCAATGTATGAATGATGGAAATTGTTTTCCATCTTTTCCAGGAGGTAAGTTGCAAATTTTCGCACCACTTCACGGATCTTACAACTTCCTCATCAACACAACATCCTGTGTGGAAAAAATCCCATGTTTTGGAATTCAGTGATCACTTCATTGAAAACTTACAAAACTCAGTGTATTTTTTCACCAAGGAACTTCTAGTTACAAGATTATGCAATGTGGATCATTAGATCATGCAGATTGTGTGTCCTAAACAGTACACAATGGCAAGGTTTCAAACTAAGGACCGAGGCCTATAAATTCATTCAGCAGCGCCTGTTTGTTTGAACGTTAATCAGCTTACTAAGCCCCTAATATGGCGGGCAGGCAGCGCGTGATCAATTCCGACTGGAAGTACACTGCCCGGCATATTGGGAAAGGGAAGAAAAGGAATGTCGGTAAGCGCCATCACCTGAGACAGGTGTGAGACCCCTTTGCATATCCAAATAAGAGGCATAGCACCTGTTTGCAGCCCTCTACTGCAAGATTGCTTTCCTCTAAGACAGCCGCAATTGGTTGCACTCAGGAAAGCCCGACCTTTGGATCGCCAGCTTGCAAAAAAAGATACATTTTTGGAATTTACTTAGCTGAATGTGAAGCAGGGAGGATCAGGCCTCCTGACCTCACCCCACCTTTAAAGAACGTGGGCCGCTGCTATATAGTTATATCAGTATCCAGCAGATTGGGAGCCAGAGTGTGAGCTCATAAAGAAGCCAGAACCCTTGCAAAGACTCTCCGTAAACCAGATGCAGCACTTCATTACACAGAGGAAGCGGGGTGTGCACGCCACCTTTCACCCAATTGCTGTTTTATTTCACACAAGTTCTACTGATTAATCGGGGGAAAAGAAGAAAGCAGAAAAGCAGGTGTGCATTTCACTGTTCTTAAACTTCAAAATTTGCAGTGACTACCATCAAGCAAGCTGTCTGCATGTGAAATGACTTTTTGTTTTCTACATGGACTTAACCTGCTGTTAATCAACAATCATAGAATCGTACAGCACAGAGGGAGGCCATTCGTCCCATCGAACCCGTGCCAACTATTTTGAAGAACAATGCAGTTAGTTGTCACTCCTCCCTCCCTCCGCTCTTTCCCCTGGGGTTTTTTTTTCCTTCAAATATTTATCCAATTCCCTTTTGAGGGCTACTATTGAATCTGTATCCACCACCCTATCAGGTAGTGTATTCCAAATCCTAACCACTCGTAGCTTTTCCTCATTTCGCCGCTGGCTCTTTTTCCAATCACATTAAATTTGTGCCCTCTGGTTATCGACCCTTCAGCCATTGGAAGCAGCGTCTCTATAAGGCAATTTGTTTTTCTAATTGGATAGAGTGTCTGTTTTTAGATCCTGTGTGCTGAAAAGCTGAAACAAGGACTTGCCTGCAAGATAAGAGAATAGCAACCTCAAGCTCCCATCAGCTCTGCTGAGAATAAACCTGCACAAAACACTTGGTTTGGTCTAAAAATAAAGCGTAAAAGCCTGAAGTGTTTGATTTAAATGGGGGTGGGGCACGTCACCATAACTTGCAGCGCTGAGCAGTCGATGGACCTTGTCTGAAGGGCAGACAGGCCTGGGACCCTGTTGGGTTCTGTCCGTGTATGCAGAGTGGGAACACAGTTAAAAGATCTTAAAAGGCATGGAGAATGAATGCAGACATTGCAACTCTCCCTCATTTCCATGATGACCTCATCATTTCTGACCAAGCACCCACAATTTTTAAATATACAAGCAGAATGCCCATGACTCTGCTCTCAGTGAGTTTAATGACCCACTGTTTTCAAACACGGAACTCATGCCATGTAGAACATGCAGCGTATCGGCAATGCTGCAGATTTTCTACATTCCTTGCACTTGATTCGTTCCCTGCCTCCTCTATTCTTAGTGCTGCAGTTTTACTTTGAGCCACTTGCGATCTCAGAATATCCCAAAGTACTTTACAGCCAATGAAATGTTGTAATGTTGAAAACGCGGCAGGCGCGCAGCAAGCTCCCGCAAACAGCAATGTGATTATGCCGATAATCTGGCTTTAGTGATGTTGGTTGAGGGATAAATATTGGCCAGGACACCGGTGAGAACTCCCCTGGTCATCTTCAAAATAGTGCGATGGGATCGTTTATGTCCACCTGAGAGTGAGGACGGGACCTCGTGTTTAACGTCTCATCTGAAAGACGGCGCCTCCGACAGTGTAGCACTCCCTCAGTAGTGCACTAGAGGTGTCAGCCTAAATAATGTGCTCATGTCTTTGGAGTGGGACTTGAAGCCACGACCTTCTGACTCAGGCGAGAATGCTACCCACCGATCAGTGCTGAATCCATACTGAAAGTAACACTACAGCTGAAATACCCTTCAGGTGTTCTTTACTGGCATTCATTCAGCCCCTCCTCCCAAACACACACACTATGCAGTCAGTCTCATTAACTCTTCACCTAGTTCTTATGCCATTCGCACTTACCGTTCATGCAAAAATGTTGCAGCAACAACAAAGAGATGATTATATTTGGATTTGTTTTAAAAGTGAAACACTAACAGTTGGATTTACTTCTTTTAGCCCTTGTCCTGGCAGGCATCTATATATGAGGAAATCTCCCGATCAACATTGGAATGTTTCGTTGATACTTGGACCAAATCACTTATCCGTGTAGATTGATGATCTGTCGCCTGTAGTTATGTGTTTTGTCAATGATGTAGGTGGATTTTGTACATGTTGTAGTATTAGAGATGCTGCTTAAGAACTTACGAAATCGGAGTAGGCCATATGGCCCCTCGAGCCTGCTGCGCCATTCAATAAGATTATGGCTGATCTTTAACCTCAACTCCATCTTCCCGCATTATCTTGGGAAGCAATATGAACCCAGTCCCCCCCAAGAAAAAAGGGAAACAAAATCAACTTTGAAAGAATGAAATCAAGAAAGTATTGTAGATATGTTAAGCAAAATCTTGAAAGCCACATGTAACAGTGGTAGCTAATTTGCAAGTTATTAGAGAATGAAAGAGTGCTTAAAATATGTTGAAACATTGTCTGACCTGCAGAATACTTGGTTATTGATTGGAAAGCTTTATAGCTGCAGTATATTTTAGGGAAACAATGAGACTTAATTTGGAACAGTATTGTAATTAGTTCATTCAAAATAAATCAATCTGTACAACACACAAGGGAAAACGGTTGTGATCATTTATTTAAGCTTATCCTTTGCATGTGTTTGCAAATTTATGATCTTTAACTTTCCTGGTGGTGACTAATTTAGAGCGGTTCAACATTAAATTTGTATTTTCTTGCTGTTTAAAAAAAAACGTTGTCCTTGATTGATTATTACTGATCCAGTGTAAATAGAAATAGCTCGTATCACGCTGCAAAAATTTGCTTCCAAAATCTTTTGAATATTGCAATGCAATTTACTTAATTTAAGTAATGCCACCTTTAATACACAAACCTGATTCCTTTGTGTATGCAAGTCTCGTGTGTAACTTATACTTCGATTTGAGCAGAATTGATGATGTTTTTCCTCATTCACTCCATATCAAAATTAATAGTGAGTGTGGAAACGAGGAGCAAATCAATGAGAGTGTCTTCCTTTCTGTGTTCAGTGCAATGAGGCGTATGGGATCTTCCTCCACCCCACTGTGTGTATCTGTGTGTGTTTATCTCTTCCGTATCTGACACATTGAAAACTCTTAGATAAATGGATGTCCCATTTTAAATGTATCCAAACAACATCTTGCATTCATATATCTCCTTTATATAAAACCTCCCAAACCACTTCACAGAAGTGTCATCAGACAAAATTTGACACCAAACTAAAGAGGGATATAACTTGCTTTAAAGGAGGCGAGGGGGTGGAGAAGCAAGCAGGTTTCGAGATGGAATTCCAGAACATAGGATTGTATCTGGCTGCGGAGCAAATCATCACATACAAGGGGTAGATTTCCTGTAATATAAATCAGGGTCCATTATCTCCTGGACTAGTATTAATCACCCAAAGGGATCGCAGAGGATTTTTTCCAGATTTCTTCACTAATTGGCTTGGGTTCTATCTGGTTTTTCATCTCTTCCAGAGGAATTACATGATTCCTGGAGGGCGTGAGGTGTCTGTATTGTGATGCACGAGGCACCATCATTTCTGTGACAGGCTGGCTGGACCAGTGCGTCCTTCCCTATCCGTCATTTTCATATGTTTGTCAGGTTTGGGGTCCCCATCAGAGCAAATAATTTCTCTGTATCTACCCTATTGTATCCCTTTATAGTTTTAAACACATCAATTAGATCACTTCTAAATTGAAGGGAATACAAGACAAGAATATGCAACCTGTCATATGATTTAATCCTTTAAGCCTCAGGATTCTTCTGGTGAATCAGAGTTGTACTTTCTCCAAGGCCACTATATCTATCCTGAGGCGCGGTGCCCAAAATTGAATGCACTTCTCCAGTTGGAGTCTAACTGAGACTCTGTACAGCTGGAGCATAACTCTCCTTTGTATTTCAATTCCCTTGACATAAAGCCCAGAATTATATTTGACATTTTGACTTCTTGTACCTGTGCCCTAGCTTTTACTGATCCTGTCACTGCTTTCCAAATGTGCTGCTATTTCATCTTTAATAATTGATTCCAACATTTTCCCCACTACTGATGTCAGGCTAACCGGTCTATAATTACCCGGTTTCTCTCTCTCTCCTTTTTTTAAAAAGTGGGGTTACATTAGCTACTCTCCAGTCCATAGGAACTGATCCAGAGTCGATAGACCAAGTTTGCACCTGGTCACATAACACCAAGCAGCATGCACAGAGCAGCTTTATTTGGGGAGGTTGAACTAAATTCAAATAACCTGCCAAGAACAAAACAAACAGAGATGACAAGAGAAAGTGTGTGATAGGCATATTGAGAGAGAGAACGATCATGCCTGATCACGCCTCTCAGAAATCTGCCAAATTGGAATATCCCTAGCTGCTCCACCACTCCCAGGCTCTCCCCATTAAGAAAATATTCCGATTTGGCAGATTTCTGAGAGGCGTGATCAGGCATGATCGTTCTCTCTCTCAATATGCCTGTCACACACTTTCTCTTGTCATCTCTGTTTGTTTTGTTCTTGGCAGGTTATTTGAATTTAGTTCAACCTCCCCAAATAAAGCTGCTCTGTGCCTGCTGCTTGGTGTTATGTGACCAGGTGCAAACTTAGTCTATCGACTCTGGATCAGTTCCTATGGACTGGAGGGTAGCTAATGTAACCCCACTTTTTAAAAAAGGAGGGAGAGAGAAAATGGGTAATTATAGACCAGTTAGCCTGACATCAGTCGTGGGGAAAATGTTGGAATCAATTATTAAAGGTGAAATAGCAGCGCATTGGAAAGCAATGACAGGATCGGTCCAAGTCAGCATGGATTTATGAAAGGGAAATCATGCTTGACAAATCTTCTAGAATTTTTTGAGGATGTTACTAGTATAGTGGCCAAGAGAGAACCAGTGGATGTGGTGTATTTGGACTTTCAAAAGGCTTTTGACAAGGTCCCACACAAGAGATTGGTGTGCAAAATTAAAGCACATGGTATTGGGGATAATATACTGACGTGGATAGAGAACTCATTGGCTGAGAGTCGGGATAAACGGGTCCTTTTCAGAATGGCAGGCAATGACTAGGGGTTGCCGCAGGGCTCAATGCTGGGAACCCAGCTATTTACAATATACATCAATGATTTAGATGAAGGAATTGAGTGTAATATCTCCAAGTTTGCAGATGACACTGGGTGGCGGTGTGAGCTGTGAGGAGGATGCTAAGAGGCTGCAGGGTGACTTGGACAGGTTAGGTGAGTGGGCAAATGCATGGCAGATGCAGTATAATGTGGATAAATGTGAAGTTATCCACTTTGCTGGCAAAATCACGAAGGCAGAATATTATCTGAATGGCGGCAGATTAGGAAAAGGGGAGGTGCAACGAGACCTGGGTGTCATAGTACATCAGTCATTGAAAGTTGGCATGCAGGTACAGCAGGCGGTGAAGAAGGCAAATGGTATGTTGGCCTTCATAACTAGGGGATTTGAGTATAGGAGCAGGAAGTTCTTTACTGCAGTTGTACAGGGCCTTGGTAAGGCCTCACCTGGAATATTGTGTTCAGTTTTGGTCTCCTAATCTGAGGAAGGACGTTCTTGCTATTGAGGGAGTGCAGCGAAGGTTCACCAGACTGATTACCGGGATGGCAGGACTGACATATGAGGAGAGACTGGATCGACTGGACCTGTATTCACTGGAGTTTAGAAGGATGAGAGGGGATCTCATAGAAACTTATAAAATTCTGACAGGACTAGACAGGTTAGATGCATGAAGAATGTTCCCAATGTTGGGGAAGTCCAGATCCAGGGGACACAGTCTAAGGATAAGGGGTAAGCCATTTAGGACTGAGATGAGGAGAAACTTCTTCACTCAGAGTTGTTAACCTGTGGAATTCTCCACCGCAGAGAGTTGTTGATGCCAGTTCGTTGGATATATTCAAACGGGAGTTAGATACGGCCCTTACGGCTAAAGGGATCAAGGGATATGGAGAGAAAGCAGGAAAGGGGTACTGAGGTGAATGATCAGCCATGATTTTATTGAATGGCGGTGCAGGCTCGAAGGGCCGAATGGCCTACTCCTGCATCTATTTTCTATGTTTCTCTGGAGCTTCCATTTTGCTTAATTTCACTGTATCAAGTCAATCTTATCCCTGCTGCTTGCTAACAAGTTTTGTATTCAAATATGGGAGAGTGAGAACCACATGACTATAACAGACCCTGCATGGCACAAACTCTTAACGGGCAATGTTGCACTGTTTTACAACGGTTTTATAACTGTTTGTTTCTTCATTTGTAAATGGAGGTTGAATGACATGTAAAACATGAAGCAAACCATACCCAAGGTAAATAATTTTAACTTTTATAGAATTCCTTGTGAAATATCTTTAAATTTCATTCTCAGGCCTCATGCTGTGTCATCTTCTGATTTGTTTTTAACATTCAGAACTGAGGGTTTATTTTGCAGAGGCCCAGATGGCCTTTTTTTAGCTCATTGCAATAACACACAGAATCATAGAATGACACAGTACAGAAGGAGGCCATGCGGCCCATCGTGTCTGTGCTGGCTCTTTGAAAGAGCTAACCAATTAGTCCCACTCCCCGCTCTTTCCTCATAGCCCTGCAAATTTACCCCTTCAAGTATTTATCCAATTCCCTTTTGAAAGTCATTATTGAATCAGGCAGTGCATTCCAGATTGCAACAACTTGGTGTGTAAAAAAGGATTCTCCATGTCACCCCTGGTTGCTTTGTCGAATACCTCAAACGTCTTCTCATTATCAACCTTTCTGCCGCTGAAAACAATGTCTCCTTATTTGAACACTTCTGTCAACACTTGGCAACAAAAATGTTGCACTTCCCTCCATTTTGTTTCTTAAGGAATAAAGCACCAAATATTTTGATCCCCTCATAAGGATGTGTAACAACAGAATTGCCAAGATTGTGCTGAATTCTGAAATATTTTGCTACACCTTGAGGTTTAAAAAAAAATCAAACGGACTAAATTATCACAAGCCATTAAATGGGACTTGCCTTCAAACTTGCTTTGAGAAGCCAGACATTATGGGCTGAAAATTGCGGTCGGAGGCTTCCTTCATACGAATGTCTCTGACCCGAAAAAAATCTACGAAACTACCTGTTGGTCCCGGAGGAACGTAGGATTCTGGCCTGAGGCCTTCATTCGCTGCACAGCGCATGAGAGATGACTTCCACGTACGAACGCATCTGCTGGAATCACATGGGTCTGGACCACCAATCACATTTGTACGCGTTCCCATTACTATCAATGAGAATAACCTCCTAAAATAAGAAATACAGCACAATAACTTAAAAAAAAACCTCACCTATTTAAAATGAATTGAAATTAAATGTAATTAAATGTTTTAGAAAAATAAATATTTTTTGGAATTTTTTTAAAAGCGTTTTAATAGGGTTAAAAATAAACTGACCTTAATGGACTGGGTTTTTAATATAAACATTTATGATTACATTTAATTTTTATGTTTTAAAAGTGATACGCTGGTAAAAGTAAGCTATGCGCCCGCTTTTACCAGGCGTAAAAGTTTGAAGGACATTCACTAGGCATGAGTTGGGCAAGTAGCCCAATCTCTGCCGCGCAGATGTCTGTCTCCGGGGATGTGTAGAATCTCTCTAAAGAAATATTGATATCTCAAAAGCCGGTTCTCGGCGCATGCGCATCACACTCCAAGAACCAGCTTTTGCGAGGCCTCGCCGGGTGCATGCTCACTTCGTACGGACCTGGGGAGGCTGGAATTTTCGGCCTTATAAGTGAATTATGTCAATGGACACGAGTGCCAAAGATTCATTCGTCAAGACTTGTGTCCACTTATCGCCTCTTCGACATAGCTGCAGTTATTACTCGATTGATTCATGTGTAGCTACATCTGGAGTAAAGGTGTCTTAGCACACACAAAACTGATTTTCTGGCAATAGCACTAGAATATAGCCCTTGGACATTCGCACAGTCTGTCACCACACAGTAAATGGAAAAGAGCCATATTTTCGGGAGTTTTGCTTTGTGTTAAAAACTGAAATACTGCCGCAAGGCACCTGTCATTTGATAGATTTTACAGCAACATTTAAAGGGACTTCTATCCAGGACGCCAGCGTAAATATTGAGATTTTAAAAATGTATTACCTTGTTTTCTAAGCTCTCAGTAACCGTTCAAATCCTCTTGCATTCTCCATGAATTTTTTAGACTTAAAAGTTGTTATTGTTGCATCTCAAAATTCATTCATTTTCATGAATTTACCATAATTCTTCCCTGAAGTACCAGCTGAGACATCGGCTGTGATAGATCCTGCTCGTTTGATTTATGGCTTGACATTTTATTTTAAATTTTGGCTTGATTTCATATATATTCAGTCACACCATTCCATCATTTATTACAAAATGCTATAGATGTATCAGGAGTCCACATTTCACCGCACTGAAGAACTTAAATCAGTTTAAAGGTCCCTCACTAAGCCAAGTGAACAAAAATTGATGATCGTTGACGGGATAGTTACCAGAAATATTAACACGGCCATCGTAGGCTGGTGCCTCTGCACAACAGCATGTGGTTGGTGAAAACGCAAGAAAGTTGAACACTCAAAACAAATGGATCTCCTATCATGCCAAGTCAGGAGTTGTTATTGGAAGAGGGGGGTTTATTGTGGGAGAAACACTGCACATCTGAGCCCCGATGTTAATGTGACCCACCCAGCATTAGCATGGCAAATTCGTGAAGACCTCCTGTTTTACACCCCGTTCGTCTGACTACAGTGGTGAGTAAAATTGGGCGGGGTATGAAACGGGTGACAGACCCGAACCTGCCTGTTACCCGCCCGGAGGGTTCAGTTTAAAATTACCCTCTTCATCACATAATGGAATACATAGAAAGAGAGAAATCTCCTTTTAAGCTGCATGGGCCAAAATTCTGGCGCATTCACCAGACGCTTTTGTAGAACTCCAAGGGCGCCAAAAATCTTCGGGCCGAGTTTGGCCGTTCCCCAGCCTCTCCTCCATGGTGGCATCGCGTGGCATCTGGATTCGGGGGCGGAGCCAGGTCCCGGCGCTGAAAACAGTGCCGGGACCTCTGCACATGTGCGCTAGAGTGTACGCGCATGCGCAGTCGTTCCTAGCCCCCAGAATCTGAGAGCGTATGATGCAGGCTGTGTGGGAGGGGCCGACGCTCACTGCCCCTATCCCGGGCCGAGTGGCCTGCCGCACTGACCGGTCGCTGCCTTCCCGTGCTGAGGGCGACAAGAAACAGGTTGGTGGGGGGAAGAGTTTTGATTGGGGGGATGGGAAGGGAAGAGTTTTTTTTGGGGGGGGAAGAGTTTTGATCCAGCGGAGGGTGGCGGGAAGAGAAAAGAATCTCTAAAGATTTTCCAGTACTTTAATATCTAGCTATTTTTACTAAAAATATACTCAGTTTAATCAGGCTGATAGCACCTACACCTGTCCAGTCTTGCTGCTTGGGATTTAAAAAAATATATAGCATTCCTATCATAACACTATCATTTAGAGGCTACCTGCGCTGATCTCTTAATTCACCAAAGGGTTTTTCGGAATGTACAAAAGTGGCCACTTACTCTGGCCTAATTTAGTTTGGAGTAAGTTTTAGCTGACTAAACTTGCTTAAATGGCCAAAACAGGTGTAAGTGGCTGGTAACGCCTCCTTTTGAAAAAAAAACGGAACTAAAAAAAAACCTAACTAACTCACTTACACTGGAGCAACTCAAATGGGGAGAATTGCAATTTTTAAGTTACTCCAAAAAAATCTAGTTGCTCCAAAAAAACGGAGCAACTCCTGGGGAAACTTGGGCATGTCACAAAGAAAATATGAAAACAGATAATTCCCCATTAAAAAAATAAGTTAATGGAAGATTCGGTTACATTTTATGTTCAAGGCTACTGTGAAGTGGTATGTTTTGCAAAATTGCCATTTTGATACTTTATGGTGTTGCAGTGAAGAAATAATAAGCAGCTCAAGGTCCTAGGCACTGTAAAATATCAGATAGGGACATTGAGAGGCATCATTTTGTAGCATAATTTAGGAGATCATTTGAACCCTATGAGTTCACATTAATTCCTAATTTCTTCAAACTGTCAACTTCGAGTTAACAATACTGCATCAGCTAACGTGTCTCTGGAAGATCCTGGGATAGATTTTCAACTAGCCAACCAATGTGAAACCAGTATTGGGAATCATGCACCTGTGCCATCCACAGCCTGACTTTTCCAGGCGTTTTTTATAATGGAGGGCCGGTGTGCAGCACCAGTTTGATACCCGGGCTGCAAGTTGAAAATCTATCTCTTGATTCCAATTTTGATTGTGTCTTTTCTCTCTCTTTGGACTTTTTCATTTGACTTCATATTCTCTTCATATTATGTTAAATTCGGAGAATTATTATTACAGCATCATCTTAGCGGTCAACCGTCTGCTATGAACTCATTATTCTGTTGGTTTGGAGGCCTCATTCGAGGCCTATATTGAATTGGCTTTAACCTCTTTTTCCCCTCTCCTTTGCATCCTCTTACTCTTAGGTTTTTGAGGGGAAGAAGTAGAAAAGAGACAGTTTTGTCTGTAATTCAGTTGATTTTTTGACAGAAGAGGCATGGACTCGAAAGTCCCAGAAAGATACTTCGGGGAGATGGGAATGATTTACTTATCAGCACATTGCATTGTGCTTGCCACACATGTCAGTGGGAAACTGCTGCTCTTGCGTGTCCAAAACTTTATCTGAATCTCATAATGTCATTTTTATTGTCATCACGTAGAAATTAATTGAACATTTGCTTGGTGATCTGGTCCAGTTGGATGGATTTGTTCCTGAGTCATCAAGACAGTTTTGTTTCAACCCTCATGAATAAAAAGACAAATTTTCTTGAGATATAGATGTGTTGTTACATTGCAACAGTGACTAAACTCCAAAAGTACTTCATTGGCTGTTAAGCGCTTTGAGACATCCGGTGGTCGTGAAAGGCGCTATATAAATCCAATTCTTTTTTTCTTTACTTGGAATGCGATTCATTCTAATACCATAAATGCCAACTTTCTTTGAGTATTCAATAAATTGCTAATATAATCATTTCTAACATATTGTTTAGACTTTCCCCTTTGTAGATCTCCAGTATTTGGTGAAACCTCCTCCAGTCACCAATAGAGCAGTCGGTGCCACAGACCTTACACAATTATTGTTCAATAAATAAGATGGAGCAAGGTGGAGGGTGTCTGTACCTCCCTGTCCCATCGGAACACTTCACTCCAGGGTAGGGGTCATCAATATAAGATGGTCACCAATAAATCCAAATAGGGAATCCAAGAGAAACGTCTTTACCCAGAGAGTGGGTAGAATGTGGAACTCACTACCACAGGGAGTGGTTGAAGCGAATAGCAGATACATTTAAGAGGAAGCTTGATAAACACATGAGGGAGAACGGAACAGAAGGTTATGCTGAAAGGGTTAGATGAAGAGTGGTGGGAGGAGGATCTGTTGGACTGAATGGCCTGTTTCTATAGTGAACATTCTATGTAATTCTGTGTAACAGTCCAGCTGAATTCTGACAAACCTCACCATGGCTGGGATGAGTAAATTTGAGTCCCAACTCAAACTTGCAAACTTTTGTTTGAAGTTCAAGCGCGTGTATGCTCACACTGTTGGACTGCTCGCCCTGTGGGACAGCTCAGGGTGCAATTAATTAACAAAACTGGCCAGTTATGTGAGACAACTACAAATGGAGACGATTACCCTTGAGGAGCTTCAGTGATCACACGAGACCCATACGCAGCAAGTGCAATTGAGAAAACAAAATCTGACAAAACAAAATCTGACTATGAAATGAATGAAGTATCAATCGCTTCATCCATACATTTCTTGCATTCTGAGTCATTGACCCTTACTTTAAGTGATGAACCATTAAATGTTGTGGCAAGTGCTTGAAGCAGACCTCCAGCTTTTTTGCTATAGCTGAAAAGCAGCTGATCCTAATCGCATTCGATATAAATTTCTGCTGACATCCACTCACATCAGTGCCTGTTCCCATGTGGCTTCTTGAAGAAGCTCCCATTGTTACAACCATTTCCAATACTGCCACGATCTCCCCGTGGGGATAGAAATATTAAAAGAATAAGTTGTCCTTGCCGACTATTTTTGACAGCTCTCCATACCTGCAAACTACAATAAATGAAATAAAAACAGAAAATTCTGGAAATCTCAGCAGGTCAGGCAGCATCTGTGGAGAGAACCAGAGATAACGTTTCAGGTCGATGACGCTCCGTCAGAACGTCAGATGTTTACCAAAATGTTTTTTTTGATTGAAACTGTGTCTTATTTCTAATTGTCAACTCTTTACATGCTCGGCGTAGCATTGTGAGCAGGGAGACAAAGAAAGATTAACAGCAGTACCTGATTTTTGCCAGTAGACCTCATCAATTCCCTTATCCTGCAATCTGTAGCATTTGCTAGTGATGGTTACAAGGTACCATATTAATCACTACATGATTGGGTTTTGATAGCCAGCTTAATGAAGGGAGAATTTGAGGTCCAATGCATAAGTGCACCAATGTCCTACATCAGAGCTGTGCGACTCGAGTTCTTCCACCAGTTGCATGTCATGTAGTGAGTTCCCAATTTAAGTTGCACTTTATATAGAGAGATACAGCACTTTATATAGTGGGATACAGCAAGACGCGGTCAAGCTTGCTCTGAAAAGGACAGAGCATTCCTTGATTGATGTGAAGTTTTATGGGCCCAAGTTTCCGCCCCCTGTAAAAATGGCGCACCTCCATGAGGTGCACCGACTTTCTAGAATAAAAAAGGCGGCAAAAAGTTGCCTTCTAATTCTCAGCACTCCTCAGGACGTTTTCGGCCTCAGCGTAGTGCAGCACAAGGGGTGGGGGACGGAGCTGAAATCAGTGCCGGGACTTCTGCACATTCATGCTAGAGTGTGCGTGCGTCTGCAGTAGCGCCTCGTAGCCTGAATCTCTGCAGGCTGTGTGGGAGGGGCCCAAAGCATGCTGCCCCTAGCCCTGGCCGAATGGGCTCCCTGTGCATTGAAGATGTGCTTAAATAGTTATCGGGACTCGGGCTTCTCAGAAACACCCACACCGATTATCGCTGGGCTGATCCGATTAACTGGGAGCCCAGAAAACAACGTCTGCCTGAGATGTCTGGGAGGGAAATCGCTGGTTTCATTGACAAACCGACTGACAAATCACCCGATGGGAAGTAAGTTGGAGGGAGAGCCCACTCACTTGCTGTGGTCGGGACTTACACAAGCCCATGTTTGAAGTCAATCTGTGCTCAGTTCAGAAGAAGGGTGCTTCATTGTGCACTTTCATATCTATCGAGGCAGGCAATGTGAGTTTTCACTTTCCTGTTGGTGAACTAACACGTTACACCATGGGAGTATGAGGGCAGAGGTGAGATTGCAATTTCAGTATTGGATCAGTTCGAAGTGAAAGCAGAGCTTCTTGAAGGGAATAAAAGGAATGTTCTTCACAAGGGCGCCTGAATTCCGAGCAGCCAGTAGAAAAGAGATAGGGGAAGATATGGCAACAAGGCACATAACTCTAATCTCCTCCAGCCCGACAACCCTCCGAGATCTCTACACTCCTCCAATTCTGGCCTCTTGTGTTTCTGTGATGTTCATCGCTCCACCATCGGCAGCCGTGCCTCCAGCTGCCTGGGCCCTAAGATCTGGAATTCCTTCCTTAAACCCCTCTACCTCTCTCTCCTCCTTTAAGATGCTTCTTAAAACCTATCTCTTTAGCAAAGCTTCAGGTCACATGTCCTAAAATCTCCTTATGTGGCTTGGTGTCAAATTTTGTTTGATAATCATTCCTGTGAAGTACCTTGGGACATTTTACTACGTTAAAGGGCACTTTATCAATGCAAGTTGTAGTCGTCAGCTGCCGTCCTGATCTGAGGGCTATGGGGAAGGGAAGAATTTTCTGAGAAGAGGTAGAGTGAGGTATGAAATGTTCACCCATGACTGTGGATCATTAGCATGGCCAATATTTATCCCTTCATCGACATCACTAAAACAGATTATCTGGTCATTATCGCATTGCTGTTTGTGTGAGATTGCTGTGTGCAGATTGGCTGCCATGTTTCCTACATTACAATGGTGACTACACTTCAAAAAAGTATTTCATTGGTTGAAAAGCGTTTGGGAGGTCTTGAGGTCATGAAAGCTATATAAATGCAAGTTTTTCTTTATCTTGGGTTCAAATAGAAATTTGAATACACAACTACATTCAATTTGTGTAGTGTCTTTAAAATAGAAAAATAAATCCCCCAAGCTACTTCATCGAGCAAGAAATATAGATATATATGTGTGGACAGGTAGAGTATTTTTTTATTGCAGGTACTTACCCCTCTACCCTTGACATTGATTTTAACAACGACAGCTTTTCTAATGCAGAATTAATATGGTTCATTATGTTCATCATATCATCCTATTGTGAAAGAAAGAAGCCTATAAATAATTCACTTCTTGTACTTCTTGGAAACCAACTTGCCTTTGGGATCTTTAGTTTAAAGTTCATTCTCCTTTGGCCACGCTGGAGGTTTGTAATATAAAAGCAAATGAAGCAGCAATCAGCTCGGAGCCTTTTACTTGTGCTGTCACATTATATCATCTCCCTACCATATATCAAATTCTTCCCAGGCAGTGAAAGCTCCATATGACTTGTAGCCACCACTCCAATATGAACTGCGGACACAGGGAATCAAATTCAAGTAGACATTTCATATTCAGTTTTTAATTGCTGCACCTTGATTGACTTTGTCTAAAATTAACAGAAGCCAGATGCTGCGGGTCGTGGCTGAAAAGCTCAGGAAATTGAAGACTTGTTTTTTATTGTTTTGCGTTCCTGCTACGAAATGGAAACCATGCTGTGCCGTGCCTGCCTGAGCAGCTTTCCATAAGACAAGCAGGATTGGGGTTGGAGCCTGATGATCAATAGCAATTCCATTCCACTACAAAGCTCCAGTCTCTTGCAGGTGTGTCGGGCAATGCAACAAAGTTATTATTGCTGTCACAGCCTTGGTAGAACATAATAGCTTCCTTCCCCTCCCTCCTCCCCAAACCATGATAAAAGAATACTCTGGCAATTCAACAGAATTATAAATATTAACCTGTGAAATGTTGCAGGGTGAAAGCATTGTTGTCTTTCTTCCATTAAATCACTGCTTTCAGGAAAATTGGAGGCTGGAATACGATCAGCCATTATCTTATTGAATGGTGGAGCAGGCTCGAGGGGCTAAATGGCCTGCTCCTATTTCTTGCGTTCCTATGGAAGGAAAGTGAAACTGTTAAAACTGAAACAATCCTCAGTGTTATGGAGTCTTTCAGGTCAACATTAGAGAAATTGTTGGTTGGATTTGTGATATCTTACCAGGATATAGTAACCGTGCTACTTGTTGTTTTTCCAGATAATATTCAATTTTCCGAGGAAAAAATTTGCACCCAATCCCACAGGAGGAAATAGCTTCTCTAGATCTACCATGTTGAATCCGTGTATTGGTTTAAACACCCACATATGATCACCCATTAACCCTCTAATCTCAACATCAACAACTTGTATTTAGATAGCGCCTTTAATGTAGTAAACCATCCCAAGGCACTTTACAGGAGTGTGATAAGACAAAACAAATAAATTTGACACTGAGCCACATAAGAAATTACGGCAGATGACCAAAAACTTGGTCAAAGAGGTAGGTTTTAAGGAGAAAAGAGTGGTAGAGAGGGAATAGAAACCAAGTTTGTGTAACCTGTCCTGATAATTTAACTCTTTAAGTTCTGGTATAATTCTGGTGAATCTGTGCTGCACCTCAATCCAAGGCCAATATATCGTGCCTGAATTTAGGTGCCTGGAACTGAATGCAGTACACCAGATAAGGATTTGGTCAAGTCACTGTACAAATGAAACATCACTTCCTCACTTTTGTATTCCAACTCCCGTGAGATAAAGGCCAGCATTCCATTAATCTTTTTGTATCTGTGCACTAGTTTTCGTGATATTTGTACCTTTGTAAATATTCCAGTTTGTCTTCATCAGATTCAAAATGGATTACCTCACACTTCCCCTCCATGCTTTTGTCTGCTCACTAAATCTGTTTATGCCTCCTCATAGCTTCCTGCTACCATTTACACAACTTACTGTGCCTCCTAACGTCAAGTCGTCTGCCAAATTAGATATCCAACTCTTTATTTCTTTATCCACGTCATTCATAAATGCATAATAAGAACATAAGAAATAGGAGCAGGAGTAGGCCAGCTGGCCTCTTGAGCCTGCTCCACCATTCAATAAGATCATAGCTGATCTGATCATGGATTCAGCTCCACTTCCCTGCCCGCTCCCCATAACTCTTTATTCTCTTATCGCTCAAAAATCTGTCTATCTCCATCTTCAATATATTCAATGACCCAGCCTCCACAGCTCTCTGGGGCAGAGAATTCCATAGTTTTACAACCCTCTGAGAGAAGAAATTCCTCCTCATCTCAGTTTTAAATGGGCAGCCCCTTATTCTGAGACTATATCCCCAAGTTTTAGGTTCCTCTATGAGTGGAAATATCCTTCTCTGAATAGCCTCCAATGCAAGTATATCCTTCCTTAAATATGGAGACCAAAACTGTACGCAATACTCCAGGTGTGGCCTCACTTAAACCCTGTACAGTTGTAGCAAGACTTCACTGCTTTTATACACTATCCCCCTTGCATTAAAGACCAACATTCCATTTGCCTTCCTGATTACTTGCTGTACCTGCATACTCACTTTTTGTGTTTCATGCACAACGACCTCCAGATTCCTCTGTACTGCAGCACTTTGCAGTTTTTCTCCATTTAAATTACAATTTGCTTTTCTATTATTTCTGCCGAAGTGGATAACCTCACATTTTCCCACATTATGCTCCATCTGCCAAATTTTTGACCATTCACTTAGCCTGTCTATATCCCTTTGCAGATTGTTTGTGTCCTCCTCACAGTTTGCTTTTCCACCCATCTTTGTATCATCAGCAAACTTGGCTACATTACACTCGGTCCCTTCATCCAAGTCATTAATATAGATTGTAAATAGTTGAGGCCCCAGCACCGACCCCTGCGGCACCCCACTAGTTACTGTTTGCCAACCAGAAAATGACCCATTTATCCTGACTCTCTGTTTTCTGTTAGTTAGCCTATCCTCTATCCATGCTAATATATTATCCCCAGCCCCGTGAACTTTTATTTTGTGCAGTAACCTTTTATGTGGCACCTTATCGAATGCCTCCTAGAAATCCAAATACACCACATCAAATGCATTCAAATGGATTGCAGGAAGATATCAATGTACTGGTCAGGTGTGCAGAACAGTGGCAAATGGAATTCAATCCGGTAAGTGTGAGGTAATGCATTTGCGGAGGTCTAACAGCGCAAGGGAATACACATTAAATGGTATGACACTGAAAAGTGTAGAGGAACAAAGGGAATTGGAGTGCAGGTGCACAGATTCCTGAAAGTAGCAGGTCAGATAGATAGATCAGATGGTTAAGAAGGCATTTTGAAATACTTGCCTTTATTAGTCGAGGCATGGAATACAAGGACGTTATGCTTGAACTGTATAAAACACTGGTTAGGCCGCAGCTGGAGTGCTGTGTGCAGTTTTGGTCACCACATGACAGGAAATATGTGATTGCACTGGAAAGGGTGCAGAGGAGATTTACAAGAATGTTGCCTGGACTGGAGAATTTTGGCTATGAGGCAAAATTGGAGATGCTGAGTCTGTTTTCTTCAGAACAGCGGAGGCTGAGGGGAGACCTGATTGAGGTGTATAAAATTATGAGGGGCCTGGATGGAATGGAGAGGAAGGACCTATTTCCCTTGGCAGAGTGGTCAACATCTTGGGGACATAGATTTAAAGTAATTGGGGGGAGATTTAGAGGAGATATGAGGGGAAATTTCTTCATCCAGGGGTTAGTGGGGGTCTGGAACTCACTGTCTGAAAGGGTGGTAGAGGCAGAAACCCTCACAACATTTAAAAAAGATACTTGGATGTGCACTTAAAGTGCCATAATCTACAGGGCTACGGGCCAAGAGCTGGAAGTGGGATTAGGCTGGATAGCTCTTGATCGGCCGCACAGACACGATGGGCCGAAATGGCCTCCTTCCGCGCTGTAAATTTCTATGATTCAGCTCCAGAGTCATCTGTCTGTGTAAGTCAGTTATTTTTTACCCTTCAAAATATCCCTATTTCATAGCACATGATTTTACCCTCTACCCTGGTAATTGTAATACTTTGGCATCATCTTCAAGAAAGCTAGTTGTGGAGGGATACTTTGGAACATATATCACAGAAGATGAACTGCATTAGTGATAGAAGTGTTTTCTTGAGGGTGAAAAAGCAATTGTGGACGAGCTGTAATGTCGCTGACTATGAGACTCGTATTTGTGTTCTTGTTTCAGATCTACATTCAGGTTTACACCTGTCCCATTCTGTAAAATGTCAGTGAGTTACGTTCAATAAAATCAAACCAACCTTTGTCACATTGACACAAAGTCACTCAGTGACGAATGGTACTTTTGTAATTTAAATGGGATTAACTAAGAGATTCTGCTGCCGGTACAGAACTTCCTTCATCTGCTAGTTCATGGCTCCAAGTGTACTTGAACTAATGGGGGTTAGATGAAATTTGTACCTGTCGGCACAGAACCACGGTCAGACATTTCAGGTATTAAGGAACATTACTACCCTCTAAACTACTTTTTCCTTGGTGGATTGGATTCTAATGTTTTTCTTGCTTTAAAGCCTGCAAGCTGTGCGATCAGATTTTTAAAATTATTCTCCCAGCCCAGAATTGATTTTTCAGTATAACTTTGTAAATTACATTTGCAAATTATGTAATTTGCTTTTTTAAAACGTGCCATTAGTCACGGAGCGACTTTGTGTCAGTGTGACAAAGGTTGGTTGGTTCCACTCGAGCTTCCCATCAATTTCTTAACCAACCTTTAATTTTACCACTTTGACGGGTTAATCAAATACACAGCGTCTGAGCCAATTTTGAAACTCAGCTGTTTAAAAATCTACGCATTGACATGTACTGATGGGCTGGATTACAAAGCGGGAGGAAGTTATGCTTTGGTTGTACAGAGCCTTGGTCAGGCACCATCTGGAGTACTGCATTCAGTTGGAGGGGTTACCGCACTGATTCACCAGAATGATACTGGGGATTAGAGGGTTACATTTATTAGGACAGGTGACTTAAACTTGGCTCGTATTCCCCTGAGTATAGAAAATTGAGGGTTGTTGTGATCGAGGTGCTTAAAATGTTATAAGGATTCAGAGAAACTATTTCCATTGCTGGGAGAGTCAAGAACAAGGGATCATAGAAATATAGAAAATAGGAGCATTAGTAGGCTATTCAGCCCTTCAAGCCCGCACCGCCATTCAATATGATCATGGCTGAGCCTCGATCTCAACACCATATTCCTGCTTTTTACCGATACCCCTGGATGTCTTTTGTGTCTAGAAATCTATCTATCGCCTTCTTAAATATATTCAGTGACTTGGCCTCCACAACCTTCTGTGGTAGAGAATTCCACAGGTTCACCACCCTCTGAATGAAGAAATTTCTCCTCATCTCAGTCCTAAATTTCCTACCCCGTATCCTGAGACTGTGACCCCTTGTTCTGGACTTCCCAGCCAGGGGAAACATCCTCCCCGCATCCAGTCTGTCCAACCCAGTCAATGAGATTCCTTATCATTCTTCTAAACTCTTGTGAATACAGGCCTAGTTGACCCAATCTCTCCTCGTACGACAGTCCTGCCATCCCAGGAATCAGTCTGGTGAACCTTCGCTGCAGTCCCTCTATGGCAAGTATATCCTTCCTTAGGTAAGGAGACCAAAACTGTACACACTACTCCAGGTGTGGTCTCACCAAAGCCCTGTATAACTGTAGTAAAACATCCTTGCTCCTGTACTCAAATCCTCTTGCAATGAAGGCCAACATACCATTTGCCTTCCTAACTGCTTGCTGCACCTGCATGTTTGCTTTCAATGACTGGTGTACAAGGGCACCCAGGTCCCTCTGTACATCGACATTTCCCAAGCTATCACCATTTAAATAATACTTTGTCTTTATGTTTTTCCTACCAAAGTGGATAACTTCACATTTATCCACGTTATACTGCATCTGATCATAATCTTAAAATGGCCTTTTAGTAATGAAATCCGGAAGCACTTTTTACACACAAAGGATAATAGAAATCTGGAATTCTCTCCCCAAAAAAGCTGTGGATGCTGGGACAATTGAAGCTTTCAAGACTGAGATCAATAGATACTTGTTGGGTAAGGGTATCAAGGGATATGGAGCAAAGGCGGGTCAATGGAGTTGAGGTAGAGATCAACCATGATTTAATTAAATGGCGAAGCAGGTTTGAGGAGCTGAATAGTTTCTGACTGATCCTATGTTCCTACTGTAAGTTCAAAAAAGTGCCACAACCTTAACTTGCGTCATAATGGGTAGTGTATCGCGTGCAGTCTGAATAAAGATTCAGGCATCAGTATTTTTTATTTTGTTCTTCCTGCAGTTTGTGCTGATTAAAAACCTATTTAGTGGATCTGCTCTTTTAGCAAATGAAAGTTGTTAAGCTTCACTCTAAACCATTAAAAAATATCAACTGCGATTTTGTCAAGTGTAGTAACTTACTCACAAAGCCATACTTGAAGTGGGGAACTGGTCAAATAGTTTTGCTGTGCGATTGACAGCTTTAGGTCATTGTTTAGAGTTGGTATAAACTAACTGCCTGACTTCTGGTAAATGTTGCAGCTGTTTATGACGGCTTTATTTCATCACCATGTTGCTGGCCAAACACTGCAGTTTTTCAAAGATAATGGGGTCAAGTTTCGAGCCACACCTGATTTCCATGCTCAAAACTGCGCCGAAAACTTACTCGGTATTCTCCACTCCCTCAGGTCGATCCAGACCCTCGGCGCAGCGCAGCACGAGCTGTGAGGGGCAGAGCCAGGTCCCTGCGGTGAAATCAGTGCCGGGACCTCTGCGCATGCGCGCTACAGTGGGCACGCATGTGCAGTAGCTCCAGGCGCCCGAAACTGTGTGGGAGGAGCCCGAAGCACGCAGCCCCTAGCCCTGGCCGAATGGGCTCACTGGGGCGGTGAAGATCAGACTGCACCTCCCTCGTCCAGCTCCTGCTCTGGCTGTGGCTCCAGCTTCCTCCTCTGTTCAGCTCACGCTCCCTCTGGCTCTCTCAACCCCCCCCGCACCCCCTTCTCCTGCTCCGCTGCCCGCTCCACACCCCCAGCTCCCGCTCCCCACCTAGCTCCAGCTCTGCTCCAATCCTCCCCCCCCCCCCCCCCCAGCTCCTGCTCAGCTCTGTTCCGGCTCCCCCGGCCACCGACCTTCAACTCCGGTCCACTCCCTCTTCCTTCGGGCAGGGCCCACCTGTCCGGCATCTTGCTGGGGGCGGGCCCTGCCCGAAGTCTTGGGCCCGGCTTCTTCACGTCGGCCGGGCCCGTTCAGCCTCCTCCCTCTCCTCTCCCCCTCCTTCCCTCTCCCTTCCCTCCTTCCCTCCCACTCCCACTCCATTCCCTCCTTCCCTCCCACTCCCACTCCATTCCCTCCTTCCCTCCCTCTCCACTCCCCCTCCCTCTCCACTCCCCCTCCCTCCCCACTCCCCCTCCCTCCCCACTCCCCCTCCCTCCCACTCCCTTCTCTCCCACTCCCTTCCCTCCTTCCCTCCCTCCCTCTCCTCTCCCCTCCCTCCCTCTCCTCTCCCCCCCTCCCTCTCCTCTCCCCCTCCCTCCCTCTCCCTTCCCTCCCTCTCCTCTCCCTTCCCTCTCTCTCCTCTCCCTTCCCTCCCTCTCCCTTCCCTCCCTCTCCCTTCCCTCCCTCTCCCTTCCCTCCCTCTCCCTCTCCCTTCCCTCCCTCTCCCTTTCCTCTCCTCTCCTCTCCATTCCCTTCCTCCTCTCCCTTCCCTCCCTCTCCCTTCCCTCCCTCTCCCTTCCCTCCCTCTCCCTTCCCTCCCTCTCCCTTCCCTCCCTCTCCCTTCCCTCCCTCTCCCTTTCCTCTCCTCTCCTCTCCATTCCCTTCCCTCTCCTCTCCTCTCCCTTCCCTCCCTCTCCCTTCCCTCCCTCTCCCTTCCCTCCCTCTCCCTTCCCTCCCTCTCCTCTCCCTTCCCTCCCTCTCCTCTCCTCTCCCTTCCCTCCCTCTCCTCTCCCTTCCCTCCCTCTCCCTTCCCTCCCTCTCCCTTCCCTCCCTCTCCCTTCCCTCCCTCTCCCTTCCCTCTCTTCTCCATTCCCTTCCCTCCCTCTCCTCTCTCCCTCCCTCCTTCTCCTCCTCCCTCCCTCCTTATCCTCCTCCCTCCCTCCTCCTCCTCTCCCCTCCTCCTCCTCTCCCCTCCTCCCCCCCCTCCCCTCGCTGTCAGAAACATATAGACACTGACACTGACACAGAGAGAGAGACACACACTGACAGACAGAGAGAGAGAGAGAGAGACAGAGACAGAGAGAGACACAGTTGGGGGGGGGGCCCGTCCCAGCACGCTGTTGGAGGGCTCCTGGTGCTGCAGTCTGTGAGTAGAAACGTAATTTTTTATTTATTGATTTTTTAATTTTTTTAATTTTTATTATTTTTTTTATTGATTTATTGGTTGGTTTATTGATGTATTTATCATTTATTATTGATGATGGGTCTTTATTTGTAAAACTGAAGTGTTTAATGTTTATAAACTTCCCTTTAAATCCCCCCCCCCTCGTTCCCTACGCTTGATTTGTAACCTATGCCTGATTTTCTCAGTGTAGGGAAGGTTTTTCTGAGCATACAAAAATCTACACTTACTCCATTCTAAGTTAGTTTGGAGTAAGTTTTCACTGCCTAAACTTTCAAAACGGGCGTAAGTGGCTGGACACGACCCCTTTTGGAAAAAAAAAATCTGTTCCAAACTGAAACTGTTCTAACTGACTAGAACTGGAGCAAACTAAATGTCGAAAATTGCAATTTCTAAGATACTCCATTCTAAACCAGTTGCTCCAAAAAAATAAGAGCAACTCAGGCCGAAACTTGACCCCCTTAAAACTAAGAGCTGAGGAACAGGAAAGACCATTCAGCCCCTCGAGCCTGCTCCACTATTCAATGCGATTGTGGCTGAATCGGTATCTTAACTCCCTCTGCCCACCTTGGCTGTATATCCTTATCTAGCGATCTCAGATTTTAAAGTATTAATTAAGCTAGCATCTACTGCTTTTTGTGGGAGGGAGCAATGAGGAAAGAACACAACAATTTGAAAGAAAAGAAGTGTATATTGTAGATAAGTGGATTACTCTCAGTCAATCTTGTTGTTTTTATACCGTGAGGAACTTGGAGTAGTCTGTTTTGAACTACTGTCATGGAGTGCTCTAGAAACAATGCCAAGGGATAGTCCATCATTGTTAATAGGAATGCAGAGAGTTAATAGGAAGTATTAACTTCACACTGGTAGAAGCTAGTTGAAGTTCCTGCAAACTAAATATACAGTAAAAAAAAAGAAAGATTTGCATTTTAATAGTGCGTTTC
This sequence comes from Pristiophorus japonicus, assembly GCF_044704955.1. NCBI lineage: Eukaryota > Metazoa > Chordata > Chondrichthyes > Pristiophoridae > Pristiophorus > Pristiophorus japonicus. The sequence goes on along the minus strand of NC_091985.1, from coordinate 127,274,187 downwards.
ATGACCTCAAGGCATGCCAAATGCTAAACAGCCAATCAAGTACTTTTGAAGTGTAGTCACTGTTGTAATGCAGGAAACGCAGCAGCCAATTTGGGTACAGTAAAGTCCAATAAACAGCAATTTGATAAGGACTAGATAATCAGTTTTTTTGTGATGTTTATTGAGGGATAAATATTGGCCAGGACACGAGGGATAACTCCCTTGCTCTTCTTTGAAATAGTGCCATGGGACCTTTTATGTCCACCTGAAAGAGTAGACAGGCCCTTGGTTTTTTTTATCCGAAAGACGGCAACTCCAACAGTGCAGCACTCTCTCAGGACTGCACTTGAATGTCAGCCGAGAACTGAACCCCAACCTCCTTGCTCAGGAAAGATTGCTACCAACTGCGCCACACCTGATGCCTTAAGTAATAGAGAGCTGGGAGAGATTAAATTCACAGAATCATAGAATGAATAGGAGCCCATTGTGCCTGTGCCGTCTCTTCGGGAGAGCTATCCAATTAGTCCCACTCGCCTGTTATTTCCCCCACAGCCCTGTAATTTCTTTCCCTTCAAGTATTTATCCAATTCCCTTTTGAAAGTTCCAAATGAATCTGCTTCTACCGCCTTTGCATTCCAGATCACAACAACTCGCTGTGTAAAAAAAAATGTTTCCTCATGACGCCTCTGGTTGCAAGGCAGTGCTCTAATTAAAGAGTTTAGATCATGTCATAAGCTGTGAAGACCAAGTTCAAATAGTTTATAATTGTCATTTAAAACGCAAGTTGAGATTACATACTTGAAATGATTGCAGGGTATCTTTTTTTTTAAATGGTCTATTGAGAAAACTTAATTAGAATCTATAGCTGAACTTTTGATTTTCTTTTCCTATCTCGACAGCGGCTGTGGCTTTCAGTGGATATAGTGACATCACTGTTAATTGATAGCCGCACCAAAGGACATGACCAAAAAATGTTGTGCTAGTTAATTAGTGAGCATGATAGTTTCAATAGTGAACACATTTATCACAACTCAGTATTAGCCCTGGGATGTGCGTTTTATTTATAACGTACATTCAACTTAAATAAATAATTCCTCTTTTCCAGGCCAGTAAAGTTAATGGAATGTGTCCAGTGGTATCATTTTATCTTTTTTATTTTAGACCAGTAGAAATATGATTTTGATTTTAAGTTTTTTTTTAAAGATTGTACAGACTAGAATATTACACGTCACCTTGATGCTGGCTCTATTTATGGTATGCTTAGAGGGAAAAAAAAACAATTTCTTTAACCACTGGATGAGTTGTGAAAAGTTAATTGTTAATTTACCAGGTTTTCTCAACAGTTGGTGGCCCTGAACTTGTCGAATTCAATATGCAAAAGCGTACAAGTTGATTGGAATTGAATGTGAATTTAGTCAGGTGTATTGACACGAATAGAAATCGGTGGGAAAATTAAAATGTTGAGTTTCACCATTTGCGCATCTTTTAAAAATGGAGCAGTTGATCAGCAAGTTATCTCCATCTCTAACTCGATGGTGAGATCCAGTTGGCAGTGGCATTTGAAGTAGTTGAGTTGGAAAGCAGTCATTTTTCATAAAATTAGTTTACGTTCATTTATATAGAGTCTTTATAATTAAAAAAAGGTTCTAAGTCACTTGACAAGAATGATTATCAAACAAAATTTAACACCAAGCCACATAAGGAGATATCAGGACAGATGACCAAAAGTTTGGTCAAACAGGTAGGTTTTAAGGTGCATCTTAAAGAAGGAGAGAGAGGTGGAATGGTTTAGGGAGGGAATTCCGGAGCTTAGGGCTGAGACAACTGAAGGCACGACCACCAACAGTGGAGCGATTAAAATCAGGGATGCGTAAGAGGCCAGAATTGGAGGGGCTGGGGGATGTTATCGAGATAGGGAGGGGCAAGGCAATCGAAAGATTTGAAAAGAAGGATGAGAATTTTTAAATCGAGACTTTGCCGGTCCGGTAGCCAATGTAGCCCAATGATCACAGGGGTGATGGATGAAAGAGACTTGGTGTGAGTTAGGATATGGCCAGCAGAGTTTTGGATGAACTCAAGTTTACGGAGGGTGCAAGGTGAGAAGAGGGCCAGGGGAGCCTTGGAATTGTCGAGTCTAGAGGTAACAAAAGCATAGAGGGTTTCAACAGCAGATGAGCTGAGGCAGGAGCGGAGACGGGCATCAAGATGTTGAAATGAATAAAGTTCTTTGGCCCATTTAACGTCATCCTTCGAGAATAAAAGATCTTCTAAGATCGAGATTTTGAGGTAAATGTTTTCATTTTCTTGAGGATTTTGCTTTTGCTGATTGGATTACACGACTTTAATGTGACTTTCAGTGGCTCCCTGCTGCACTCTCATTTTCATGGAACAGAAGTGGAATAATTTTCCGAATGCTCACCACTGACATCTATAGGAAGGTCGATATGGTGTCCTATCCACCCGCTTTGAGAATTTCGCCTCGTGACATATCTGAGAGCTGTTGAACTGGATTTTCAGCTTTCTTGAACTGGATTTGACTATGAAGCATTCTGGAATGTCCTGAGGTGGTGAAAGCTGCTATATAAATATAATATTCTTTCTTCATTTAAATTTCTTTCTGTTTTAGAGATTGTAAGGATAGGACATATGGAGCATGTCCCGACCACATGGTGTATGTCTTATCACAAGAATTATGTTGCCTTCTGGAGAATTGGGTTTAATCCAACTCTAAACATGACAAATAATCAGCTAGATATGATGAAAACTGTTGTGGTTCGCTTTGCTGATAGTGCTGCAATCTCCAAAATGATTAATTCCTCATTGGAAAGGCAAGCGGTGATTGAATCACTGCAGACAGATAGAGAAGATTGGGCAGTGGATGGAGAAATGGGTCATCATTAGTAGTGCTGACAAGACTAATTGTTAATACTGTTGAGAAAAATTGGCTTTGATGTTGCCCAACCATCTTTGTACTAACCGTTGACTTTTTTTGCTGCAAATATTCAGCTGCTTGGCTGAATCACAATTTATTTATTAATATAAAAGCAAAATACTGTGGATGCTGCAAATCTGAAATAAAAACACAAAATGCTGGGAATAATTAGCAAGCCAGGCAGCATCTGCGGAGAGAGAAACAGAGTTAACGTTTCAGGTCGATGATCTTTCCTCAGAACCTTTGCCTGTTCTGATGAAGGGTCATCGACCTGAAACGTTAACTCTGTTTCTCGCTCTACAGATGCTGCCTGGCCTGTTGAGTATTTCCAGCATTTTCTGTTTTTTATTTAACAACTTGTCTATGCTTAGGGAAACCAAAAATTTCTTGAAAACTACTTCAGTGTAATACAAGGCCGATACCTGCCCAGTAATTGTAGCTCTATTTGACAGCCTGCATTGGTAACACCTCGCTTGGAATCTATTGCGTTCCGAACACAGATGAGACTGCACACAGGGAGGTTAAAGTAACAGTGACCTCAGTCTTTATTAAGACACTCCAGATTGAGGAACATGCCTTGGGGCCGGCTTATATACAGCACTCCCAAGGGATGCTGGGATCCCTTGGGACTTCAGGGGATGCGCTCCCTGGTGACGGAACATGGGAGTGCATGCTTTACAGATACACAACATCACTCCCCCAAAAAGTCAAAAGTGAAAACTATTTACACGGTGAGACGGTCGGGAGCCTTTCTTTCCCTGGTGGACCGCCTCGGTACAAATGTCTGTTCTGGTGTGTTGGCTGTGCCCTCGCTGGGCTGGCATGTTGTTGGCCCTGCAGGGCTGCTGGGTGAGCCTGGTCTTGCTGGGCTGTTGGGCATGATGGGTTCGATTTCCTGGTCCGGGGTGGTGTCGTTGATCTTTTGGGTGTGTTGTGGGCTCGAAAAAGGTGGTGTCTGCTGTGGGTTGTTCAGGGCAGTCTGTGAACTGCAGCCTTGTTTGGTCCAGGTGCTTTTTGCAAATTTGTCCATTGTCTAGTTTGACTACAAACTCCCTTCTTTAGCTATCACCATGCCCGCGATCCACTTGGGACCATGTCCATAGTTTAGCACACACACAGGGTCATTCAGATCAATTTCCCGTGACATAGTGGCGCGACCATCGTTTACATTTTGTTGCTGCTGCCTGCTCTCTACTTGATCATGCAGGTTGGGGTGAACCAGCGAGAGTCTGGTTTTAAGTGTCCTTTTCATGAGTAGCTCAGCCAGGGGCACCCCTGTGAGCGAGTGGGATCTCGTGTGGCAGCTGAGCAGTACTCGGGACAGGCGGGTTTGGAGTGAGCCTTCTGTGACTCGTTTGAGACTCTGTTTGATTGTTTGTACTGCCCATTCTGCCTGCCCATTGGAGGCTGCTTTAAACGGAGCCGAGGTGACCTGTTTGATCCCATTGCGGGTCATGAATTCTTTAAATTCGGCACTGGTGAAACATGGCCTGCTGTCACTGACTAGTATGTCAGGCAGGCCGTGGGTGGCAAACATGGCCCTCAGGCTTTCAATGGTGGTGGTGGCGGTGCTTCCCGACATTATTTCTCATTCAATCCATTTTGAAAAAGCATCCACCACCACGAGGAACATTTTACCGAGAAACGGGCCCGCATAGTCGACATGGATCCTCGATCATGGTCTGGAGGGCCAGGACCACAAACTTAGTGGTACCTCTCTGGGCGCATTGCTCAACTGAGCACACACGCTGCATTGCCGTACACGGGACTCTAAGTCAGAGTCGATACCGGGCCACCACACGTGGGATCTGGCTATCGTTTTCATCATTACTATACCCGGGTGTGTGCTGTGGAGATCCGAGATGAACGTCTCCCTGCCCTTTTTGGGTAGCACTATGTGGTTACCCCACAACAGGCAATCTGCCTGAATGGACAGCTCGTCCTTTCACCGCTGGAACGGCTTGATTGGCTCTTGCATTTCAATGGGGATGCTGGCCCAGCTCCCATGCAGTGCACAGTTTTTTACTCGGGACAGCAGAGGATTTGCTGGTCCAAGACCTAATCTGGCGGGCCGTGACAGATGATTTATCATTTTTAAACGCTTCCATGGCCATCAACAAGTCTGTGGTCTGCGCCACCATCAACAAGTTTGCAGGCTGCGCCATTTCCACCCCCGTGGTGGGCAATGGTAGCCGACTGAGAGCATCCGCACAGTTCTCTGTGTCTGGCCTGTGGCGGATGGTACAGTTATATGCTGATAGCGCGAGTGCCCACCTTTGTATGCAGGCTGAGGCATTGGTATTTATCCCCTTGTTTTCAGCGAACAGGGATATGAGGGACTTGTGATCGGTTTCCAGCTCTAATTTGAGGCCAAACAGGTACTGATGCATTTTCTTTACCCTGAACACACACACACGAATGCCTCTTCTTCAAAGATTTTCCAGTACTTTAATATCTAGTTTCTTTACTAAAAATATACTCCGTTTAATCAGGCTGATTGCACCTACACCCCGTCCAGTCTCACTGCTTGGGATTTTTAAAAAAAACTTGCATTCCTATCATAGCACTGTCATTAGGAGGCTACCTGAGCTGATCTCTTAATTCACTGCAGGGTTTTTCAGAACGTACAAAAGTGGCCACTTACTCTGGCCTATCTCAGTTTGGAGTAAGTTTTAGCTGGCTAAACTTGCTGAAATGGCCAAAACAGGCATAATTGGCTGGTAACTCCCCCTTTTAGAAAAAAAAACTGAACTTAAAAAAAACGTAACTAATTCACTTACACTGGAGCAACTTAAATGGGGAGAATTGCGATTTTTAATTACTCCAAAAAAATCTATTTGCTCCAAAAAAAACGGAGCAACTCCTGGGAAACTTGCAGCAGGCCACTCGGCCCGGGATAGAGGCAGTGAGCGACGGCCCCTCCCACACAGCCTGCATCACACACACTCAGATTCTGGGGGCGAGGAGCTACTGCGCTTGCACGCACACTCCAGCGCGCATGTGCAGAGGTGTGCCGGGATCTGGCTCCGCCCCCAAATCCAGTTGCCACGATATACCATCATGGAGGAGAGGTTGGGGAGCAGCCAAACTCGGCCCGAAGATTTTTGGCGCCCTTGGAGTTCGACAAAAGCGGCGCACCTCTGGTGAGTGCACCAGAAATCTGTACTGGCCAAATTTGGGCCCAAAGAGCTGTGACCTACAGGGGTACAGACCTCGTGCTGGAAGGTGGGTTTAGGCTGGGTAGCTCTTTTTCGACCAGCATGGACACAATAGGCTGCACAGCCTCCTTCTGTGTTGTAATTTTTCTCTGATTCTATGATACAATCAGAAAAATGTTTCTCTTGAAACATCAGCACACCAGATAAAAGGAGAGGACATGATGGGCCATAATGGCCTCCTTCTGCCCAAGTACACATCCAAGTACTTTTTAAATGTGATGAGGGTTTCTGCCTCTACTACCCTTTCAGACAGTGAGTTCCAGACCCCCACCACCCTCTGGATGAATTTTCTTTTCCTCATCTCCCCTCGAATCCTTCTACCAACTACTTTAAATCTATGCCCGCTGGTTATTGACCCTTCTGCTAAGGGAATTATTCACTCTATCTCGACCCCTCATAATTTTATACACCTCAATTAAATCTCCCCTCAGCCTCCTCTGTTCCAAGGAAAATAACCCCAGCCTATCCACTCTTTCCTCATAGCTAAAATTTTCCAGTCCTGGCAGCATCCTCTTAAATCTCCTCTGTACCCACTCTCGTGTAATCACATCTTTCTGTAATGTGGTGACAAGAACTGCACGCAGTACTCAAGCTGTGGCCTAACTAGTGCTGTATACAGTTGTAGCATAACTTCCCTGCTCTTATATTCTATGCCTCGGCTAATAAAGGAAAGCATTCCGTATGCCTTTTTAACTACCTTATCGACCTGTCCTGCTACCTTTAAGGATCTATGAACATACACTCCAAGGTACCTCTGTTCCTCCACATCTCTCAGTATCCTCTCATTTATTGTGTATTCCCTTGTCTTGTTGCATGTCCCTAAATCCATCACCTCACACTTCTCCGGATTGAATTCCATTTTCTACTTTTCTGCCCAACTGACAAGTCCATCGATATCTTCCTGCAGTCTGAAGCTATCTTCTTCACTGTCACCCACATGGCCAATTTTTGTATAATCTGCAAACTTGTTTATCATGTCCCCAACATTTAAGTCTAAATCTAAGTCGACACCACAAAAGGTGAGGGACCGAGCACTGAGCCCTGTGGAACCCCACTGGAAACAGCCTTCCAATTGCAAAAACACCCATTCACCGTTACCCTTTGCTTCAAGTCACTGAGCCAATTTTGGATCCAATTTGCGATGCTCCCTTGGCTCCCATGGGCTTTTACTTTTTTGATTAGCCTGTCATGTGGGACCATGTCAAAAGCCTTGCTAAAATCCATGTAGACTACATCAAATGCACTTCCTTCATCGACTCTTCTTGTTACCACCTCAAAAAATTCAATCAAGTTAGTCAGACATGACCTTCCCTTTAAAAATCCATGCTGACTGTCCTTGATTAATCTGTGTCTTTCTAAATGAAGGTTTATATTGTCCCTCAGAATTGATTTCAATAATTTGCCCACCACTGAGGTTAAACTTACTGGTCTATAATTACTCGATTTATCCCTTCCTCCCTTTTTAAACAATGGTACAACATTAGCTATTCTCCAATCCTCTGGCACCACTCCTGTAACCAGGGAGGATTGAAAAATGATGATCAGAGCCTCTGCAATTTCCTCCCTTGCATCTTTTGATAGCCTAGGATATATTTCAAGTGGTCCTGGTGATTTATCTACTTTCAAAGATGCTAAACCCCTTAATATGTCCTCTTTTACTATGTTTATCCCATCCAATATTTCACACTCTTCCTCCTTAAGTTCATCGTCGGCATTGTCCCCCTCTTTTGTGAAGACAGCTGCAAAGTATTCATTAAGTAGCTTACCCACAGTCTCCGCCTACACACACAGGGCTCAAATTTCCCCATGAGTTGCCCCGTTTTTTTTTGAAGAGTAAGTAGCTTTTTTTGGAGTAACTTAAAAATTGCAAATTTCCCCATTTAACTTGCTCCAATGTAAGTCAGTTAGTTAGGTGATTTTCTCGCTTAGTTTGTTCTCACCAAAAGGGGGGGTGACAATCCACTTTACGCCTCTTCTGGCCATGGAAGCAAATTTGGCCATTTGGCCAGCTGAAAATTACTCCAAACTAACTTAGGCCAGTGTATGTGGCCACTTTTGCAGGCACAGAAAAACCTTACCTACATTTAAGAAATCAGCGCAGGTAGCCAGAGATGGGGGGAGAGGGGCGGAGGGTGGGTGGGGAAGGTGAATGAGAGGATTCTAAGCTCTAAGAACCTTCACAACATCAGCACAACATTACAACATCTTCAGCACAATAGCTGCACAGCATCATCAAAAATAAATGAAAGATAAATCAGCTACTGAAAATAGAGCAGTCCTACCTTGCTGACTGCAGAACGCACCGGCTAGCCCTCCTGCCAGGGCTAGGGGCGGCAGGCACGCATGACTGTAGGGGTGAGGAATTTTTACTTTTTACAGTTGTCCCTAAATGTTGCGTGGTCCTAATGGAGCATGATTCAGTTTTAATGGAAATTTTACAGTGCACTTCAACGACAACAACAACAGCAAAGAAAAGCTGCACCCATCCCTCACCCACATCTCAAGGAAAGTTCACTTCCTCTTGGGGTCGGTGATGGTGGTGCGGGATGGTTGGGGGCCCGGCTTTAGTCTGACCGGTGGCTGGTGCGTGGATTGAAGTGGGAGTGGCATTTGACTATCTGGCCCTTGTGCCCTTATTGCAGAAGCTCGCTCCCTCATGGCATCTGCCATCATTTGCACACCCTCTGAAATGCCCGCCCTCACTTCACCTGACAGTGTCGTGACCTCATCACGCACCCCACTGACGGCCGCCACGATTGACCTTGTGAGGGCATTGGTCTCCTCACCCAATGAAACAACCTGATTAACCTCTGCTGAGGGCTGCATCTCAGGAGAAACTGGTCGGCTTCTCCTTTCCCTCGCCGTGGGTCTGCCGTGTGGCACCCCTCTAGTGTGAGGCGCAGACTGGGACAGTGGGGGACTGGGTGTCCCAAGATGCATTTCTCGACCGCCACTGGGACCCACGACCTCAGAAGGTGTGAACCCATGGAATGTTGCCGAGGAGCTCATGGAGGTTTCTGGCAGTGTGATGCCCTGTGCTACGGCCTAATCCATATTACGGTCAGCATTCTCCCATGCACACATTTCCATGGACCTCTCCTCCCCCCACCCACCTTGGTCTGGAGCGCACGCATCTGGATCCTCTGGTGGATCTTCAGGATAAAAACATAGAAACATAGAAAATAGGTGCAGGAGTAGGCCATTCGGCCCTTCGAGCCTGCACCACCATTCAATGAGTTCATGGCTGAACATGTAACTTCAGTACCCCATTCCTGCTTTCTTGCCATACCCCTTGATCCCCCTAGTAGTAAGGACTGCATCAAACTCCTTTTTGAATATATTTAGTGGATTGGCCTCAACAACTTTCTGTGGTAGAGAATTCCACAGGTTCACCACTCTCTGGGTGAAGAAGTTTCTTCTCATCTCGGTCCTAAATGGCTTCCCCCTTATCCTAAGACTGTGACCCCTGGTTCTGGACTTCCCCAACATTGGGAACATTCTAAACCCGTCAGAATTTTAAACGTTTCTATGAGATCCCCTCTCATTCTTCTGAACTCCAGTGAATACAAGCCCAGTTGATTCAGTCTTTCTTGATATGTCAGTCCCGCCATCCCAGGAATCAGTCTGGTGAACCTTTGCTGCACTCCCTCAATAGCAACAACGTCCTTCCTCAAGTTAGGAGACCAAAACTGTACACAATACTCCAGGTGTGGCCTCACGAAGGCCCTGGACAACTGTAGTAACACCTCCCTGTCCCTGTACTCAAATCCCCTCGCTATGAAGGCCAACATGCCATTTGCTTTCTTAACCACCTGCTGTACCTGCATGCCAACCTTCAATGACTGATGTACCATGACACCCAGGTCTCGTTGCACCTCCCCTTTTCCGAATCTGTCAACATTCAGATAATAGTCTGTCTCTCTGTTTTTACCACCAAAGTGGATAACCTCACATTTATCCACATTATACTTCATCTGCCATGCATTTGCCCACTCACCTAACCTATCCAAGTCACTCTGCAGCCTCATAGCATCCTCCTTGCAGCTCACACTGCCATCCAACTTAGTGTCATCCGCAAATTTGGAGATATTACATTTAATCCCCTCGTCTAAATCATTAATGTACAATGTAAACAGCTGGGACCCCAGCACAGAACCTTGCGGTACCCCACTAGTCACTGCCTGCCATTCTGAAAAGTACCCATTTACTCCTGCTCTTTGCTTCCTGTCTGCCAACCAGTTCTCAATCCACGTCAGCACACTACCCCTAATCCCATGTGCTTTTACTTTTCACATTAATCTCTTGTGTGGGACTTTGTTCAAAGCCTCCTGAAAGTCCAAATACACCACATCAACTGGTTCTCCCTTGTCCATTCTACTGGAAACATCCTCAAAAAAATTCCAGAAGATTTGTCAAGCATGATTTCCCTTTCACAAATCCATGCTGACTTGGACCTATCATGTCACCTCTTTCCAAATGCACTGCTATGACATCCTTAATAATTTTACCCATTACCGATGTCAGGCTATAATTCCCTGTTTTCTCTCTCCCTCCTTTTTTAAAAAGTGGGGTTACATTGGCTACCTCCACTCCAGAGGAACTGATCCAGAGTCAATGGAATGTTGGAAAATGACTGTCAATGCATCCACTATTTCCAAGGCCACCTCCTTAAGTACTCTGGGATGCATTCCATCAGGCCCTGGGGATTTATCTGCCTTCAATCCCATCAATTTCTCCAACACAATTTCCTGACTAATAAGGATTTCCCTCAGTTCCTCCTCCTTACTAGACCCTCTGACCCCTTTTATATCCGGAAGGTTGTTTGTGTCCTCCTTAGTGAATACCGAACCAAAGTACTTGTTCAATTGGTCTGCCATTTCTTTGTTCCCCATTATGACGTCCCCTGATTCTGACTGCAGGGGACCTATGTTTGTCTTTACTAACCGTTTTCTCTTTAAATATCTATCGAAGCTTTTGCAGTCCGTCTTAATGTTCCCTGCAAGCTTCCTCTCGTACTCTATTTTCCCTGCCCTAATCAAACCCTTTGTCCTCCTCTGCTGAGTTCTAAATTTCTCCCAATCCCCGGGTTCGTTGCTATTTCTGGCCAATTTGTATGCCACTTCCTTGGCTTTAATTCTATCCCTGATTTCCCTTGATAGCCACGGTTGAGCCACCTTCCCTTTTTTATTTTTACGCCAGACAGGAATGTACAATTGCTGTAGTTCATCCATGCGGTCTCTAAATGTCTGCCATTGCCCGTCCACTGTCAACCCCTTAAGTATCATTCACCAATCTATCCTAGCCAATTCACGCCTCATACTTTCAAAGTTACCCTTCTTTAAGTTCTGGACCATGGTCTCTGAATTAACTGTTTCATTCTCCATCCTAATGGAGAATTCCACCATATTATGGTCACTCTTCCCCAAGGGGCCTCGCACAACGAGATTGCTAATTAATCCTCTCTCATTACACAACACCCAGTCTAAGATGGCGTCCACTCTAGTTGGTTCCTCGACATATTGGTTTAGAAAACTATCCCTTATGCACTCCAGGAAATCCTCCTCCACCGTATTGCTTCCAGTTTGGTTAGCCCAATCTATATGTATATTAAAGTCACCCATGATAACTGCTGCACCTTTATTGCATGCACCCCTAATTTCCTGTTTGATGCCCTCCCCAACATCACTACTACTGTTTAGAGGTCTGTACACAACTCCCACTAACGTTTTTTGCCCTTTGTTGTTCTGCAGCTCTACCCACGTAGATTCCACATCAGCCAAGCTAATGTCCTTCCTAACTATTGCATTAATCTCCTCTTCAACCAGCAATGCTACCCCACTTCCTTTTCCTTTTATTCTATCCTTCCTGAATGTTGAATACCCTTGGATGTTGAGTTCCCAGCTCTGATCATTAAGGAGTGTCTTCTTCTGCTGCAAAATACAACAGAACAGTCAAATGGTTAGCAGCACAGGAGAGGGCAAGATGGGTGGCATGAGTAGTCTGATGCATAGCAGGCCAGTCAGCAGGTTAATTCGAAGGGCGACTATTCATTTTAATGACTCACCCGCACCCTCGCGTGTGGGTCCAGCTTGTACAGAGCTGATTCTTTTTCTGCTGGTGCGACTCAGCAAGGCAGCAACCCTCTGTTTCAGGGGTGTCAGTTGGTGCAGATTTGGCGGACCTCCTCCTGTTCTAGTTCTCTCCCTTTTGTTGTGGGCCAATTTCTTCTGCAAAGATGAAAATATTAATTTTCAGACATGGTGCGCTTCTGATGGGTGGGACACATAGATGGTCACATTTTCCACTGCAATTCAATTTAAAGATGAAGATATTACTTACACTCACTACTTGACCAACGTCCTGCCATTTCTTCTTGCACTGGCTTCCAGATCTTGCAGCGTTGATCCCAGCGGAGTATTCTTCTGCAACTAGCTTCCATCTTCTTCTCATTTCCTTGGGTGAAACTCTTGAGGGACCACTCTTGCTGATATCCAGCTCTAACCATTTCTCCTTAGTTACAGTCACTCATTTCTCCACTTCCTCATGGAGGAAATTCTTTGTTCGTCTTGCGCCATTCGTCTATTGCACTCACACGCAGGTAATGTTCGAAAATCACATTTCTCACCTTTCTTCCACCTATCCAGCTCTCCTTTCCACTCCCTCAGCCACAGAAAAATCAATATTCAAACCTGACCTTTATATATGCTCCATTACCAATGATACTGAGGATGCTCACCCTTTAATTGGCAGATTGCCAAGCTTCCTGTTGCACTGCACATGCGCGCAAGCTGAACCGCTCATTGCGCATGCGCGCACGCTCAAACGGACATGCGGCCCCTGACGGCACTCCACAAAACGCTGGGCCCAAGTCCCGCCCCCTCAGCGCGGCTGAAGCTCCACACCCCCCCCCCCCAGGCTCTGCAACGCCACGCCGATGGATCCGGACGACGAGGGAGCGGCCAAATTAATAGGTACATTTTTGGTGCTTTTTTTGACTCTCAAAGTCGGTGTGTCACCCCTAACTACGCAGCTCTAGGCGGCTGGGGAAATTTGGGCCCACAGGCACTATTTCCTTATTTATCCTCTTGCTCTTTATGTAATATTAAAACATCTTTGGGTTTTCTTTGATTTTACTTGCCAGTATTTTTTCATGCCCTCTCTTTGCTTTCCTAATTTTCTTCTTGATTTCACCCCTATACTTTTTATACTCTTCCCGGCTTTCTGCAGTATTGAGCTCTCAATGTCTGATATAAGCTCCCTTTTTTGCCTTATCTTATCCTGTATGCGCCTTGTCATCCAGGGGCTTTAAATTTGACAGTTCAACCCTTTTTCTTTGTGGGAATATGTTTACCCTGAACTCCATGTATCTCCCTCTTGAATGATTCCTGCTGCTCTGACACTGATTTACCTTCAAGTCGCTGTTTCCAATCCATTTTTGCTAAATCACTTCTCAACCTAGTAAAATTGGCCTTTGCCCAATTTCGAACCTTTACTCCTGTTTTATCTTTGTCCTTATCCATAATAATGCTAAAACTAACTGAATTATGATCACTACTACAAAAGTGCTCTCCAACTGATGCTCCTTCCACCTGCCCAGCTTCATTCCCTAAAACTAAATCCAGAACTCTTGTTGGGCTTGCTACATATTGGCTAAAAAAAAGTTGCTGAGTATGTAAACAATAAAAAGGTTCCAGGTGGATTATAATAGCTGAAATGTTTCATTGTGAAATGCTGACCCCCTTTTAGATGATAATGGGACTATTTTTATATTGGCCAGATACGTTGGCTAGTGCTTTCCACCTGGAAACAGTTAGAACGCTTTTTAAATTTAATGGAAGCAATTTATTTCCAAGCGTTTGCACACATTGTGGTGTGGTGTCAAATGATTGATGTCAGCTTTTTTTTGTTCTTTTTGCCTGCTGATTTTAACAACATTCTAAGAAACCAGACTGTTGCTTTTTACAAAGCTTTAACTAATTTGTTTCTCTAGCAACTGTCACAGAGTAATAGTATTTTTCAGCTTTTCTTGAAATCAGCCCCATGATTGAGTTTGCTGAACTACAATTTTGAGGCCTGCTTCACTGGGATGAGCACAGAAAGAAAAAAGAAAGACTTGCATTTCCATTGCATCATTCACGACCAGCGGACGTCCCAAAGCGCATTACACAGGTACTTTTTGAAGTGAAGTCACTGTTGTAATGTCGGAAACGGGGCAGCCAATTCGCGCACAGGTCCCACTAACAGCAATGTGATAAAGACCAGATAACCTGTGTTTTTTAGTGATGTTCATTGAGGAATATTGACCAGGACACCCATGGTAACAGAGATAACTCCCCTGTTCTTCTTTGAAATAGTGGGATCTTTTATGCCCACCTGAGAGAATAGACGGGGTCTCGGTTTAACGTCTAATCTGAAAGATGGCACCTCGGAGTGTCAGCATGGATTTTTGCACTCAAGTTTCTGGAGTGGAACTTGAACTCACAACCTTCTGACTCAGAGACAAGGGTGCTATCAATTGGCTAAGTGACAAGAGAGTCGTGATGAACAGTTGTTCTTCGGATTGGAGGAAGGTATACAGTGGTGTTCCCAGGGGTCGGTACTAGGACCACTGCTTTTCTTGATGTATATTAATGACTTGGCCTTTGGTGTACAGGGCACAATTTCAAAATTTGCAGATGACATAAAACTTGGAGCGACTGACATGAATCGAAGCATGCATATGATTGAGAAAGGCATCTTTCGGGTATGGTGGTGATAAGATTGCGTGCCTATATTTCTGTTCGATCTGGTGGTGTGGTATGCATCCAGTCTCATTTTGGAACATCTGACTGTGATTCCTTATCTCGGACATTTTAATTGATCCTTTCTTATCAAATCGAAGTGAGTTCAGTTTATTCAATTTTTAAATGCAAGCTTAATGAATCTAAATTGCAGCATTGAAAATATTCTGCCATCATTTTGTCTAAAATGAGGAAAACACAAAACATTAAACATGCCAACAAGATGTTGAAACAATACAGAAATTAATCACAATATCGAGTCACTTATGACCGCATAATCATATCCACAGTAAAAATTGCATTTGTTTCAAACAAAGATTCAACTTGCACTGCACCACAGATGATATACGAGTACATTAGTGGTTGTGGGAAATGTGCTTTTTGTCCATATAAGCTTCTTGCTTTGAAGTAATTGTTGACGGGCCTCTATTATGTCTCTCGCGGCTTGTCTGTTCAAACTAGAAATGAGAGGATAACCCTGTGCTAAAGCATTGAACTGCTTGGGAGAGGTTGAGTTTCACACATGCAATTTTCCACATATTAAGTTCACAGTATCTGCTGGACCTCTGATTTGGTGGCAAGGAAAGGCAATGAGATTTACTACCTTTGGGGAGCATAATGTGGAGGGGAATAATTGGACCTCGTCACGCCCATTGTTTGGGCGAAAAATAATGGTCTGTTGGATTTTGGATCGTGATCTCTTGCACCCAATCTCCCCAGGACTTATTAGGAACATTAATGTGACATTTCCATGAGACTGAATTGGGACTCTACTGACATGAACTCACACCACTGCAGCATGTGTGCTGTTCAGCTCCCAACTGAATTATGCCATGAACAAATTTCAAGAAAGGAAACAAAAATCAGCATCCAGCTTTAAACAAAGGCATTTCCAGCCTTCCTTGCACTGAAACTGCTTCAGATGTAACCCAGTACAGATTGTTGCTTCAGTCTTATAAAAGTGTTTAAGTTATGGGGAATTTTGGACTTCTCAGAAACTGAGGCAAATCCCAGCTGAAACCATTTTTGTACATTTCTTTCATTGGGACCTGGTTCTAGTTAACCCTGGGCGCAGTTCTTGCTCTCACTAGACCATTTCAGACTATGTATCTTAATGCCTGTGACACTACTTAAGACCCTGGAGTTGGTGGCAAGAATCATCTTTGTGCTATCAAAACATATCTCCTTATGGGGTGGCTGCATCTAAAACTTTATGCACAGTGGTCCCTGAGGCATTCTTTACTGTCAGAGGACGTCCTTGCTTGTCTGCAGTATTTATTGAATATAAGCCTATAACTTAGTTCATTGAAGGTTCATTTTACAGTTATTGCTCACCATCGGCAGGAAATTCAGTTTCTCAGTCAATTGGAAAATCGGACAGCGATTCAGCAACGAGTTAAGACTGTCTCATACCCCTCCATGGCCTCAACCTGCCCTACGTCAGCAATCTCCTCCAACATTATGACCTAGCCCTTTCTCTTCAGTCCTCTGACTTTGGTCCCATGTGTATCTTGCCCCTCCCTCTGCTCCACCATTGGTGCTAGAGCCCTTAGCCATCTTGACCCAGCTCTCTGGGACTTTCTAAACTCCTCCACCTTGCTGCCTCTGTTCGCTCCTTTAGAAGGCTCCTCAAAAAAAACATCTTTTCAACCATTATCTTGGTCGTTTCGCTGAACTTTTCCACTTCCGCTTAGTGTCACTTTTTTCTCGTGCAGTGATTTGAGATATTTTCTATATTAAAGGTACTTTATAAGTGTAAATTATTGATTTGAATCAGTTTTGCACGTTGTTGGATCCCTTTGGATCAATAGTTTCTTGTGATCTTTCAACTTTTATTGTTTAGTTTTTCTTTATATAACCTGTAGCAGTCTACATGGATAGAAGCAAGGTTCTCAATCATTGCTGGTCGATATCTTTTTGGTAGCAGAACATCAGGTAAATCCATTACAAAAGTGCCTGTCAGAATGTTATTCATCATGTTTGTTGATCAAGAATGACCAGGAAAAATATGACAGTTCATTATACTTCTTTGTGGACTGATAATGCAAAATGCCCTCATGGAATGGACCTCAGCGCTATTCTGCTGTGTGTATTTTTGCAAGCCATTATTTTTTTCTGACAACTCAAAATCACACACCTCTCTTTTTCTCTAGTCTGCTGCCATAATTTATTTGTATTTATCAGAGTTGAGCAAAAGAGGAAGCATATTACATTATCTTTGTCGGTTGTGGTCTTTCTGATTCTTTGAATATAGCTCCAGGGCCTCTCTCCCAGCACTGCACTTCAGTTTTCGATCTCACTTGGCTCAGGTTAATCTCTCTGGTGCTTCCTTTACAAAAGCAAAGGGACTGCTTTCAGAATGAGACCAGAAAGGACATTGTCCTCATGTTTTTCTCCCCATTTAGGTGAGTGTATTCATTTGTATGTGGAGGCTGAAATGCATTCAGAGAATAAGGAAGATCCTACATAAAGGACAGTAAAACAAATTTAGTTGATATGGTACATAGAGAGAAACTTTTCCTGCTGTTGGGCAAGTCTAAGATATAAGGGGACACAACCTTAAAATCAGAGCCAGGCCATTCAAGAGAGAGGTTAGGAAACACTTTTTCATGCAAAGGGTGGTAGAACTGTGGAACTCTCTCCCACAAAAAACAATGGATGCTCGCCCAATTAATATTTTTAAATCTAAGATTGATAGATTTTTGTAACTTAAGGGTATAAAGCAGTGGTGGGCAAAATATGGGCCATATCCGGCCTGCCAAGTCATTCTATCCGGCCTGCCAAGCCATTCTATCCGGCCCGTCAAGCCATTCTATCCGGCCCGTCAAGCCATTCTATCCGGCCCGCCAAGTCATTCTATCCGGCCCGCCAAGTCATTCTATCCGGCCCGCCAAGTCATTCTATCCGGCCCGCCAAGTCATTCTATCCGGCCCGCCAAGTCATTCTATCCGGCCCGTCAAGTCATTCTATCCGGCCCGTCAAGCCATTCTATCCGGCCCGCCAAGCCATTCTATCCGGCCCGTCAAGCCATTCTATCCGGCCCGCCAAGTCATTCTATCCGGCCCGCCAAGCCATTCTATCCGGCCCGTCAAGCCATTCTATCCGGCCCGCCAAGTCATTCTATCCGGCCCGCCAAGTCATTCTATCCGGCCCGCCAAGCCATTCTATCCGGCCCGCCAAGCCATTCTATCCGGCCCGCCAAGCCATTCTATCCGGCCCGCCAAGCCATTCTATCCGGCCCGCCAAGCCATTCTATCCGGCCCGCCAAGCCATTCTATCCGGCCCGCCAAGCCATTCTATCCGGCCCGCCAAGCCATTCTATCCGGCCCGCCAAGCCATTCTATCCGGCCCGCCAAGCCATTCTATCCGGCCCGTCAAGCCATTCTATCCGGCCCGCCAAGTCATTCTATCCGACCCGCCAAGTCATTCTATCCGGCCCGCCAAGTCATTCTATCCGGCCCGTCAAGCCATTCTATCCGGCCCGTCAAGCCATTCTATCCGGCCTGCTGAACGGGACATAAATAGAACGTGAGTCACATCTTGTGGGCCAGAGATGGACCCAAACTGGAGCCAGGGAAAACACAATAAAATACTTGATTCAACTATTAATTCTCAAAGGCGATTTCTGCCCCCCCCCCCACCGCCCCACCAACCCTGCTCAATCTTAAAAGGATCCATTCTGCAATTCTGGGCTCCAGTGGGGACTGTGCAGGGGCTGGTAAAGGGTTTTGCACCCTGAATAATTTCAAGAATGCACTGCATACTCGAAAGTGCCCAATCATTTTAGAGTCGAGTCAAGGCTGCTCATCTTTATGACTCTTACCAAAGAGACCAGCGCTGCATCTTGCCACTCCCAGAGTGCGACGGCAGGGTTCTCATTGCCATCTTAGACACGGGAGTGAATCCTGGAGCACAAGGACTCCAGGTAATGGCACATGATTGTAGATGCTGCGCATGCCTTCATTGCTTATAGAGCAGCATGTTTCGTCTGCCATTATTTTTGGGGTCAGTATTGTTTCTGTCGTAATGGAGGGTTCTTCATTTCAATCTTACTGTAGTTGGGGGACTGTAATGTGGGTCTATTTCTGCTCGCTGGGTCAGTGTTCATGCTACTTGGAACTTCTGTTGAGTCTGGACTGTGCTGGGCTGGTAAAGGGTTTTGCGCACTGAATAATTTCAAGAATAGCCTCTTACTGAGGTAGCCTTGAAATCAGATCGGAAAAGAAGGAACAATTGAACACCTGCATGGGGTACTGGAAATAACATGGCAAATGGCCAGCAGCAGAGTCAAACATATAACCTCTGTATGTTTCCAAAGACAGTGCAAATATCGCTGGTTGGTTGCAAAACTCTTACTCGGGTGGCCAATTATTTGGCTGGAGGGCCAATTAGCAATACTGCACACGTAGGATCTCTTCCAGCGGCAAGAGCTGGTGAGCTGCCTGCACGGGACCTCGCGATGGATGCGCGACTGCATTGCAGTGCACCTTAGGGGCAACATTGGTGTGCGGCCCTCAACAGCTCATCAAAACTTGTTAAGTGTGCCCCACCCTCCCAGCCCAAATAATTGCCCACCCGTGGTATAAAGGGATATGGGGCCAAGGCAGGTGGATGGAGTTAAGATACAGAACAGCCATGATCTCATTCAATGGCGTAACAGGCTCGAGGGACTGAATGGCCTACTCCTATTCCTGCAATTGCAGTCAAAGTGTTACATGTCTGTCGGTTCGTGAGATTAGTTGAATGGCCAGAATGACCATGTCCTGTTTACACTGAATAGAAAGAACAAAAGAAAGAATAGCATTTAAATAGGGCCTTTCATGACCACCAGATATCCCAAAGCACTTTACAGCCAATTAAGTACTTTTTGAAGTGTTGTCACTGTTGTAATGTCGGAAACGTGGCAGCCAATTTGCGCACAGCAAGCTCCTATATCGGCCAGATAATCTGTTTTAGTGATGTTGATCAATAGATAAATATTGGCCAGAACACTGGGATAACTACCCTGCTCTTCTTTGAATTAGTGCCATGGGATTTTTTACATCCACTTGAGAGAGCAGACAGGACCGCATCCAAAAGACGGCCCTCCGACAGTGCAGCACTCCCTCAGTACTGCACTGGAGTGTCAGCCAAGATTTTTTGCTCCAATCTCTGGAGTAGGACTTGAACCCACAAGCTTCTGACTCAGAGGCGAGGGTACTACTCATTGAGCCACGGTTGACACAAATACCATAATGGTATTTGCCTTACGCCCACCTGAGAGGGCGTGCGGGGCCTTGTTTTAACGTCTAATCCAAAAGACCGCACTGAAGTGTTACTTGAGTGGGACTTGAAGTCACAGCCGACTGATACAGAGGGGAGAGTGGTACCACAGAGCCACGGCTGACACTTGGATGCTTTAATATTGCATGTAAAGCCATTTTGTACAATATAGAACAGATGGGTGATGATAGTTGATTTGTAACTCGGCTCTTTCATGAGTGTTCTGGTAGGAAGTGGGATGCTAACAAACATAAGAAGTACAGAAGGCATTTAATCCTCCGAAGAATTAGAGATGGGATAATTTGCATGTTATCGAACCTGGTTTTATCATTCAAGTTGACTTGTCCGGGTAGATCTCCATTTCAAACATATGCAACAAACGGCATGTTGCTGTTGCCATCGCAGCAGAATTTTTCCATTGACAGTGAAGATTAATGAAGCATCCTGTTTTAATTGATGGCGTACTTTCCTCATTCTTTTATCTGTTGGCTGGTTCCATGATGGCAGAATCAACAGCAGGTGAATTTGATCTGGGATTCTATTTAGCAAACACTCAAATTTATTTTATGATATTGCCAAGATTTATTGTTCGAAAGTCTTATTTCTTTTACCCTCCACTGTACCATTATAAACTGAAATCACATCGTTAGGAAAGGATAAAATTGGAAGAGAGTTTGTATTACCAATGTTGCCTGGATTTTAAATAGTATTCCTTGCTTCATTCGTCTATTAAAAAGCACAGAATACACCTGCCAAGTAAAAAGTAAAATTGTACCTGCCAAAAATATTTTGAAGTGTTATAAAGCAGCATGTAACTTAATCTTTTCCGTGTTGTAAAGACTCTTAGATGACAGTTAAAAGGTGAAATATATTTTCATAGATGCATAATTACTTAGGCATTTTAATATGTTTGGGTAGACGAACTGTCATCCTGTGCAATTTAAGTAGCTCATTTGAATGTTCCTTTTTGAATGTCTCAGAATGTGACAATGTAGTTTATTTTAACATGTACTGCAAGCAATTGCAGAAATCTCATTGGAGAAACCTGATAAAAATTCCAAACTTGTACAGTTGACATAGTTTCAAGTAGCTTAAGCATTAACAGGGAGTCAATTCGATACACTGCTCATCATGTTGAAACTAGTGATCACTGTGGCAAGATATTCTTCGAAAGATAGCAGTGCACAGAAGTGCTATGTGTTCTGAATAGTGCATTGTGCTGAATACATTGTTGGATTGTTAATGCTCATTACAGTAGGAATCTTTTGTTGAAGATGGTGAAGTAAAGATGTCAGTGGAATTAATAGTTATCAAGAGGTCATAATATGGGCAGAAGAAATGAGGTTGAAGGTAAAAGGAATATACTGACTCATTTAACCTGTTTCTCTGTGAATATCTACTCCCGCCCCCCGCACCCCTCTTTTTTGTTTAATCTGCTAATTTTCTCTCCGCCAACCCCTGAAGGAATTGAGTCCTTGGTTCATTGGTGTTGGCAAGTTTTTCAACTTTAAAGCAACTTGAGTGAGATGTAGTCCTTGCCTGATAACCATATCTCCAGCAGGGAGACTTTGCTAGCAATTAGGAGCAGGGACCCCTGGTGAATTTTCCCAACCCTACCCTAACTTAATCCACAGGAGGTGCCTGACCAGAGTACAATTGTATGGTTTGTCTTATTCTTCATGCACGGTCTGTACTCAATTGTTTGTCAAATCAGTCATTACGGGCAGTTGCACTTGTCTGCCTGACTGCTCACGGGAACACCATCGAATAGTGGAGATCTGCAACAGAAGGAATTGTTTTCCTGGCCAGCAAACACTATCTGTTGAGCGCAATTGTTGGAAAATGGGTTTCGAATTGTACAGAAAAGTAAATACCTTGGAATATCCCTGAATAAGATGCTTACCAGTTGCACAAAATCTCCCACATACCCACCGTCAATCTGAAATGAAAATGCATAACTTCCAAAATGTCACTCTTTGAAGAACTTATTTTTGTTGTCTATCAGAAGATATTCTTTCAACCCAAAAGACTTTCAACTATTTGTTTTTATACTTTACTGGTTTGAAAAGGCATATTCATGCTGCTCTGTAATTGGACATTCGAAGTTGCCTAAGATTGGATGCCCACTCCCTCCTCCAATCTTGAGGACAGATACCTAGGCTTTGGTCTGCGCCTCAACCAACATTTAGAACCTGTTTGTGGAGCATTGGAGCCATGGGCATAAGCCCTATCACAATGTCACGGTGGCTGAGGTATTATGAACCAGTGTGCCACACCCTTGATCTTCTGACTTTTAAATGTAGAATTTTGAAAAAATTGTTCATGTGATGTGGGCATCACTGGCAAAGGCAACTATTATTGCCCATCCCTAATTGTCTTTGAGAAAGTGGTGGTGAGCTGTCTTAACATAGAAACATAGAAAATAGGTGCAGGAGTAGGCCATTCGGCCCTTTGAGCCTGCACCGCCATTCAATATGATCATGGCTGATCATGCATTTCAGTACCCCTTTCCTGCTTTCTCTCCCTTTAGCTGTGAGGGCCACATCTAACTCCCTTTTGAATATATCTAACGAACTGGCCCCAACAACTTTCTGTGGTAGAGAATTCCACATGCTCACAACTCTGAGTGAAGAAGTTTCTCCTCATCTCGGTCTTAAATGGCTTACCCCTTATCCTTAGACTGTGACCCCTGGTTCTGGATTTCCCAGCGTTGGAAACATTCTTCCTGCATCTAACCTGTCCAATCCCGTCAGAATGTTATATGTTTCTATGCGATCCCCTCTCATTCTTCTAAATTCCATTGAATACAAGCCTAGTCGATTCAGTCTTTCTTCATATGTCAGTCCTGTCATCCCGGGAATCAATCTGGTGAACCTTCGCTGCACTCCCTCAATAGCAAGAATGTCCTTCCTCAGATTAGGAAACCAAAACTAAACACAATTTTCAAGGTGTGGCCTTCCCAAGGCCCTGTACAACTGCAGTAAGACCTCCCTGCTCCTGTACGCGAATCCTCTCGCTATGAAGGCCAATATGCCATTTGCTGTCTTCACCACCTGCTGCACCTATCTGCCAACCTTCAATGACATATACCATGACACCCAGATCTTATTGCACCTTCCCCTTTACCAATCTGTCACCATTCAGATAATAATCAGCCCTCCTGTTTTTACCACCAAAGTGGATAACCCCACATTTATCCACATTATCCCGCATCTGCCATGTATTTGCCCACTCACCTAACCTAACCTGTCCAAGTCACCCTGCAGCCTCTTAGCATCCTCCTCACAGTTCACACTGCCACCCAGCTGAGTGTCATCTGCAAACTTGGAGATATTATATTCAATTCCTTTGTCTAAATCATGAATGTATATTGTAAATAGCTGGGGTCCCAGCACTGAACCTTGCGGCACCCCACTAGTCACTGCCTGCCATTCTGAAAAGGACCCGTTTATTCCTACTCTCTGCTTCCTGTCTGCCAACCAGTTCTCTATCCACGTCAGTACATTACCCCCATTACCATGTGCTTTAATTTTGCACACTAATCTCTTATATGGGACCTTGTCAAAAGCCTTTTGAAACTCTAAATACACCACATCTACTGGCTCCCCTTTGTCTACTAGTTACCTCCTCAAAAAATTTTAGAAGATTTGTCAAGCATGATGTCCCTTTGATAAATCCATGCTGACTTGGACTGATCTTGAACCACTACAGTCTGTGTGGTGAAGGTCCTCTCAGTGCTGTTCAGGAGGGAGTTCAAGGATTTTGACCCAGTGATGATGAAGGAACGATGATATATTTCCAAGTCAGAATGGTGTGTAAGTTAGAGGGGAACTTGGAGGTGATGGTGTTCCCATGTGTCTGCTGCCCTTGTCCTTCTAGGAGGTAGAGTTTTGGGGTTTGGAAGATGCTGCCGAAGAAACCTTGGTGAGTTGCTGCAGTGCAGCTTGTACATGGTACACACTGCAGCCACAGTGCATTGGTGATGGAAGGAGTGAATGTTTAAGATGGTGGATGAGGTTCCAATCAAGTGGGCTGCTTTGTCCAGGATGGTGTTGAGCTTCTTGAGTTTTGTTGGAGCTGCACACATCCAGGCAAGTGCAGAGTATTCCATCACAGCCCTGTAGATGGTGGAAAAGTTTTGAGGAGTCAGGGGGTGAGACACTCGGCGCTGAATACCCAGCCTCGGACCTGCTCTTGTTGCCAAAGTATTTATGTGGCCGGTCCAGTGGTTACCCCCAGGATATTGATGGTGGACAATTTTGCGATGGTAACTCCGTTGAATGTCGAGGGGCGGTGGTTTGGAGATAGTCATTCCCTGGCACTTGTGTGGCGCGAATGTTATTTGCCACTTATCAGCTGCTTGCTAACACTGTCGATGACACCTTCCATCACTTTGCTGATGATTGAGGGTAGACTGATGGGGTGGTAATTGGCCGACTTGAAATTGTCCTGCTTTTTGTGGACAGGACATACCTGGGCAGTTTTCCACGTTGTCGGGTAGATGCTAATATTGTAACTGTACTGCAACAGCTTGGCTAGAGGCGTGGCTAGTTCTGGAGCACAAGTCTTCAGCACGACAACCGGGATGTTGTCAGATCTCATAGCCTTTCTGTATCGAGTGGGCTCAGCCGTTTCTTGACATCATAAGTAGTGAATCAAATTGGCTGAAGACTGCCTTCTGTGAGAGTGGGGATGTAAGGAGGAGGCCAAGATGGATCATCCACTCCGCACTTCTGGTTGAAGATGATTGCAAATGCTTCAGCCTTGTCTTTTGCACTTGCGTGCTGGGCTCCGCCATCATTCATGATGGGGATATTCATAGAGCCTCCTTTTCCCGTTAATTGTTTAATTGACCACCACCATTCATGACTGGATGTGGCAGAACAGCAGAGCTTTTATCTGATCCGTTGATTGTTGGATCGCTTAGCTCTGTCTATTGCATGCTGCTTCTGCTGTTTAGTATTGCAACTTCCCCAAATTGGCACCTCATTTTTAGGTACACCTTGTGCTGCTCCTGGCATGCTCTTCTGCACACCTCATTGAACCAGGGTTAGTCCCTTGGTTTGATGGTAATGGCAGAGTGAGGATTATGCTGGGCCATGAGGTTACAGATTGTGGTGGAATACAATTCGACTGCTGCTGATGGCCCACAGCGCCTCATGGATGCTCAGTTTTGAGCTACTCGATCTGTTCTAAATCTATCACATTTAGCACGGTGGTAGTGCCACACAACACGATGGAGGATGTCCTCAGGACTGTGCGGTGGTCACTACTACCAATGCTGTTATGGACAGATGCATTTGCGACTGGTAGATTGGTGAGGAAAAGGTCCAATATGTTTTTCCCTCATTTTGGTTCTCTCACCACCTGCTGCAGGCCTATATCCTTCAGGACTCGGCCAGGTCAATCAGTAGTGGTGCTATTGAGCCACTCTTGGTGATGGACCCACCCAGAGTACATTCTGTGCCCTTGCTACCATCAGTGCTTCTTCCAAGTGGTGTTCGACATCATCATCATAGGCACTTCCACGAAATCGAGGAAGACTTGCTTCCACTCCAAAAGTGAGTCCTTTGGTGGCTGAACAGTCCAACATGAGAGCCACAGACCCTGTCACAGGTGGGACAGATATTCGTCGGGAGAAGGGGGGGGGTGGCACTGATTTACCACACGCTCCTTCCGCTGCCTGCACCTGATCTCTTCACGCTCGCAGCGTTGAGATTCGAAGAGCTCAACGCCCTCCTGGATACACTTTCTCTACCTCGGGCGGTCTTCGGCCAGGATCTCCCAGGCGTCAGTGGTGATGTCGCACTTCACCAGGGAGGCTTTGAGGGTGTCCTTGTACTATTTCCGCTGCCCACCTTTGGCTCGTTTGCCATGAAGGAGCTCCGCATATAGTAGTTGTTTAAGGAATCTCGTGTTTGGCATGCAAACTAAGTGGCCTGCCCAATAAAGCTGATCTAGTGTAGTCAGTGCTTCAATGCTGGGGATGTTAGCCTGGGCGAGGACACTGATGTTGGTGCGTCTGTCCTCCCAGGGGATTTGCAGGATCTTGCGGAGACATCGTTGGTGATATATCTCCAGCAACTTGGTGTGTCTTCTGTAAGTCGTCCATGACTCTGACCCATACAGGAGGGCAGGTATTACTACAGCCCTGTAGACCATGAGCTTGGTGGTAGATTTGAGGGCCTGGTCTTCGAACACTCTTATCCTCAAGCGGCTGAAGGCTGTACTGGCGCACTGGAGGCGATGTTGAATCTCCGCATCAATGTCTGCCTTTGTTGACAAGAGGCTCTTGAGGTATGGGAAGCGGTCCACGTTATCGAGAGCCGCGCCGTGAATCTTGATGACTGGGGGGCAGTGCTGCGTTAAGCGTAAGGCCCATGCTTTCATATGTCTCGGTGAATACATTGACTATATCCTGGAGTTCAGTCTCCGAATGTGTGCAGACGCAGGCGTCGTCCGCCTACTGCAGTTCAACGACAGAGGTTTGGGTGGTCTTGGACCTGGCCTGGATGCGGCGTAAGTTAAACAGCTTCCCACTGGTTCTATAGTTTAGTTCCACTTGGAAGTTCAACATGAAAAAATACTGTTCAACATGGAAGAGTACTGATTCATCAGCTGAGTGAGGGCAGTAGGTGATAATCATGCTTGACCTGAAGCTATGAGGCTTCATTGTCCAGAGTCAATGTTTAGGACTCCCAGGGTCACTCCCTCCCGACTGTATCTTTTGGTGGGTCTGTGCTGCCGGTGGGACAGGACATAGCCAGGGATGATGTAGGAGTCTGGGACATTGGCTGAAAGGTATGGTACTGTGACAGGCTACTGCTTGACTACAGTCTGTGGTGATATGTTCTTGCTATACAGTATAAATGAACACGAGGCCCATACTTGAGAGAAGGTCAATCTGTGACCAGTTACCTTTATTCCCAAGACCTCAAGTGATGAAGGTGGGTGGAGCTTCCCCTTTTATACCTGAAAGTCCAGGTTAGGGGTGTCGCCCACAATTTCACCCCCTTGTGGTCAATCTTCTCAATGTGTACAACTTAGGTCAGCTTATACATGGGTTACAATGATAGTTGAATACATGACATGTGGGACAGCTCTCCCAATTTTGGTACAAGTCCCCAGATGTTCATGAGGAGGACTTTGCAGGGTTGGCTGGACTGTGTGTGCCGTTTTCGTGTCTGAAGCTGGTGCCGAGGTCGAATCTGGTGCTGTGTGGTCCGTCCGATTTCATTCTTTTTATTGCTTTTCGTCACAGTTTGTTAGAACTGAGTGGCTTGCTAGGCCATTTCAGGGGACATTTAAGAGTCAACCACATTGCTGTGGTTCTGGAGTCACATATAGGCCAGACCAGGTAAGGACGGCAGATTTCCTTCCCTTAAGGGTGTTAATGAACCAGATGGGTTTTAATGGCAATCTGGCAGTTTTTTTATAAGCTTTTTATTTCAGATTTATTTCTCCAGCTGCCGTGGTGGGATTTGAGCTTGCGTGTCGAGATCATTGGGCCAGGCTACATAACCACTATGCTACCGTTCACATTGACGCAAATTAGTTGAATCCAGTGTAAAGGTGAGGGCTTTGCCATTCAGAAATTCTTTGAAGCAAGGCTTTTCTCCTTATCACTGCAATCTTCTCCAGCCTTGTAACCCTCTTGTGTCCTGGAATATCCAAAGAACGGTGGTTAAAAGCCTTCTGAAGGAAATTAGATCACTGGTTGCTGATTTGAATATTTAGCCATTAACTAAGGTTTTAAAGGATTGAGGCCTATCCATCTAGAAGTTGCTGCTTAAATAAAAGAGTTAATTAGTGAACTGGCTGTTTGTTGAGTGAGGACTTCAGCTTGTACAACAGCTGTCCAGTACCCATCTGGTGACCATCTTCCTTCAGGGAAGATTGCTTTGGGGGTTGAGATGGCTCGAATGTAATACGCCTGGTGAGGGAAGTATGGAACTCAAATCAACCCTCTCTGTCAGACTCAGTAATGTAATCCTTGGGCCAGGAGGCCCACAGACCACCTGCTGACGGACCTGCTGTGTATTTCCAGCATTTTCTGTGTATTTTTAATAACATTGGACATCTGTATATTATCAAGTATTCCAGGGCACTGTAGATGATTGACCAGCCAGTCTAGCTCATTAGTGGAACCTGGGGAGCCATTGGGAACAGAAATTCTTCCCACTTAGCTCCCAGAAACCTTGAAAATCCTTAGTGAGAAGGGTGATCCTGGCTGAAAAAGTGTTCTGTGCTCACAAGCTGCAAGATTTTAACTGGTCAAACTCCGGGAGCTACTGTAGGTCAGCAAACACAGGAGTGATGGGTGAATGAAGACCCAAACGTCGCCGGAGAGATGAAAGTCCGAACATCGCTGGAGGGATGGAGGCCCGAACCCCGCCGGGGGGAGGAAGGCCCAAACGTGAGGGCGAAGATTGAAGGTGGGGCCCAAACCTCTGGTCGGAGGCTCACCGGACGCCATTGGGGATTGGGTGGAGCAGCTGAGTTGGCCATGTCCAGTGGGGAGCGAAAGGCTTGGCAGCAGGAAGGTCGATCTGGAAGGTAAGTCCGACGCTCCAATGACGTTCGGGCCTCCAGCCCTCCGGCGACGTCCTGGCCTTCCTTCCTCCCTCTGGTCTCCTCCTGGCCACTGATCCCACTCAACCGTGGAGCCCCTGGCGAGCACGTGGTGTGCACAATGACTGTGGCCATTCTGACCTCTCCTCCTTCCACGAAATGGACCTGTGAGAGGGAAACATTACCTAAAATATCTCACCCCCACTTCGCATGCCTCGGATCTCTCTCCATCTCACCGATGGGCGCTGCTCAGCGCCGAGCTTACAGCTCGTATCGCACCGTAGGCAGCTAGGCCCATACAGTAGAGCCTGGTCTCCAGCCGTCTTAGACCCCCTTGCCACTGGACCAAGACCTTGCTCTGCTAAGCCCATGTGCAACGGCCACCCCACGTTAAAATAACTCGCGCATAGGCATCTTCCACCCCTTCAAAATGAAGTTCAGGACCTGGAACATCAGGACCCTCATGGACAATCCCCAACAGCGACAGACTGGAACGCCGCACCGCCATCGTTGCCCGGGAACTCAGACGCTTAGATGTCGACATCGCCGCCCTGAGCGAGACCCAGTGGGCAGGGAAAGCCCAGCTCAAAGAACAAGATGGAGGTTACATCTTCTTCTGGAAAGGCAAACCAGAAGAAGAACGCCACCTCCATGGAGTTGGCTTCGCCATCAAGAACAAGCTGGTCGGCCACCTCGGAGACTCCCCCTGCGGGATAAGTGAACATCTCACGACTCTCCGGTTCACCCTATCCCAGAACCAGTGCGCCACAGTTATCAGCACATGCGCCCCAACACTCACGCATCAGATGAGGCCAAAGAGGAATTCTACTCCAGCATCGAACAATCCCTGTCCCAAGTCCCTACGGACGACAAACTGATCCACCTCGGCGACTTCAATGCCAGAGTCGATAAGGACACAGACCTCTGGGAAGGCGTCGTCGGCAGTAGGGAAAACCAACTCCAGCGGTACCCTGCTCCTGACAAAATGCCGAGAACCCGATCTTATCATCACCAACACCTTGTTCTGCCAGAGGGACAAGTACAGGGCATCGTGGCAACATCCTCGCTCCAAGCACTGGCACCTGCTCGACTACGTATTGTCCGAGCGAAGGACCGCAAGAACGTGCGCATCACCCACACCATGACAGGACACGACAACTGCTGGACGGACCACCGCCTAATCCATTCCGTCATCAACATTAATATAGCCCCAAAGCAGCGACAGCAACAGAAATGATGCTGCAGAAAAATCAATGCCTGGGCACTCAAAGACCCGGTTAAGAGAGCCCTCTCCAGCCAGCGCCTCATTGCCAACCTGGCGACCCTTGATGACCCCGAGACGCAGAGCGCCTGGTCTGCCCTCAAGGCCACCATAACCAGCGCCTGCGAGGAGGCGCTTGGTCATTCAACCAGGAAACACCAAGACCTGTTTGACGAGAACGACTAGGAGATCTAGGAGCTAATAAACCGCAAGCGCAGGGCATTTCTGAACTTGAAGCAACAACCCAACTCTGGAGCAGCAAAGCAGCTCTACAGGCGGCTGAAGGCCAAGGTCTAACAAAAAACCTGCGACCTAAAGAATAGATGGTGGGTGGAGAAAGCACAGGAGATCCAGCAGCTGGTCGACAGCCATGACGTACGAGGATTCTTCACCGCAATTATGTCCACCTATGGCCCAAGCGCCCAAGACCCCACCCCACTGCTGGCCAAGAACGGGGAGACACTCGATAAGGATACTGAGGCAGTCGGGGCCCGCTGGAAGGAGCACTTCAATGATCTCCTTAATTGAGACTCTGCCTTTGACGCAAGTGTCCTCGACTCCATCCCGCAGCATGCTACCCGCCACCATCTCAGCAAAACCCCAGCCCTGCACGAGAGAGAAAAGGCCATCCATCAGCTCAAAAACAACAAGGCAAATGGAATCCCCGCCGAGGCACTAAAGTATGGCGGAGAAGCACTATTGGCATGAATACATGACCACATCTCTCTTAGCTGAAAGGAGGAGAGCATGCTGAGAGATCTGAGATGCCGTAATTGTGACCATCTTCAAAAAAGGGGACGGGACTGCGGCAACTACAGAGGAATCTCCCTGTTGTCGGCCACTGGGAAAGTCATCGCTAGAATCCTCCTCAATCGTCTTCTCCCTGTGGCTGAAGAGCTCCTCCCAGAGTCACAATGCGGATTCGATCCACTCAGGGGTACAACAGACATGATCTTCACCGCGCGACAACTGCAAGAGAAATGCAGGGAACAGCACCAACCCTTGTACATGGCCGCCTTTGACCTCACAAAGGCCTCTGACACCGTCAGCCATGAGGTACTATGGAGTGTCCTCCTCCATAGCTGCCCTCAAACGTTTTGTCACCATCCTCCGCCTGCTCCATGACGACATGCAAGCTGCCATCCTGACCAACGGATCCACCACAAACCCAATCCATGTCCTGACTGGAGTCAAGCACGGATATGCCATCACGCCAACGCTTTTCTCGATCTTCCTCGCTGCAATGCTCCATCTCACTCTCAACGCTCTATCTCATTCTCAACAAGCTCCCTGCTGGAGTGGAACTAAACTATAGAACCAATGGGAACCTGTTCAACCTTCATCGCCTCCAGGCTAGATCCAACTACAGTACACGGACGACGCTTGCGTCTGAGCACATTCAGAGGCCGAACTCCAAGCCATCGTCAACATCTTCACCGAGGCATACGAAAGCCTTACACTAAACATCCGCTTAGACAAAGATCCTCCACCAACCTGACCCCGCCACACAGCACTGTCCCCCAGTCATCAAAATCCATGTTGCGGCCTTAGACAATGTGGACCATTTTCCATATAGAAACATAGAAACATAGAAAATAGGTGCAGGAGTAGGCCATTCGGCCCTTCTAGCCTGCACCGCCATTCAATGAGTTCATGGCTGAACATGCAACTTCAGTACCCCATTCCTGCTTTCTCACCATACCCCTTGATTCCCCTAGTAGTAAGGACTTCATCTAACTCCTTTTTGAATATATTTAGTGAATTGGCCTCAACAACTTTCTGTGGTAGAGAATTCCACAGGTTCACCACTCTCTGAGTGAAGAAATTCCTCCTCATCTCGGTCCTAAATGGCTTCCCCCTTATCCTTAGACTGTGTCCCCTGGTTCTGGACTTCCCCAACATTGGGAACATTCTTCCTGCATCTAACCTGTCTAACCCCGTCAGAATTTTAAACGTTTCTATGAGGTCCCCTCTCATTCTTCTGAACTCCAGTGAATACAAGCCCAGTTGATCCAGTCTTTCTTGATAGGTCAGTCCCGCCATCCCGGGAATCAGTCTGGTGAACCTTCGCTGCACTCCCTCAATAGCAAGAATGTCCTTCCTCAGGTTAGGAGACCAAAACTGTACACAATACTCCAGGTGTGGCCTCACCAAGGCCCTGTACAATTGTAGCAACACCTCCCTGCCCTTGTACTCAAATCCCCTCGCTATGAAGGCCAACATGCCATTTGCTTTCTTAACCGCCTGCTGTACCTGCATGCCAACCTTCAATGACTGATGTACCATGACACCCAGGTCTCTTTGCACCTGTCCTTTTCCTAATCTGTCACCATTCAGATAATAGTCTGTCTCTCTGTTTTTACCACCAAAGTGGATAACCTCACATTTATCCACATTATACTTCATCTGCCACGCATTTATCCAAGTCGCTCTGCAGCCTCATAGAATCCTCCTTGCAGCTCACACTGCCACCCAACTTAGTGTCATCCGCAAATTTGGAGATACTACATTTAGTCCCCTCGTCTAAATCATTAATGTACAGTGTAAACAGCTGGGGCCCCAGCACAGAACCTTGCGGTACCCCACTAGTCACTGCCTGCCATTCTGAAAAGTCCCCATTTACTCCTACTCTTTGCTTCCTGTCTGACAACCAGTTCTCAATCCATGTCAGCACACTACCCTCAATCCCATGTGCTTTAACTTTGCACATTAATCTCTTGTGTGGGACCTTGTCGAAAGCCTTCTGAAAGTCCAAATATACCACATCAACTGGTTCTCCCTTGTCCACTCTACTGGAAACATCCTCAAAAAATTCCAGAAGATTTGTCAAGCATGATTTCCCTTTCACAAATCCATGCTGACTTGGACCTATCATATTACCTCTTTCCAAATGCACTGCGATGACATCCTTAATAATTGATTCCATCATTTTACCCACTACCGATGTCAGGCTGACCGGTCTGTAATTCCCTGTTTTCTCTCTCCCTCCTTTTTTTAAAAAGTGGGGTTACATTGGCTACCCTCCACTCCATAGGAACTGATCCAGAGTCAATGGAATGTTGGAAAATGACTGTCAATGCATCCACTATTTCCAAGGCCACCTCCTTAAGTACTCTGGGATACAGTCCATCAGGCCCTGGGGATTTATCGGCCTTCAATCCCATCAATTTCCCCAACACAATTTCCCGACTAATAAGGATTTCCCTCAGTTCCTCCTCCTTACTAGACCCTCTGACCCCTTTTATATCCGGAAGGTTGTTTGTGTCCTCCTCAGTGAATACCGAACCAAAGTACTTGTTCAATTGGTCCGCCATTTCTTTGTTCCCCGTTATGACTTCCCCTGATTCTGACTGCAGGGGACCTACGTTTGTCTTTACTAACCTTTTTCTCTTTACATATCTATAGAAACTTTTGCAATCCGTCTTAATGTTCCCTGCAAGCTTCTTCTCGTACTCCATTTTCCCTGCCCTAATCAAACCCTTTGTCCTCCTCTGCTGAGTTCTAAATTTCTCCCAGTCCCCGGGTTCTCTGCTATTTCTGGCCAATTTGTATGCCACTTCCTTGGCTTTAATGCTATCCCTGATTTCCCTTGATAGCCACGGTTGAGCCACCTTCTCTTTTTTATTTTTACGACAGACAGGAATGTACAATTGTTGTAGTTCATCCATGAGGTCTCTAAATGTCTGCCATTGCCCATCCACAGTCAACCCCTTCAGTATCATTCGCCAATCTATCCTAGCCAATTCACGCCTCATACCTTCAAAGTTACCCTTCTTTAAGTTCTGGACCATGGTCTCTGAATTAACTGTTTCATTCTCCATCCTAATGCAGAATTCCACCATATTATGGTCACTCTTCCCCAAGGGGCCTCGCACAACGAGATTGCTAATTAATCCTCGCTCATTACACAACACCCAGTCTAAGATGGCCTCCCCCCTCGTTGGTTCCTCGACATATTGGTCTAAAAAACCATCCCTTATGCACTCCAGGAAATCCTCCTCTACCGTATTGCTTCCAGTTTGGTTAATCCAATCTATGTGCATATTAAAGTCACCCATTATAACTGCTGCACCTTTATTGCACGCACCCCTAATTTCATGTTTTATGCCCTCCCCAACATCACTACTACTGTTTGGAGGTCTGTACACAACTCCCACTAACGTTTTTTGTCCTTTGGTATTCTGCAGCTCTACCCATATAGATTCCACATCATCCAAGCTAATGTCCTTCCGAACTATTGCCTTAATTTGCTCCTTAACCAGCAATGCTACCCCACCTCCTTTTCCTTTTATTCTATCTTTCCTGAATGTTGAATACCCCTGGATGTTGAGTTTCCAGCCCTGATCATCCTGGAGCCACGTCTCCGTAATCCCAATCACATCATATTTGTTAACATCTATTTGCACAGTTAATTCATCCACTTTATTGCGATACTCCTTGCATTAAGACACAAAGCCTTCAGGCTTGTTCTTTTAACACCCTTTGTCCTTTTAGAATTTTGCTGTACAGTGGCCCTTTTTGTTCTTTGCCTTGGGTTTCTCTGCCCTCCACTTTTCCTCATCTCCTTTCTGTCTTTTGCTTTTGCCTCCTTTTTGTTTCCCTCTGTCTCCCTGCATTGGTTCCCATCCCCCTGCCATATCAGTTTAAATCCTCCCCAACAGCACTAGCAAACACTCCCCCTAGGACATTGGTTCCGGTCCTGCCCAGGTGCAGACCGTCCGGTTTGTACTGGTCCCACCTCCCCCAGAACCGGTTCCAATGCCCCAGGAATTTGAATCCCTCCCTGTTGCACCACTGCTCAAGCCACGTATTCATCTGCGCTATCCTGCGATTCCTACTCTGACTATCACGTGGCACTGGTAGCAATCCCGAGATTACTACTTTTGAGGTCCTACTTTTTAATTTAGCTCCTAGCTCCTTAAATTCGTTTCGTAGGACCTCATCCCTCTTTTTACCTATGTCGTTGGTACCAATGTGCACCACGACAACTGGCTGTTCTCCCTCCCTTTTTAGAATGTCCTGCACCCGCTCCTCAGGAGTCTACTATCAGCAAGGGTAGACATCAACGACGAGGTCCAACACCACCTCCAGTGTGCCAGTGCAGCCTTCGGTCACCTGAGGAAGAGAGTGTTTGAAGACCAGTACCTCAAATCTGGCACCAAGCTTATGATCTACAGGGCAATAGTCATACCCGCCCTACTATATGGCTCAGAGACGTGGACCATGTACAGTAGACACCTCAAAGCGCTGGAGAAGTACCACCAGCACTGCCTCCACAAGATCCTGCAAATCCACTGGGAAGATAGGCACACCAATGTCAGTGTCCTCGTTCAGGCCAATATCCCAACATTGAAGCACTGACCACCCTCGATCAGCTCCGCTGGACGGGCCACATCGCCCGCATGCCTGATACGAGACTCCCAAAACAAGCGCCCCAGGTGGACAGAGGAAATGTTTCAAGG
Source organism: Pristiophorus japonicus (assembly GCF_044704955.1). Taxonomy (NCBI): domain Eukaryota; kingdom Metazoa; phylum Chordata; class Chondrichthyes; family Pristiophoridae; genus Pristiophorus; species Pristiophorus japonicus. Next base: position 127,238,722 of record NC_091985.1, on the reverse strand, counting down.
ACACCTTCAAAGCCTCCTTGATAAAGTACAACATCCCCATTGGCGCCTGTGAATCGCTGGTCCAAGACCGCGCTAAGTGGAGGAAGAGCATCCGGGAGTGCATGGAGCACATTGAGTCTCGTCGCCGAGAGCATGCAGAAACCAAGCGCAGACAGCGGAAGAAGCGTGCGGCAAACCAGACTCCCCACCCACCCTTTCCTTCAACCACTGTCTGTCCCACCTGTGACAGAGACTGTAATTCCCATATTGGACTGTACAGTCACCTAAGAACACACTTTTAGAGTGAAAGCAAGTCTTTCTCGATTTCGAGAGACTGCCTATGATGATGGGTGATGATGGGTGAATGGGATTTGATACGAGTTAGGATACAGGCAGCAGAGTTTTGGATGAGCTCAAGTTTGTGGAGGGTGGAAGATGGGAGGCTGGGTAGGAGAGCATTGGAATAGTCAAGACTAGAGGTAACAAAGGCATGGATGAGGGTTTAAGCAGCAGATGAGCTGAGGCAGGGGCGAATTTCAGGAACCATTTCTCATCTTTTTTCCTGAACACTCTGCAGGTCTAAACACTGACTTGAGCAAAGTGTAGGGGTGAAATTGAAAAGGAAATTCGGAAAGCAAAGAGAGGGCATGAAAAAATATTGGCAAGTAAAATCAATAAAAACCAAAAGATGTTTTATAAAAACATTAAGAACAACAGGATAATTAAAGAAAGAGTAGGACCTATTAGAGACCATAAAGGTAACCTGTGTGTGGAGGTAGAGAACGTGGGTATGGTTCTTAATGAATACTTTGCATCTGTTTTCACAAAAGAGAGGGACAATGCAGACATTGCAATCGGAGGAGGAGTGTGAAATGTGAGATGAAATAAACACAGTGAGAGAGAAAGTCTCAAGAGGTTTAGCAAGTTTGAAAGTGGATAAATCCCCAGGCCCGGATGAAATGTATCCCAGGCTGTTAAGAGAAGCAAAAGAGGAAATAGAGACTCTGACCATCATTTTCCAATCCTCTCTGGCTTCAGGTGTGGTGCCGGAGGACAGGGGGACTGCTAACATTGTACCATTGTTTAAAAAGGGAGAAAGGGATAGACCGAGTAATTACAGGCCAGTCAGCTTAATCTCGGTGGTGGGAATATTATTGGAAAAAATTCTGAGGGACAGGATAAATCATTTAGAAAGACATGGATTAATCAAGGACAGTCAGCATGGATTTGTTAAGGGAAGGTCGTGTCTGACGAACTTGATTGAACTTTTGAGGAGGTAACAAGGAGGGTAGATGAGGGTAGTGCGTTTGATGTCTATATGGATTTTAGCAAGGCTTTTGATAAGGTCGCACATGGCAGACTGGTCACGATAGTAAAAGCCCATGGGATCTAGGGCAAAGTGGCGAGTTAGATCCAAAATTGGCTCAGAGGCAGGATCAAAGGGTAATGGTTGATGGATGTATTTGTGACTGGAAGGCTGTTTCCAGTGAGGTTCTGCAGTGCTCAGTACGAGGTCCTTTGCTTTTTGTGGTATATATCAATGAGTTGGACTTGAATGTAGGGGGTATGATTAAGAAGTTTGCAGATGGTACAAAAATTGGCTGTGTGGTTGATATCAATGGACTGGTCAGGTGGGCAGAACAGTGGCAGATGGAATTAATTCCGAAGAAGTGTGAGGTAATGCATTTGGGGAGAGCTAACAAGGCAAGAGAATACACGATAAATGGTAGGAAACTGAGCAGTGTAGAGGAACAAGGGGACTTTGGAGTGCATGTCCACAGATCCCTGAAGGTAGCAGGAGAGGTTGATAAGGTGGTTCAGAAGGCATACGGGATACTTGCCTTTATTAGTCGAGGCATAGAATATAAGAGCAGGGAGGTTATCTTTGAACTGTATAAAACACTAGTTAGGCCACAGCTCGAGTGCTGTGTGTAATGCTGGTCACCACATTATAGGAAAGATGTGACTGCACTTGAAAGGGTACAGAGGAGATTTACACGGATGTTACCTGGACTGGAGAATTTTAGCTATGAGGAAAGATTGGATAGGCTGGGGTTGTTTTCTTTGGAACAGACGAGCCTGAGGGGAGACCTAATTGAGGGGCCTAGTGAGAATGGATAGGAAGGACCTATCACCCTCAGCAGAGGGGTCAATAACCAAGGGGCATAGATTTAAAGTAAATGGTAGGAGGTTTGGAGGGGATTTGAGGAGAAATCTTATCACCCAGAGGGCAGTGGGGGTCTGGAACTCGCTGCCTGAAAGGATGGTGGGGGCAGAAACCCTCAACACATTGGATATGCATTTGAAGTACCATAAACTACAAACCTATGGACCAAGAGCTGGAAAGTGGGAATGGGCTGGATAGCTCTTGGTCGGCCAGCAAGGACATGATGGGCCGAATGGCCTCCTGTGCTGTAAATTTCTGTGATTCTATGATTCTCTTGCTGCTGAAACCCTCATCCATGCCTTTGTTACCTCTAGACTTGACTACTTCTGGCTGACTACTTTCTGCTGTATCAAAGATTGTTTTAATAAGAGACAACTGCGTCTAAGGCTGGCAGTGAGATGTATTTGCTATTTCATTTTTCCATTGAGAATGATTTGAAATTCATCCTGCCTCAGGGCAAGATGCAGTTCTTCTGCCCTCTTGTGCTTCCATTGTTTGTCAGTGAGAACATGACAATTCAGTCTAATGTGAATGGTGCCTTAGCAAAGACAGAACTTGTATTTTATATTGCACCTTTCATGAACTCCGGACGTCTCAAACCGCTTTTCAGCAAATGAAGTACTTTTTCAAATGTCATCAGTGTTTTAATGTAGAGTCCTGGAAGGAATTCTCCGTGATGGTTTAGCTCGATACGTCAGGTTTATTCTGGCCCAGAAATTGTGGTCGGAGGCTTCCCATGGGCGAACGCCTCCGACCACAATCATTTCTACAAAATGTACCCGGTGGTCCTGGAGGTTCGGTGACTTGCAGTCCTGGGGCTCTACATGAAGGTCGGCATAGAGACCCACGTGTCCCAGGATCGTACAGGTTTCATACGGATCTCTGAGATCATGTGGGCAGACCCAACCTATCAGAGATGGGGGATCCCCATTCATACTTATCACAGTTCCATAAACACAGAATTACTATAAGTATGAATGGGAATACCCCCAAAAACACAAACACTAAAAATAAATTTTAAAAACACATTACATATTTAAAATTAATTAAAATACAATTTAATTAAGTATTTTGTACAAAAATGTATTCAAAAAAAAAGGTTTTTCATATGTTTTAACACGGCTAAAAATAACCTTACCGACAGGGATTTTAATATATAAATGAATGATAACATTTTATTTTTTAATTTTTAAAAACTCTGACGCTGGTAAAAGCAGGCCTTACCAGCATAAGAATTTGAAGGACAGTCGCTGGGCAGGAATTGCACAAATAGCCCAAATCTCCGCCCGCGGGGGCCCTAAAAAGGGATTTTGACAGATCGCAAGTGCCGGGTTGAGGCGTATGTGCTTTGCATACCTAAACCTGGAACTTGCAGGGACCCTACGGGCGTGTGCGCACTTCATACATGCCTGTGGGGAGCGCGATTTTTGGCCCTATATATTAAGATGTAGTCATGGTTGCTGGGAGGAATCATTTTTTCCCCTTATGATACAGCACAGAAGGAGATCAATTCAGCCCATTTTGCCTGTGCTAATTCTTTGAAAGAGCTATTTCCCTTTATCCTTTTTTTGTGAGGAGTGGGACATAATGGTTATGGTTCCACAAGCACAAGTCGCCTTCCGCTTCCTTGATTTGTGTAGCCATTCCTTATGTATTAACTTGGACTGTGAATGTCAACAGCCTATCAGCTTTAGGGGTCGTTGCAGCCGAGTGTGATCATGTCTTCTCATTCTTATGTTTGCCGCAGGGATGACTGGACAATGATCGGGAATTTATTACAGCTCTGCCTTCTGAACAAGGGATTGCTGAGGTCGTAGCATCCCCATTGCCACCTTTGTGAGATTAGTGAATTCAGCACAGACCAAGCATTGTTTCCTGCTGATTAGGGGAGGAAAAATAAACATTGGCATCTGACGCTTTGGAAATTGGGTGGTTGTTGAAGATTCACCAAAGTTGACTAGAATTGCTGTCATTTACATATTTTACAAACAGGATAAGATGAGAATTAACTGTCGTAATCATGCTCTTCTCAAGATAGGGCAAAGATTTGCAGGGCTATGCGGAAAGAGCAGGGGAGTGGGATTAATTGGATAGCTCCCTTTCAAAGAGCTGGCACAGGCTTGATGGGCCAAATGGCCTCCTTCCATGCTGTAAGACTCATAGAAACATAGAAACATACTTCATAGAAATAGGTGCAGGAGCAGGCCTTCGAGCCATTCAATAAGATCATAGCTGATCATTCAACCTCAGTACCCCTTTCCTGCTTTCTCTCCATATCCCTTGATCCCTTTGGCCGTAAGGACCATATCTAACTCCCTTTTGAATATATCTAACGAACTGGCCTCAACAACTTTCTGCGGTAGAGAATTTCACAGGTTAACCACTCTCTGAGTGAAGAAGTTTCTCCTCATCTCGGTCCTAAATGGCTTACCCCTTATCCTTAGACTATATCCCCTGGTTCTGGAACTCCCCAGCCACGGGAACATTCTTCCTGCCTCTAACCTATCAAGTCCCGTCAGAATTTTATATGTTTCTATGAGAACCCCTTTCATTCTTTTAAACTCCAGTGGATACAAGCCCAGTTGATCCAGTCTCTCCTCATATGTCAGTCCTGCCATCCCGGGAATCAGTCTGGTGAACCTTCGCTGTACTCCCTCAATAGCAAGAATGTCTTTGCTCAGATTAGGAGACCAAAACTGAACTCAATATTCCAGATGTGGCCTCACCAAGACTCTGTACAACTGCAGTAAGACCTCTCTGCTCCTGTACTCAAATCCTCTCGCTATGAAGGCCAACATGCCATTTGCCGCCTTCACCGCCTGCTGTACCTGCATGCCAAACTTCAATGACTGATGTACTATGACACCCAGGTCTCGTTGCACCTCCCCTTTTCCTAATCTGCCGCCATTCAGATAATATTCTGCCTTCGTGATTTTGCCAGCAAAGTGGATAACCTCACATTTATCCACATTATACTGCATCTGCCATACATTTGCCCACTCACCTAACCTGTCCAAGTCACCCTGCAGCCTCTTAGCATCCTCCTCACAGCTCACACCGCCACCCAGTGTCATCTGCAAATTTGGAGATATTACACTCAATTCCTTCATCTAAATCATTGATGTATATTGTAAATAGCTGGGTTCCCAGCATTGAGCCCTGCAGCACCCCACTGGTCACTGCCTGCCATTCTGAAAAGGACCCGTTTATCCCGACTCTCTGCTTCCTGTCTGCCAACCAGTTCTCTATCCGCGTCAATAAATTACCCCCAATACCACGTGCTTTAATTTTGCACAACAATCTCTTATGTGGGACCTTGTCAAAAGCCTTTTGAAAGTCCAAATACATCACATCCACTGGTTTTCCCTTGTCCACTCTACTAGTTATATCCTCAAAAAATTCTAGAAGATTTGTCAAGCATGATTTCCCTTTCATAAATCCATGCTGACTTGGACCTATCATGTCACCTCTTTCCAAATGCACTGCTATGACGTCCTTAATAATTGATTCCATCATTTTACCCACCACCGATGTCAGGTTCACCGGTCTATAATTCCCCATTTTCTCTCTTCCTCCTTTTTTAAAAAGTGGTGTTAAGTTAGCTACCCTCCAGTCCATAGGAACTAATCCAGGGTCAATAGAATGTTGGAAAATGATCACCAATGCATCCACTATTTCTAGGACCACTTCTTTAAATACTCTGGGATGCAGACTATCAGGCTCTGGGGATTTATTGGCCTTCCATCCCATCAATTTCCCTAACACAATTTTGTGACTAATAAGGATTTCCTTCAGTTCCTTGTTTTCGCTACACCCTTGAACCCCAAGTATTTGTGTCTTCCTTAGTGAAGACAGATCCAAATTATTTGTTCAATTGATCTGCCATTTCTTTGTTCCCCATTATAAATTCACCTGATTTTGTCTACAAAGGATCTACGTTGGTCTTCATTAATCTTTTTCTCTTCACATATCTATAGAAGCTTTTGCAGTCAGTTTTTATGTTCCCTGCAAGCTTCCTCTCATACTTTATTTTCCCCCTCCTAATTAGATCCTTTGTTGAATTCTAAATTTCTCCCAGTCCTCAGGTTTGCTGCTTTTTCTGGTCAATTTATATGCCTCTTCCTTGTATTTAACACTATCCCTAATTTCCCTTGTTAGCCATGGTTGAGCCACCTTCCCCTTTTTATTTTTACTCCAGACAGGGATGTACAATTGTTGAAGTTCATCCATGTAATCTATAAATGTCTGCCATTGCCTATCCACTGTCAACCCTTTAAGTATAATTTGCCAGTCTATCCTAGCCAATTCACGTCTCATACCATCGAAGTTACCTTTCCTTAAGTTCAGGACCCTAGTCTCTGAATTAACACTGTCACTCTCCATCTTAATAAAGAATTCTACCATATTATGGTCATTCTTCCCCAAGGGGCCTCGCACAACAAGATTGCTAATTAGTCCTCTCTCATTACACAACACCCATTCTCGGATGGCCAGCTCTCTAGTTTGTTCCTCGACATATTGGTCTAGAAAGCCATCCCTAATACACTCCAGGAAATCCTCTTCCGCCGCATTGCTACCAATTTGGTTAACCCAATCTATATGTAGATTAAAGTCGCCCATGATAACTGCTGTACCTTTATTGCACGCATCACTAATTTCTTATTTGATGCCATCCCCAACCTCACTACTACTGTTTGGTGGTCTGTACACAACTCCCACTCGCGTTTTCTGTCCTTTGGTATTCCGTAGCTCCACCGATACAGATTCTACATCATCCAAGCTTATGTGTTAATTTCCTCTTTAACCATGGAATCTATGATTCTATGATTCCATTTATTATGCAGCACATTAATTTACTGAAGAAGCATTTTCATAATGGTCCATGATGGTAGAGATCTAGTTTTGAAAACCTGTTAAGTGTGTCAGAGCGCTTGAACAAGATGCTTATTGCACCTCTTCCTTTTGCCGAATGTTGCTGCAATGCCACTAAGCACAGCCACCTTTAAAATAAATGGTTGAAGATCTGACTTCTTAATATTGCGGGGCGGAAAAGCATTTCATGAGAAGTAGATCTTGAAAGCGAACACTTTGCAGATCTTAGTAATGGCTAGTTTAGAACCTGACTGCTTACACTATGACACAGGCATGACTTTTAAAAATAAGTTTAAGCTATCACAGCTTTGGTGGTGTATACAGGCCCAATTCATCACTATACAGTTGCCCCTTGTTCTCTGCACTTACATATCCCCAAGTGATTTATAGCCATTCTACTTCCTTTGCAGCCACATAAAGCGAAAGCTGTTCTTTGATTTTTTTTTCCATCTGAGTGGGAAAAGTTACCATTTAATTTTTTTTCCCATGGTATTGTAAAAAGAGTTTGCGATGTTCACTTCTCTGAGCAATAAATCCAGACAGACGCCCAGTAATAACTTCAGCTAACTTTATACAGAACAGTGAACAGACTCAAGTTAGCATGTCTTACGCTGCACACGTCTCAAGTTGTTGGCGAATGCCTATCCTTAGGGCTCAAGTTTTTGACTAAGCTTTTGGTCACCTATCCTAATATCTCCTTATGCAGCTCAGTGTCAAATTTTGTTTGATAATCGCTTCTGTGAAGTGCCTTGGGTCATTTTACTATGTTAAAGGAGTTATATAAATACTCGTCGTTGTTCTGGTTCTGAAGCCTGAATTCAAGAAAGCTATTCTAACCCCACATAACTACAGACATGAAAACTATATATACAAAAATAAGGAACAATACTGAATGAAGATGTTATGTCCAGAATAAAGTAATGTAATTGAGTACTGTAGACGTGAGTAAGTGTGACCTTAGTCTCTTTATTCTAACTCCAGAGTGTTGGTACAGCATGGGAGGCCTGCTGATATACAGTGCTCCCAAGGGATGCTGGGATCCCTTGGGACTCCAACAGATACGCCCTCTGGTGGTGGTAGAATGCTGGTTATGTAGGGTTGCATACATAACAGAAGAAAGCATGGAATCTGATGTGTAGAAAACACCCCATGTTCAAAACATCACACCTTCTTATCTCCAGATCTGTTGCCTCACATTGCCACTCTCCAAGCTGATAATATCAGGGCCTTTCCTTTGATGTGGAGGCTCACTGTAGAACTGGTCAAATAATAATGCGCATCAACTCAACTCTTGATTGAAGTGGCAAAGCTAAGTGGCTAACTCGTTTCTAAAACACCTGACAAGGCAGGAACAGGACTGAGCTGCCTTGGACTAAGAGCATCTTTAGCATTGCAGAACTTGTGAAGATCCCTATGAGCTTTGCAGTCCAATCTGAACGAAGTTTCTGGGAAAATAAGTTGCGCAGTTTCCAACCAGAGTCTGGACCATGCTGTAACCACCGACTACATTGTGATTATTCAAATCCTGTGTGTGTGCGCTTGGAATTCCAAACAGGAAGCTTGTGGGCGAGACCAGAACTAGGGGTCATAAATATAAGATAGTCACTAATAGATCCAATAGGGAATTCAGGGCAAACTTCTTTACCCAGAGAGTGGTTAGAATGTGGAACTTGCTACCGTAAGGAGTGATTGAGGCGAATAGTATAGATGCATTTAAGGAGAAGCAAGATAAACACATGAGGGAGAAAGGAATAGAAGGATACGCTGATGTGGTTAGATGAAGTAGTGTGGGAGGAGGTCGTAATACCGGCATGGATCTGTTGGGCTGAATTGCCTGTTTCTGCGCTGTAAATACTTTGTAATACTTTGTTAAAATGCTTAGAAAACTCAAGAGTCTCTGTACTGAACAGCAAATCGGGATCTTCTGAGGTGAAGTATGGCCCATAAAACAAGAAAAAGCCCGCAATAAAACCAAACTCTCTCTGCCAGTTTCATAAATTACATAGAAAGAACTGATGCTCTAGCCAATAAAAAAGGTCGGTTGGCAACCATTGTATCAGGACATAACGAATGCAGCGCGAACGTTTTAACTCGTTTTGCCATAACCAGAAAAGACACTTCTGAAGAAACATCATAATTTTACAGCTGGAAAGTTTGTGGTTATTTAAAAATGAGGATCCTATTCCATAAAACCTGTTATGGTGTTGGTAGCAATTTGCCTTGAAGTGCTGGCTTTTAGTTAATTGATAGCAAAATGGCTGTAAAGCACTTTGGGACATTTGAAGTTGTGAAAGGCACTATATAAATGTAAGTATTCCTTTATTTTTCTTTTCAAACGAATGCTGAAGGATTCCCCTCACCCCATCTTCCCCTCCTCCCTTTAACCCCCCTACCTCCCCCGATGGTTCGACAATGGTTTATCCAGTGAGTAGATGATTGCAGGAGAAGAAACTGACAAGAAAGGTGTCATATCTTTACAGAGCACAGCACACACACAGCTTCTTGACATGGAGGTTGCTCTGTCCGGAAGCTACCAGAAGCTGCCTGTCTGTTTATTATAACTCTGCAGCTGCAGTACACAATACGTCCACATCCACAGTATGGAGCTACAAGCATTACAAGCTTACAGCACTTACAGACATCACACTTCTCCCTCCTTAATGAAAAAGCCATCATAACAAACATCATAAATAACTTCATTTTTATACATATTTAAAAATTTAACTTTACCACTTGTTTTCTGTTTCGAAGAGGATACCTTCGCTCTCGAACAGAACCTTCCAAACATGGTGTTGATTTCACACTCATTTGAGGCTCATCCTGAGGAACATCTTCCTCCATGGAATTTCCTTGATTTTCATTTGTACTCACTCTAACATTAGGCTCTTTGTTTCCCAGACTTGGACTCAGATTTTCATTCTGATTCTCTCCTGGATTTGTTTCCAGTACATTGGATTTAGGATTTGCTATTGGTATATCAAAACTATCTGATGAGTCAGAAATAATTGAATCATTCCCACCTTCAACTCCTTCCAGTCTGTCAGTAAAATATGATCAATATGGACAAACCTAACCTGTCCATTTACCAAATATGTGCGAGGACCACATATCTTCACCACTCTTCCTGGTAACCACTTTAACCATTTATGGTGATGGTTCTTCACTCTCACCTTCTGGTTTAATTTCACTCTTCTCTCTTTTAGTCTCCCTTTATCATGATTCTCTTTTTGTCTAATTTGTGTCTCTTCTACAGACTGTGCCAAATTTGGCTTTAACAATGAGAATCTGTTTCATGGCTGTCGTTTGAGGAACAACTCCGCTGGCATTCTACCACTAGTTGTATGAGGACTATTTCGATATGTAATCAAAAAATTAGCCAATTTGTGATCCAATGACAACAGTCGTTTCCTTGGATTTGGATCTAACATTTGTTTTATGAGGGCACGTTTGACAATTTGTACAGTGCGCTCTGCTGCACCATTCAAAGCAGGGTGGTATGGTGGAACCTTGGTATGTTTCACACCATTTTTGCTTGTGAATTGTGCAAATTCTTCTGAATGAAATTGTGGTCCATTATCCAAAACAATTTCTTCAGGGAGGCCAAATGCAGAAAATAATTTTCGTAAAATGTTCAATGTTTTACATTTTGTTACTTTCCACATTGGAAACACCTCAACCCACTTTGAATGGCTATCAATTACAATGAACAATTGTTGTCCATCTAACTCAGCAAAATCAATATGTAGCCTTTGCCACACCCTGGGAGGCCATTTCCATGGCTGTAATGGTACTGGTGGTGGTTGCTTGCTTACCGATTGACATGTCATACACTGACTCACGATGTACTCTATATTTTTATCAAGACCTGGCCACCATAAATAACTGCGTGCAAAACTCTTGGTCAAGCACATTCCCAGGTGCTGGTCATGGAGGTCTCCTAATAATTTGGACCTGAATTTATTTGGTATAACCACTCTTGCACCCCACATGATACAATCTTTATATACTGATAATTCATTCCTACGAATGAAGAATGGATGTGTATCTTTGTCTGTTACCTGGTTTGGCCATCCAGTTGCAATATACTCATACACCTTTGACATCACTGGGTCATGTTTGGTTGCTCTACCAATCTCCCCAGCTGTGACTAGCAGTTCATCAATGTATGAAAAATAAAACACTTCTTCCCTACCAGGTGAACCCTGTGATGGGGAAGGCAATCTAGACATTGCATCAGCATTACTGTGATCAGCTGATTGTCTGTATTCAATATCATATGTATATGCTGACAAAATCAAAGCCCATCTCTACATTCGGGCTGCAGCTAATGTTGGAACTGGGGACTTTGGATGGAGGATTGCTGTTAGGGGCTTATGGTCTGTAATGATGGTAAACTTATGACCATACAAGTATTTGTGAAACTTCTTGACCCCAAAAATTAATGCCAAAGCTTCCCTTTCAATTTGCGCATAATTTCTCTCACTGACACAGAGTGCGTGAAGCAAAAGCAATTGGTCTCTCCTCCCCATTACTTGATACATGAGAAATTACTGCCCCAACTCCATATGGAGAGGCATCACATGCTAGCTTGATCTCCTTAGATATGTCATAGTGAACTAACATGGTGCTCTCTACCAATTTGTTTTTACACTCCTTGAATGCTGTTTTGCATTCTTTTGACCACTTCCACTGGACCTGTTTTTTCAAAAGTTCATTCAGTGGATGTAATACTGTAGCCAAATTTGGTAGGAACTTCCAATAATAGTTTAAAAGACCCAAGAATGAACGAAGTTCAGTGACATCCCTGGGAGTGGGTGCATTTCTAATTGCATCCAATTTTTCCTTGGTTGGATGTAAACCATCTTTGTCTACTCTGTACCCTAAGTACTCTACTGAGTTTTTAAATAAGTCACACTTACGAGCAGACACTCGTACTCTGTGCTTCTCTAGCCGTTTGAGGACTGCATTCAATATATTTTTATGAATTTGCCTATTTGGTGCTGAAATTAGTATGTCATCCAAATAACATACTACCCCTTCAATACCTTGCAAAATCTGGTTCATCACCCCTTGGAATATGGCAGGGGCGGAATACACTCCAAACGGTAACCTATTAAATTGATATAGGCCTAGATGAGTATTTATAGTCAAACATGACTTGGACTCCTCATCTAGTTCAAGCTGTAAGTAGGCATTCGTAAGATCCAGTTTTGAGAAGATCTGACCACCTGTCAGTGTTGTGAACAAATCTTCTATATTCGGCAATGTATTGGGGACATTACCCTCGAGAACCTGGTTTACGGTTACTTTAGAATCATCACACAATCTTACCTTACCATCAGACTTAGGTACAACAACAATGGGTGTAGCCCAATTACATTGATCTATCTACAAATAATGTTCTCAGTCTCTAGTCTTTTGATTTCTTGCTCAACTTTCTCCTTGAGTGCATATGGTATGGAACGTGGCTTGTAGTAAACCGATCTAGCGTCCTTCTGTACCCTGATACTCGCCTTGAAGCCTTGATCGGACTGCCCGTTTCGCAGAACACCTTCGGATACTGCTTGATAACCTCATTCGTTGATGAAAATCTCACTTCCATAGAGAAGATCTTACTCCAATCCAGCTTCAGTGAGTTTAACCAAATTCTTCCTAGTAAAGCAGTCTTGTCTCCTTTCACTATTATTAGAGGCAAGTTCTGAAATTGATCTTTATATTTCACCGGTACGGTGATACGGCCTACTACAGGAATTTTCTCTCCCGAGTAGCCTCACAGCTCTATCTTGGATTTCTCCAGTTGGAAATCACGCAATTTGTCGCGATATAGTGACTCCGGTACTGCACTCACGGAGGCACCCGTGTCAATTTCCATTGGTATCTTGAATCCCGCAACATCTATGTGGATTTTGATGCTTTCCGAATCGCTGTCTGTTGACCTCGTGCTCCTGATGACGTGTAATTCTAACATCTCCTCGTCCTGCTGTTGTTCTTCCAAACCATGCAGTCTCTTTGGATTACTACTCATAGCTTTGAACGCTGGACTCATAGCTTTAAAAGCTGGTTTACCCTTCAGTCGGCATGCCTTCGCAAGATGCCCAGTCTTTCTGCAGAAGAAACACTCTGCCTTCATGTATGGACAACTTTTAGCAATGTGTTGTCCCAGGTACCTATAGCACGACTTTTACACTCTGTTAGAATTTCTTGTTTCTGAGACTTTCGGCCCTGGCTGTCTTTTACTTGGAACCTGCAGGTGATTTACCTCAGTTGGCTGGCGACCGTAATCATTATTTAATTCTCGGGAATATTGTTCGGCCATGCTCATCGACCTCGCTGGCTGCCTGCTGAATCCCGAAACGATAGCTTTCAGCAATTTCTAACGGTTTGAGGTTATAGTGCTGCTCCAGCTTCGTTAAAATCTCTTTAAGCGTTGTGTCCTTTGGCTCGTCAGGCACAAGCAGATTTACAAGGGTTTCGTATAATGCCAGACCCGTCACTGTTAAGAAGATCGCTTTCTTCCGTTCCAATACAGCCTGGTTTTGGACTGCATTGTTTGGAACTTAGATTATGTTATTTGCAGTGAAATACATTTATAGCCGATCCACATCCACATATCCATATTCACCTAAATATCCGATTACACCTGCCATGTTTAAACTCTAGCTGTTCACACCGTGTGCTTTCGTTTACCTCGGGTTTTGTCGGGTTTTTTTCGAAGCCAGAAACTTCCAAAGTCTTCTGTCGGCTGGCTGAATCTTTCACCAACAAAATTTAAGCTTTAAACATCCGAAATCTCCATCTTCAGTCGCCAACTGTCATATCTTTACAGAGCACAACACACACACAGCTTCTTAATATGGAGGCTGCTCTGTCCGGAAGCTGCCTGTCTGTTTATTATAACTCTGCAGCTGCAATACTCAATACGTCCACATCCACAGTATGGAGCTACAAGCTTACAGCACTTACAGACATCACAAAAGGTACTAAGAATTGATTTGCATCTGAAAGAGAAAAACATTTTGGATATGAGCTTTTATTAGAACTACTAATAAAGGCTCACTACGCTTTGGAGACCAGAACTCTTGGGGCTAGAAATTTGGTTTTCAAAAACAGCATTTTTTTCCCAAAATTACCGCTTTCACTTCGCTACCGTTGGTAGGCCGGATATTCAGCCTTTAATTTGCGCAGCGGTAAAAATTGGCGTTGCACGAGGATTCGCGGCACAAACCGTGAATTTCATCAACTTTAGTCCGAGGTCGATACCGCTGCGAGAGAGGCCTTGGGAGGGGGGAAAAACACCAAAAAGAAAATTGGAAAAAAAAATTCACAAAACCCTTACCTATTAAATCGCTGTAGAAGTATTAAAAAATAAAAACTTTTACTTACTTTTTTTGCAGGTCTTCATACTTACTGCTGCTGGCAGGGCTGCATGACAGGTTTTACCCTGTCGTTATTCTGAACGCAGAATACGGGTGCGGAGAGAGCCAAATTTCAGGCTAAAACGCTATTTTGGGTTTTGCACGGTGGCGCTCCTCTCCCCAGCGGTACGTGGAAAGTGCTGCTGCAAAAAGGTGCCTGAAGTTCCCGCCGACTGGTTTTTTGCCAAATATGGTGAAATAGCGCCAAAAACCCGGTCGCAATGTCAGTGAATTTCTAGCCTTAAGGATCACAAATATAAGATAGCAGCTAATAAATCCAGTAGGGAATTGAGGAAGAACTTCTTTACCCAGAGATTGGTTAGAAGGTGGAACATGCTACCAAGTAGTAATTGAGATGAATAGCATAGATGTATTTAAGGGGAAGCTGGATAAGCACATGAAGGAGAAAGGTATAGAAGGATATGCTGATGGGAGGAGGCTTGTGTGGAGCACAAACGCCAGCATAGACCAGTTGGGCCAAATGGCCTGTGTCTGTGCTGTAAATTTCTATGTGATTCTATACAATGCTGTTAATTAATCTGGCTCATCCAGTATTGTAATCCATATGAGAAATTAACCAATTGTTTTTGTAGATGTTCTACAACAGACATGTGCATATTCTTATCTTATAACCGTGGAGGCACAGTGACAATATTGCTTGGGCAGCAATAAAACACAGTCTGTAAAGCAATTTATGCCAACTAGTTGAAAGACGGACGGATTTCTTTTTCAGTGTATTCAGTCGTTCGTTTGAAACTCGCTGAATCCTTGGAGAGACGAAAGCAGTGAAAATATTCATTTGGATTTCATCTTGTGGCTCCAATAGGTCTAACTGGATTTCATAAATTCACAGCCCCCACCTTGGGGAGTGTAGCCTGGTGATAGCATTACTGGGTTGTGCTGTGTATTACAGCATTGTTGTTGAGCTGCTCAGAATATTACTTTGAGAATTGGAATGGCCCTAGGGTACTAAAACTGATTTTGAGAATTTTTTTTTTCTTGGCTTGATGAGACGAGCAGACTACGTGAAGGGAAAGATAGCGATGTGTCCTCACTACAGATGGGATTCGGTTAGAGACAGTACCTTTTCATTCATTTAGAGGACACCTTTACAGTATGAATTCGCTCTTCATTGAGTCAAATTGAATAAAGAAAAGGTTTTTTTGCTGTTGTGGGGAATGCTCGATTAGTGGTTCTGTTCTTTTGAGTGATTGGGACCTTTTCCAGCTCTGTTTTATTATTCAGAAGAATAGTGGGGTATGCATTTTATTCCACAGTGATTTAAAGTTGGCAAAGTAATGAGCAGTATATAAAGGTCTTACTCACGAGCAGGATAGAGTATGGCCCAGATTTTGCATCGCAGCCTGCCCCATTAGTTAGACTTGTTCGTGCATGTTTAGGTTTTCACATTTTTTGCCACAAACGTTGTTGGAAGTACGAGCTGATAACAGGGCACCCTGAGACCTTG
The DNA here is from genome assembly GCF_044704955.1 of Pristiophorus japonicus. Taxonomy (NCBI): domain Eukaryota; kingdom Metazoa; phylum Chordata; class Chondrichthyes; family Pristiophoridae; genus Pristiophorus; species Pristiophorus japonicus. Next base: position 127,222,821 of record NC_091985.1, on the reverse strand, counting down.
GTGAATAACATGACAAACAGGGTATCTACTTAACCAACGAGATCTCTGCCTCTTGACCTCTCTTTCCTCCTTCAAGACGCTCCTTAAAACCTACCTCTGTGACCAAGCTCCCTGTGCGGCTCAGTGTTAGATTTATTATCTCACAGTACTCCTGTGAAGCGCTGGGACATTTCACTACGTTAAAGGCACTATATCAGTACAAGTTGTTGTTGATTGAGAAATAAACAGAGGAAGGACTGAGAAAGAGTGTGAATTAAAGTGGGTGAATTCAATGTCAACTCAGGTACAGAAAGAGAATTAAAGAGAGGAAAAAAGAGACAGAATAGATAAGGAAGAAAAAAAAAATGAAGGTTTAAAATTTGTTATTTTTAAAATCTCCCAAAACAATTCACAGCCTGAAGGAATGAAACGTCACACTTATAATTGTTTATTCTCGAGGCAACAGGTTGATTGGCAGTCATACACAATGATCATGTTGTTGAAAAGGGCTAAATGACCTCCCCTGTGCTGTAAACCTTTGTTTTTCTGGGATGTTCGCCACTGAATTTGCACCCTTGCAGAACGTGTATTTAAGAAAGCTTGCTTCTTAACGGATTTGATTGACATTAATGAGTTTCGTAAAACTATTAAAATATATGTACGGTAATTATCTGAATGATTTGTAGTTTTAGGAGTGATATTTTGATATTCTATAAGCATAGAACATAATTTTTCATTTTCTCATTTACATTAGGAAACAACTTGCTTTGTTGCATGTCATAACAAAGAACCTCCAATAACACGTCCTCAATCCCTGGGACAGTACTTTGCATTAAATAATTAAGTGTAAAGTCCATTTTTGTAAATCAGCTGTGGCTCAGTGGGGTAGCACTCTCGGCTCTGAGTTAGAGGTTTGTGGGTTTGAGTCCCACTCCAGAGACTGGAGACAAAAATATAGGCTGACACTCCAGTGCAGTACTGGGAAAGTGCTGCACTGTCAGAGGTGCTGTCTTTCGGATGAGACATTAAACCCCATCAGTGGATGTAAAAGATCCCATAACACCATTTTGAGAAAGAGCAGGGGCATTGCCCTCAGTATCCTGGTCAATATTTATCCCTCAATCAACGTATTATCTGGTCATTATCACATTGCTGTTTGTGGGAGCTTGCTGTGCGCAAATTGGCTGCTGCATTTCCCACATTACAACAGTGACTACACTCCAAAAGTACTTCATTGGCTTTGAGACATCTGGTGGTCGTGAAAGGCGCCATATAAATGCAAGTCTTTCTTTTTTAAAACTTCTTCGTCTCTCTACCTCTCTTTCCTCCTTTAGACATTCCTTAAAACGTATCTCTTTGTTGAAGCTTTTGGTCACCTACCTTAATTTCGCTTTGTGGCTCGGTGTCAAATATCTTGACTTATAATACTCGTGTGGAGCGCCTTAGGATGTTTTACTATGTTAAACGCAATATGTCAATAGAAGTTTTTGTTGTAGAATCTTGAATGGTTACAGCACGGAAGGCAGCCATTCAGCCCCACGAGTCCCACTCCCCTGCCCTTTCCCCATAGCCCGGCAAAATGCTTTTCTTTAGATATTTATCAAATTCCCTTTGGAAAGTTAAAATTAAGTCTGCCTTCACCACTCTTTCAGGCAGTGCATTCCAGATCTTAACCAACGTTGCGTTAAAATGTTTTTTCTTACATCGCCTTTAGTTCTTTTGCTAATCACTTTAAATCTGTGTCCTCTGGTTCTTGACCCTTCTGCCAATGGGAACAGTTTCTCTCTATCTACTCTGTCCAGGCCCCTCATGATTTTGAACACCTCTATCAAATCTCCTCTCAATCTTCTCTGCTCCAAGGAGAACAATCTCAGCTTCTAACTGGAATCCCTCATTCCTGGAAGTATTCTCGTAAATATTTTCTGCACCTTCTCTAAAGCCTTCACATTCTTCCTAAAGTGTGGTGCCCAGAGTTGGACACAATTCTCCAGTTGGGGCCAAATCAGTGTTTTATATAGGTTCATCATAATTTCCAAGCCTTTGTAATCTATACCTCTGTTTATGAAACCTAGGGTTCTGTAAGCCTTTTTAACTGCTTTCTCAACCTGCTCTGCCAACTTCAATGATTTATGCACACTTACCCCAGGTCTCTCTGTTCATGCACCCCCTTTCGGTTGCACTAAACATTAGTTTATATGTCCTCTCCTCATTCTTTCTACCAAAATGCATCACTTCACTTGTTTCTGTGTTAAATTTCATCTGCCATGTGTCTGCCCATTTCACCAGCCTGTCTATGTCTTCCTGAAGTGTATCACTCTCCTCCTCACTGTTCATTATACTTCCAGGTTTTGTGTCATCTGCAAATTTTGAAACTGTGCCCTGTACACCCAAGTTCAAGTCATTAATATATCAAGAAAAGCAGTGGTAAAATAAATCCTCTAATTGTGTTGAGTTTAACTCAATCTTGCTTAGGATTTTCACTCAAAATGTTTTTCTTTTGATGGAGATTGTGGAAAGTTATTGTTTCGGAGTGAAATATGCCTTAAAGACCTAAACCATGTGTTTCAGATCTAATCAAGAGGTCTGAAAACTCTTTGATCAGCTCTTGCTGAATTCCTCAGAAGAATTTTGTTGATCCATCGACATCCATTCTGCCACACTGAAAGATAATGTCTTATTATCTTTTAGCCTCCAGAAGTGTGACTCCAAATCTGTTTGCCAGATTTCCTTTCGAAGCATTCTATTGAAGTTTTTATTAAAAATGTAAAAATTCAGTCATATAATCACAAATGTAAATAGTTGGTGGACAATCTGGACCCTGTGCTCTGTGAAAAATACATGTTGGCATGCTTCTCAGTAATGGGGAGTTGGGAAATGCCTGTTATTTATCTTCTTTCAGTATATGATTGAGAATGATTACCTCGGTGTTTTGGATAGCTGTGTGTGCTAACCGACTTTCCACAATTTCTTTCCTCCTTTGATACTACACCCACACTTGCTAGTGAGCTGAGATAGTGAGTGTCAACAGATTATTTGACTGTCGAAGGCATTGCAACCCAGCCTGTTCTGTTCTGACCCCAGGTCCACGTAAACACATCATGCTGCAAGAATTATTCGGTGCAGAGGGCAGATTGCAGAGGTGTCTCTATTGCATTTGCCACATCCGGTGCCTAGCTCAAAGAACCTCCCTAAATGTTGCAATTGCCAAAAGGTATTTATCTCTGTTTGGGCTTATGGCCGGTCACACACCACCTGCAGGATGCTGTCCTCTGAAGACCTGGAAACACTCCTCTGAGAGTTTGGACTGTTGCAGCTGAACTGGGGTCCCAGAATGTAGGGACTTTCTCTGCCATGAAGAGAGCTGACGACCATAAAAGATGGAGGCGTACGAGCCTCAGAGCAACGCTGTGAAGGGGCACGCTGCAGTGGTACATTGATTGAAGCCTGTTGTAGCAGCGCCTCACCTGATATCAGCAGCAACAAAAACTTGCGTTTGTATAGCGCCTTTAACATAGTTAAAACGTCCCAAGGAGCTTTGCAGGATCGATTAGCAAACAAAATTTCACACTGAGCCACATAAGGAGATATTGGGACAGGCGACCAAAGGCTTGTTCAAAGAAGTAGATTTTATAGAGTATCTTAAAGGAGGAGAAAGAGGCGGAGAGGTTTAGGGAACTCACCACAGAGTATTGATGGAAACGGGGACCTCACTGCTCTGCTTGGCTCAGTTCCACAGTCAATAGTACTTTAACCAAATGAGCTATTGTGGGATTCGATATTTTTATGATCCAAAATCACGTGGGAGAATTACCTTCAATGGTGTTTGCCCAGTCTAATTCATATAAATGTGTTTCCCTAATGCAAGAGCTTTGAAATGCCAAAACAAGGACAACACCACCAAAAATATTGTTCTTAGTGATGCGGGCTAAGTACGAATAGGTGGTCACAACGTAGTTTCTGCAATTACTTGAATATTTGTTTGCAACATCACTTAAAAGTAAGGTGTATTTTAGCATGGATATCTTAACAAACGAATTGTAAAGAAATTGCAATCAGTGCTCACCCATGACTGCAGACGTGACACTTTCTGTTTAACTCAGCTGAAACTAGTTGTCAGCTGCAATTAAAACTAATCTCTAAAACAAATTTCACTGTTCAGAGGCATAGGAAATGTTAGTAAAAATTTGAAAGTCATCTGACCATAGCAGTACACATCTCTGAGCTGCTAGTATTTAGACCTTTATCCTAACTCGCACCAAGTCCTCTTCACCCATCACCCCTGTGCTTGCTGAACTATATTGACTCCTGGTCCAGCAACGTCTCGATTTAAAAAGTCTCATCCTTGTCTGCAAATCCCTCCATGACCTTGCCCCTCCCTATCTGTGTGACCTTCTCCAGCCCTGAAAACCCTCTGAAACTTCGGCACTCCTCCAATTCTGGCCTCTTGTGCATCGCCCAATTTTCATCGCTTTAGCATTGGCAGCCATGCCTTCAGCTGCCAAGCCGTTAAGCGCTGGAATTCATAAGAAACATAAGAAATAGGAGTAGGATTAGGCAATTTACCCATCAAGCCTGTTCCGCCATTCAGTAAGACCATGGCTGATCTGATCATGGACTCAGCTCCACTTCGCTGCCCGCTCCGCCATAACCCTTTACTCCCTTATCGCTCAAAAATCTGTCTGTCTCCGCCTTCAATATATTCAAAGACCCAGCCTCCACAGCTCTCTGGGGCACAGAATTCCATAGATTTACAACTCTCTGAGAGAAGAAATTCCTCCTCATCTCAGTTTTAAATGGGCGGCCCCTTATTCTGAGACTATGTCCCCTCGTTTTAGTTTCCCCTATGAGTGGAAATATCCTCTCTGCATCCACCTTGTCGAGCCTCTTCATTATTTTATAAGTTTCGATAAGATCACCTCTCATTCTGCTGAACTCCAATGTGTATAGGTCCAAATTACTCAACCTATCTTCATAAGTCAACCCCCTCATCTCCGGAATCAACCTAGTGAACCTTCTCTGAACAGCCTCCAATGCAAGTATATCCTTCCTTAAATACGGAGATCAAAACTGTACGCAGTACGCTAGGTGTGGCTTCACCAATACCCTGTACAGTTGTAGCAGGACTTCTCTGCTTTTATACTCTATGCCCCTTGCAATAAAGGCCAACATTCCATTTGCCTTCCTGATCACTTGCTGTACTTGCATCCTAACTTTTTGTGTTTCATGCACCAGGACCCCCAGATCCTTCTGTACTGCAACACTTTGCAATTTTTCTCCATTTAAATTGTAATTTGCTTTTCTATTTTTTCTGCCAAAGTGGATAACCTCACATTTTCCCACATTATACTCCATCGACCAGATTTTTTGCCCACTCACTTAGCCTGTCTATATCCCTCTGCAGATTTTTTGTGTCCTCCTCAAAGTTTGCTTTCCTACCCATCTTTGTATCATCAGCAAACTTGGCTACATTACACTCGGTCCCTTCATCCAAGTCATTAATATTGATTGTAAATAGTTGAGGACCCAGCACCGATCCCTGCAGCACCCCACTGGTCACTGTTTGCCAACTGGAAAATGACCCATTTATCCCGACTCTCTGTTTTCTGTTAGTTAGCCAATCCTCTATCCATGCTAATATATTACCCCCAACCCTGTGAACTTTTATCTTGGTGCAGTAACCTTTTACGTGGCACCTTATCGAACGCCTTCTGGAAATCCAAATACACCACATCCACTGGTTCTCCTTATCCACCCTGCTCATTACATCCTCAAAGAACTCCAGCAAATTTGTTAAACATGATTTTCCTTTCATAAAACCATGCTGGCTCTGCTTGATTGAATTATGCTTTTCCAAATGTCCTGCTACTGCTTCCTTTATAATGGACTGTAGCATTTTCCCAATGACAGATGTTAGGCTAACTGGTCTATAGTTTCCTGCTTTTTGTCTGCCTCCTTTTTTAAATACATTTTCGGTTTTCCAATCCGCTGGGACCCCCCCAGAATTCAGGAAATTTTGGTAGATTAAAACCAATGCATCCACTATCTCTGCAATCATCTCTTTTAAGACCCTAGGATGTAATCCATCAGGTCCAGGGGACTAGTCTGTCTTTAGTCTCATTATTTTACCTAGAACGACTTCATTAGTGATTGTATTAAGTTTCTCCCTCCCGATAGCCCCTTGATTATCCACTATTGGGATGTTTTTAGTGTCTTCTGCCGTAAAGACCGATACAAATTATTTGTTTAATGTCTCTGCCTGTTCTCCATTATTAATTCCCCAGTATCATCCTCCAGGGGACCAACATTTACTTTAGCCACTCTTTTCCTTTTTATGTACCTGTAGAAACTCTTGCTATCTGTTTTTATATTTCGTGCCAGTTTACTCTCATAATCTATCTTGCCTCTCTTTATCATTGTTTTTCGTCATTCTTTGCTAGCTTTTAAAAGTTTCCCAATCCTCAAGCCTCCTACTAATCTTGGCCACATTGTATGCCTTTCTTTTCAATTTGATACCCTCCCTTATTTCCTAAGTTAGCCATGGATGGTTATCTCTTCTCTTACAGTCTTTCCTTCTTATTGGGATATATTTTTGTTGAGAGTTATGAAATATCTCCTTAAATGTCTGCCACTGCTCATCAACCGTCCCATACTTTAATCTATTTTCCCAGTCCACTTTAGCTAACTCTGCCCTCATACCTTTGTCAGCTCCTTATTTAAGCTTAGGACACTGGTTTGAGATCCAACTTTCTCACCCTCCAACTGAATTTGAAATTCAACCATGTTATGGCCACTCATTCCTTGAGGATCCTTTACTACGAGATCATGTATTAATCCTGTCTCATTACACAGTACCAGATCTAAGATAGCCTGCTGCCTGGTTGGTTCCGCAATGTACTGTTCAAGGAAACTATCTTGGATACACTCTATGAACTCTTCCTCAAGGCTGCCCTGGCCAATTTGCTTTGTCCAATCAATATGAAGGTTAAAATCGCCCATGGTTATTGCCGTTCCTTTATTACAACCCTCCATTATTTCTTGATTTATACTCCGCCCAACTGTGTAGCTACTGTTAGAGGGCCTATAGATTACGCCCACCAGTGACTTTTTCCCCTTATTATTCCTTATCTATCCCTAAACCTCGCTACCTCTCTCACCTTATTTAAGACACTCCTTAAAATCTTTGACCAAGCTTTTGGTCGCCTGTCCTAATATCTCCTTATGTGGCTCCGTGTCAAATTTTGTTTGAAAGCACTCCTGTGAAGCGCTTTGGCATATTTAACTAAAGGTGCTATATAAATGCAAGTTGTTATTGTTGAATATACTTTCATTAGTCAATTTATTTGTGCGTCATTAATGGAACCACACCTAATTTTTAACTTTATGCGTATGGAGTACGTAGGAAAGGAAGTTAATGCCATGATTAGATATTCAATAAGGTTCATTGTTTAAACAACGTTCTGTTGGCAATGGGGAAGGGATATGCAAAAGAGAATTCTTGTGAATAGCTGACAATTATGGATGTTTCCATTATTTTTATATATATATATAAAAAAATTCTAACAGTTTTGCAGCAATACTACTGTAAGCACTCAAGGTAATTTTCTGAGTTTGCTTAGTTTACAAAAAAAATGAACGGAGCTCTTTTTCATTGTCAAAAGAAAAAGCCATAAGGCTTGTAAGTTGGAAGCACAGCTTACATTATTGCTCGGTCTGCTTCACGCCAGTCAGGCACGTTCTTATGCTGCCGAATGTAAGTAGAGCGCAGTACCTTGAGCACTGCACCACAGGGCTGGGAGGGAATAGTAAAAAGTGGCAGAAGAAACTGGCACTCTAAGAAGTGCTCGAGAATTAATGAAGCTGGATGCAGTAAGAGTAAACAGGAAAAAAATTGGACATAAGGGACATAGAAAAATGATTAGCTTCAAAGGAAGAAAGAGAAACCTGGTAAGATTGACGGACAAGCAAGTCAACAAGCCATCCCAGGAATCAGTCTGGTGAACCTTCGCTGCACTCCCTCTATGGCAAGTATATCCTTCGTTAGGTAAGGAGACCAAAACTGCAAACAATACTCCAGGTGCGGTCTCACCAAGACCCTGTATAACTGTAGTAAGACATCCTTGCTCCTGTACTCAAATGCTCTTGCAATGAAGACCAATATACTATTTGCCTTCCTAACTGCTTACTGCACCTGCATATTTGCTTTCAATGACTGGTGTACAAGGACACCCAGGTCCCTCTGTATACACACTGCTCCTCAAAGAACTGGAGGTCTGAGCATTGGTGCCTGTAAACCCGTGGAGGGTAAGCCCTCCTCCCCAGGCGTCTTCGGCCTCTCATCATCCGTGGGCCGATATGACCAAGAGTTGTTCCTCTAGCTTGACACCGCCTGGCAATAGCATAGAGCATAATACGCTGGCGAACTAGTAATTAAATTCTCTCACTGAAGTTGTAAGGGCACTGTAATGGCAGATAAAAATGAAGTTTGCAAGTTGGAGCTTCACACAGCATTATGTGCGCAACTGTTGTCGTTAATATGATGTGTGATGTAGGATTCTCATCCCTCCATTTAAAAATGCTGCCAATACCAGCTGCTGCACCCTGGGACCTCCTGTTTTTTTTCAGTCGTTTCCTAAATCAGGCGTTAAATGAGGCATTAAGGCCGAATCCACATAGCCTTGCACGACGATTGATGTCGTCATCACACTAAAAACGGAGGGCGGAACGGTAAGTTTTTGCGCAAACCAATCGCCAAATCTTCCGCCCGAGCGGTAAATCCTGGACGTCCGGCATAACACCCAAAAACAGCATTTAACGCCCAATGAACCGAAAATCCAGCCCTTAGTTTGGTCTCCCCAACAAGTGGAAACATTTTCTCTATGTCTACTCCATCAAACCCTTTCATAACCTTGAAGATGTGCATCACGTCAGCTCTCGGTCTTCTCTCTTCGAGAAACGAGCCCCAGCCTTTTCATTCTTTCCTGGTAGTCATAACCTCTCAGTTCTGGTATCATCCTTGTAAACCTTTTTTGCACCTTCTCCAATGCCTCTGTATCCTTTTTATAATATAGAGACTAGAAATGATCATGCTATCATTTGCCAAGATATTGGGCAGAAAGGGTTCCCAGTTGGAGCCAATGCTAAGATCATTTACCGGAATGATTGGTGATGTGAAGCCTGGAAAGTATGTAGTGCAATCACCTAAAAATGTGACCAGTTTCCAACATGTCTTTATTTTCACCCCCCCCCCCCCCCCACCAAAAAACTTCTTTGATGGAGGGGAGGGCGGGGGTAGATCAAATTAACGTGCCATCATTTTAAGTAAATAATGACATAATAGATGTTGTTTGATACTGGGCTTTCTTTTTAACTTTCTTGTCATCAGAACTTGGAGCAAACCCAAACAGCGAATCAAATGATCAACAATGATTGGCACTCCAACTCATTGTCGGGGACGTGTCAACCCCTTTCTGCCCCACGAGAGCGGAGCTGCAGCCGGTCGATGCCCCCGACAGCTTCTCCCAGCGGGAAGCTGCCAGTGGCTGGGCGGTGTGTCCGCCCTTTAAGGGGAGGGCGCACCGCCGCCATTTTATTTTAATTGTCGACCGGCTCTGCAGTTGGCCCGACAATGGTGGCCACGTGTTCGGGCGGGCCACCAACAGGCAGGCCGACACTCCCTCTTGGGTACCGGGCTGCTGGCCTGGCCGAAACCCTCCCTGGTGGGCCAATGAGCTCAACGTAGGCCTCGCAGTGTTTTTCCCCTTTAAGTGATGGGAAGCGACATTGAGATGCATCAGCGCGACGCGGCACATTCGTGTGGCGCTGACGTGCTCAGCGGATCACTGATGACATCGCCCGCCTCCGCCCCACTCCCAACGGGCTTCTGCCCCTCTGCCGCCCCAAAAACCGCCCGATGATTTTTTTTAAAGAGGTCAATTTCTCTATTGTCCACCCTATCGATTAATCACATAATTCGAATTATCCGCCCCAAATGGGGCGAAGGGCAATTTCAGCCCCGCTCTTGCCACTTGTAAATTCAGAGTGAAATTTTTTTTGTCCCCCAAACATCTTTGGATGGAAAATATTGACCATTTCAAACATTAGAATCCAATTCTCCCCAAACCCAACTACAGAACCTATCAGTTACTCTCCTTCCCGTCCCTAAGTTAATCTTGCATGAGAAAAACTGATGGAGAATGGGGATGGACTTTGTAATCGACCAGTATGGGAAGGGTTAATCAGAGAAGCAGCAGAAATCCTGTAGTTGACTTGATTTGCTGAGGTAACGTGCTACTTTAGCATTGCTGTTCTTTGTTTTATATACAAGTGCAAACTTTAACTTTTATTTCTCAAACATGATAATGTGATCCTTAAGCCACAGTCCCTTAAATTAAATCAGCAGTGCCTAATTACTGTTTTGCAATTGTGTGTAAAGGAAAATAGTTTAAACAGATGTTTTTTGAGTGAGCAAAAGAATGGTTAGAGATAATAAAGTGTTGAGGTTGGGAAAACAAGAAGGCTATGTCTTTGCAATAGAATAGAGCACTACAGGATGAGATAGGCAGACTTGGAAGGTGACAGGTTGCAAAGGATAACTAATAGCTTGAAGAGAAAGACTTGCATTTTATCGCACCTTTCACAATCTCAGGACATCCCGAAGCACTTCATAGCCAATGAAGTATGTTTTAAGCATAGTCACTGCTTAAGAGAAGTAGCGGCAGGGATTGTGGATGCTTTGGTTGTAATTTACCAAACCTCCCTGGATTCTGGGGAGGTCCCAGCAGATTTGAAAACTGCAAATGTAACGCCCGTATTTAAAAAAGGAGGCAGACAAAAAGCAGGAAACTACAGACCAGTTAGCCTGACATCTGTGGTTGAGAAAATGTTGGAGTCCATTATTAAAGAAGCAGTAACAGGACATTTGGAAAAGCAAATTTCGGTCAGGCAGAGTCAGCATGGGTTTATGAAGGGGAAATCATGTTTGACAAATTTTCTGGAATTCTTTAAGGATGTAACGAGCAGGGTGGATAAGGGGGAACGAGTGGATGTGCTGCATTTGGACTTCCAGAAGGCATTTGACAAGGTGCCACATAAAAGGTTATTGCACAAGATAAAAGTTCACGGGGTTGGGGGTACTATATTAGCATGGATAGAGGATAGAGGATTGGCTATCTAACAGAAAACAGAGAGTCGGGATAAATGGTTCATTCTCTGGTTGGCAACCAGTAACTAGTGGGGTGCCGCAGGGATCAGTGCTGGGACCCCAACTATTTACAATCTATATTAACGACTTGGAAGAAGGGACCGAGTGTAACGTAGCCAAGTTTGCTGATGATACAAAGATGGGAGGAAAAGCAATGTGTGAGGAGGACACAAACAATCTGCAAAAGGACATAGACAGGCTAAGTGAGTGGACAAAAATTTAGCAGATGGAATATAATGTTGCAAAGTGTGAGGTCATGCACTTTGACAGAAAAATATCAAAGAGCAAGTTATTATTTAAATGGAGAAAGATTGCAAAGTGCCGCAGTACAGCGGGACCTGGGGATACTTGTGCATGAAACACAAAAGGATAGTATGCAGGTACAGCAAGTAATCAGGAAGGCCAATGGTATCTTAGCCTTTATTGCAAAGGGGCTGAAATATAAAAGCAGGGAAGTCTTACTATAGATATATAAGGTATTGGTGAGGCCACACCTGGAATATGCGTGCAGTTTTGGTTTCCATATTTACGAAAGGATATACTTGCTTTAGAAGCAGTTCAGAGAAGGTTCACTAGGTTGATTCCGGAGATGAGGGGGTTGACTTATGAGGAAAGGATGAGTAAGTTGGGCCTCTACTCATTGGAATTCAGAAGAATGAGAGGTGATCTTATCGAAATGTATAAGATTATGAGGGGGCTTGACAAGCTGGATGCAGAGAGAATGTTTCCACTGAGCGGGAGACTAGAACTAGATGGCGTAATCTTAGAATAAGGGGCCGCCCATTTAAAACTGAGATGAGGAGGAATTTCTTCTCTGAGGGTTGTAAATCTGTGGAATTCGCTGCCTCCGAGAGCTGTGGAAGCTGGGACATTGAATAAATTTAAGACAGAAATAGACAGTTTTTTAAACGATAAGTGGATAAGGGGTTATGGAGAGTGGGCAGGGAAGTGGAGCTGAGTCCATGATCAGATCAGCCATGATATTGAATGGCGGAGCAGGCGCGAGAGGCCGTATGGCCGACTCCTGCTCCTATTTCTTATGTTTTTATGTAAAGTAGGAATTGCGGCAGCCTTCCAGTGAGCAGTAAATGGGATTGGTCCGTCAAACCCGAATGCTGGCGGATGTCCAAGTGACCGATGCTCCCCTGATAATCTTTGTGCGTCCCTCAGTTTGGGAACCTCTGCTATAAGGCAACTAGGGATGGCCAATAAATGGTGCCTTGCCCATATCTCTCCACCTCCCAAAAACAACAAAAATAGTTGCTGAAATCACCTTACTGCAGACCAGTATTCTCACTCATGTTCTGGATTTAGTAGGTTGCTGAAAAAAAACGTCTTCAACGCAGTCAATAAAATAATTTAATTTAAAATTAAATTATAAAAAGGATATCGAGGCACTGGAGAAGGTGCAAAAGAGATTCGCAAGGATGATACCAGAACTGAGAAGATATACTTATCAGGCAAGGCTGAACAAGCTGGGGCTCTTTGCTCTAGAAAAGAGAAGACTGATAGAAGTCTTTAAGATTATGAAAGGGTTCGATAGTGCAGTCGTAGAGAAAATGTTTCCACTTGTGGGGGAGACCAGAACTAGGGTCATAAATATAAGACAGTCACTTATAAATCCAATAAGGAAATCAGGAGAAACTTCTTTATCCAGAGAGTGGTTAGAATGTAAACCTCACTACCAGTGGAAGCAGTTGAGGTGAATAGTGTAGGTGCATTCAAGGGGAAGCTAGATAAGCACATGAGGGAGGAAGAAATAGAAGGATATGTTGATAAGGTTAGATGAAGATGGGTGGGAGGAGGTTCGTGTGGAGCATAAACGGCATGGACCAATCGGCCTGCTTCTGTGCTGTAGACTCGATGTAACTCAATGTAAATGTTGGTACAATTATATCCCAGTTTAGCGTACATATGAATTACTTTCAGTTACTCCCACCTAAGTGTGGTCTTTCTTATATGCTCCCAGTAGATATTTATCTTTCATTTACATTATATAACATCAAACATATTAAACTCTTACAGTTCCAGGCAGCAACTTGCACTCGCATTCTTGGTAAGCTGATCTGCAGTAATAGGTAGGAACAACAAGAACAATAATTTCCATTTATACAGCTCCTTTATCAAAGCAAAACGTCTTAAGGCGCTTCACAAGAGTGTAATCAGCCAAAATTTGACACCGAGCCACATAAAGAAATATTACGACAGGTGACCAAATGCTCGGTCAAAGATGTAGAATTTAAGAAGTGTCTTAAAGGAGGAGAGAGAGGTAGAGAGACGGAGAGGCTTAGGGAGGGCATTCCAGAGCTTAGAGCTTAGAGCCTTGGCAGCTGAAGGCATGGCCTTCAATGGTGGAGGGATAAAAATCGGGAATGCGCAAGGGCCAGAATTAGAGGAGTGCAGAGATCTCAGAAGGTCGCAGGCCTGGGGGAGGTTACAGAGATAGGGAGGTGCAAGGCAGTGGAGGGATTTAAAAAAAGGATGAGACCAGGGCTCTGCTTTCCCCGCCATCACAGGTGGGATGTTTCTGGTTGCAACAGCATCAGAGCTCGTGCTTCAGCATCCATTGCCGTTGTTGAAGGCGGTGAAGCAATTCCCGGCAGCATCATGCAGCTGTACCGCAACAGGATCCTTGATCCTGGAGGTCTGTGTTCTTGTACACAATTTGTCTTTCGCATCTACATGTGACCGTACTGCTGTTTACTGACGATGGTCGCCCTCCACAGCTGGTCTGGGCAGCAAGCTGTGCTGTAATGAACATTCCTGTGGCTTGAGGACAGCGCCAGTTAATCATCATAGTGCCAATTAAAATGGCCATTAGAAGTTTGCTTGGGCATTCATCATTCGTGCGCAGGTACTCCTTTGAAAGGACATACATCTATATTTATTCAGCATGAAGTGAGTAAGGTCGCCACATCATTAATACAGTTTTTTTCAGGTGTTGCATCACTCAGATCGCCATTCTGGTACAAAATTCCACTTGTTTTATAACTCCATAGCTTTTCATTCCCTTTTACTCGAGCAGTCAGCAGTGAGATTGTCAGCCATGGCTCAGTGGGTAGCACTCTCACCTCTGAGTCACAAGGTTGTGTGTTCAAATCCTACTCCAGAGACTTGATCACAAAAATCTAGGCTGATATACCAGTGCAGTAGTGGGGGAGTGCTACACTGTTGGAAGTGCTGTCTTTCGAATGGGACATTAAACTGAGGCTCCCTCAGGTGGACGTAGATGATCCCATGGTGCTTTGGGACATCCTGAGGTCAAATAAAGGTGCTATATCAAAGCAAGTATTTCTTTTTTTAAACACTGTTAGTTCAGCTGACCAGTGCGATAAAAGATTTCTGAAAGGTCCCTTGTTATTTAGCAAGTAGAACTGTGTTGCATTCCCTTTCCTTATCTTTTCCTCACTATCAGAGGAAAGAAACCAGAAATGAATATTAAAATACTTCTCTGGTACAGAGGCAGATCTGACCAATGCCACAACAGCTTGCATTTATATAGCGCCTTTAATGTAGTAGAACGTCCCAAGGCACTTCACAGGCGCGATTATCAAACCAAGTTTGACACCGAGCCACATAAGGAAATATTAGGACAGGTGACCAAAAGCTTGGTCAAAGATGTAAGTTTTTAAGAAGCACCTTCAAGAAAGAGAGGCGGAGAGGTTTAGGGAAGGAATTCCAGAGCTTGGGGCCGAGGCAACGGAAGGCACGACTGCCAATGGTGGAGCGATTAAAATCAGGATGTGCAAGAGGCCAGAATTGGAGGAGCGCGGAGAGCTCGGAGGGTTGTATGACAAAAGGAGGTTCCAGAGATGGGGACAGGTCACTAATAATAAGATATGTGAAGTAAATGGAGACGGTGAAGAATTGGATCTGTTGCTTGGTTTTTAACTTCAGCTCCCCCTGTCCCTCTGGGCTTGCTGCCGAATGCAATTCTCTGACAATGCGATATCTGATCTCTCACCGTGCAGTCATTGGCCCTAATTGAAGGGTATTGAATTTTCTTTTTATTCATTCCTGGAATGTGGGCATCACTGGCATGGCCAGCATTTTATTGCTTATCCCTAATTGATCTTGAGAAAGTGATGGCGAGCCGCCACCTTGAACCGCTGCAGTCCGTGTGATGAAGGTACTCCCACAGTGCTGTAAGGGAGGGAGTTCCAGGATTTTGACCCAGCGACGATGAAGGAACGCCAATATATTTCCAAGTCAGGATGGTGTGTGACTTGAAGGGGAACTTGGAGGTGATGGTGTTCCCATACGTCTCCTGCCCTTGTCTTTCCAGGTGATAGAGGTGCTGTCGAAGATGCCTTGGTGAGTTGCTGCAGTGTATCTTGTAGATAGTACACACTTCAGCCCGATACGCTGGTGGTGGAGGGAGTCAATGTTGAAGGTGGTGTATGGGGTGCCAATCAAGCCTGGCACTTAAGTGGCAAGTACCATTCATGTCACACATCAGCCCAAGTCTGAATGTCATCCAGGTCTTGCTGCATGTGGGTATGGACTGCTTCATTATCTGAGGAGTTGCAAATGGAACTGAACACTAATCATCAGCGAAAATCCCCACTTCTCTTCTTTGATAGAGGGAAGGTCATTGATGAA